>NC_050460.1:53297549-53639215 GCF_903995425.1 Onychomys torridus
TGGTGGATTCAGTACAGGCAGGTCCAGTCCCCTCCTTCCAGGCTGAGCAAAGTGTCCCTGTGTAAGCCCAAGGTTCCAAACAGCCAGCTCATGCACTAAGGACAGGTCCCGGTCCCACAGCCTGGATGCCTCCTAAACAGTTCAAGCTAATCAACTGTCTTGCTTATCCAGAGGGCCTGATCCAGTTGGGGGTTCCACAGCCTTTGGTTCATAATTCATGTGCTTCCATTTGTTTGGCTATTTGTCCCTGTGCTTTTTCCAATCTTGGGCTCAATAATTCATGCTCTTTCTCGACAATTGGACACCTGGAGCTCCACCTGGGGCCTGGCTGAAGATCTCTGCATCCACTTCCATCAGTTACTGGATGAGAGTTTCAGCACGACAGTTAGGGTGTTTGGCCATCTGATCACCAGACTAGGTCAGATCAGGCTTTCTCTCGACCATTGCCAGCAATCTACAGAGGATGTATCATTGTATATTATAATAGGTTACAGACTGTAGTGTGGTGTGGAATTAGTTTTCATAGTTGGAGAACAAGGGAATCCCTGCTTTCTCTTCAGCTGTGAGGAAGTTGCTGAGGTTTCATTAATGAAAGAATATGCTAATTTAGAAGATAGCTATGCCCTAGGGCTTGGGCTAGACCCTGCAATAAGACCTTAGCGTTTAACTGATTGCAATTTCACACAACAGTTACTTACTGACAAAGCTTGAGCCACATGTAATGTTAGCAATTTTTTGGACAAATATGTGGGATTTTACTAACAGGCTCAGTCCACCAGTAAAGTGTCCCATAGCACAATGTTAGAAGCTAAGGGGTTGATCAAAGATTCACTCATCAGAGTACTGTTCCATATCCCAATAATTATTACTATTCTTTAGTTGAAGCTTTATTTCCCATAGTTAAGTTCAACAAGTGTATTCCACCAATTCAACTCATATTAGGGAGTTTATTTCTCTTGTGCCCTTTTGATGTGAGTGTCTCTCATCTCTATTCATCCCAGACAATTACTAATTTCATTTCTACCACTTGTAGGTTCATTTTGCCTCCTCCAGAATTCCACACAAACAGAATCCTTGTATAATCACTTGCATAATCCTTGTAAATGATTCTTGCCTCTTTTACTTGGCTTAACATGCACGTGTTTCCCCATGTTACTTCAGTAACCATGTTTATTCATGATTTTCTGCGTTCTTCCCACTGCCGAGGTGTATCAGAATGAGTGAATAAAACACAAAAGCACAAATACATATGTGTCCATCCCTTTGTGGGAGATACATTTTTGTTGTTGTTGTTATCGTCCATGAAGACTAAGGCTGGTAAGGACATCTGTGTAGAAGTGTTTGCACTAACAAAGTACTTTAATATACCTTCTGTAAACACAGAGAGTGAATTTGCTACTTAAAATGAGTGTAATTTTAACCTTGTATTGAATAAACCACTAAGCCATTTAGTTTGCCTTACTCTTATCATCAACACACACAAATCTGGTTTCTCTCTTTCTCTAGTTGTCAGTATTGCTAGTCCTAACTCTAGCCCTGTGTCAGGTAGAAGATGTATCTCATAGTGTTGCTAACTTACATTTTATGGAGGACCATTTCTCACAGGCTAAGCAACAATTTTCAGTGTGTGTTTATGGAGTATGCTCAGGTGTTTAGTCTGGGACTTATGTTTTTTCTCTTATTATTATTATTATCATCAAGATTTTTTTAAAACATATATGTTGGAAAACGCCTTGGTTCTTATATTTGGGATATTTTATCCCCAAGGAGCTTGCTGTTTCATTTCCCTAATGGTATATTAGAAAAAGGTTTTATGCTTTATAAGATGACTCAGTCAGTAAAATCCTTGCTATGTGAACACGAGGGCCCATGTTCCACCTCTGGCACACACGTAAAAAGCTGGGCAGGACGATTCATGCTTCTGCTACTTGGATATTGTTGCCGCAACAAATAGACGCAGCAATTTAAAGGGATTACTTTAGCTACTGATTCCAGAGGTGTCAGTTCATCAGCAGCTGGCTCTCTTGTGTTTGGCTCAGGTGTTGAGATGGAGTATCACAGCAGAAGGCTGTGAGGTCAAAGGTGACTAGGAAGCAGAGTGGGATTGAGGGACCACAAAGAACCTACATGAGCCCACCACCAGCCATCTGCTTCAAGCTAACCTCCACCCCAAAGCTTTCACATCTCAAAATATCATTACCAACTACAGATCACGCCTGTAACACAGGAGCTCGTGCGGGGCTTTTCAGATCCACACCTTAACAGTCCTTCATGAATGAAGTGGAGACTCTCTCAGAACTCATGTCTCTTTTTTGTGTTCATGGGATGAGTGCAAATTTGTAGTAGGCTCCTCTGGCATAGTCCCTGAGCAATGGGCTCCTCTTCTGTGAAGTCTCCACAGTTCTGAAGAACCTTAGAGTCCTGCACTGGGTCTCCAGAGTCTCAGAGTCCTGCACTGGGTCTCCAGAGTCTTAGTGTCCTGCACTGGGTCTCCAGAGTCTTGGAGTCCTGCACTGGGTCTCCAGAGCCTTAGAGTCCTGCACTGGGTCTCCAGAGTCTCAGAGTCCTGCACTGGGTCTCCAGAGTCTCAGAGTCCTGTACTGGGTCTCCAGAGTCTCAGAGTCCTGCACTGGGTCTCCAGAGTCTCAGAGTCCTGCACTGTGTCTGCAGAGTCTTAGAGTCCTGCACTGGGTCTCCAGAGCCTTAGAGTCCTGCACTGTGTCTGCAGAGTCTTGGAGTCCTGCACTGTGTCTCCAGAACCTTAGAGTCCTGCACTGTGTCTGCAGAGTCTCAGAGTCCTGCACTGGGTCTCCAGAGTCTTAGAGTCCAACACTGGGTCTACAGCTTTTGGGTAAGACTACACAGGGAGACTTTTGAGGCTGTGCCTGAAAGTGTCCCTTCATCACCTAAGCTCACCCTCCACTGAAGAGAGATAAAGATCCAACCTGACTTAGAAGTTCTAGCTCAGTAACAACCAATTGCGTTGGTTGAAAATATGGCTGAGATAATCTGTCTAAGCCTACTTCTATTGCCATTTAAGAAATGAATGCCCATCGTAGCATTCTCCATGCTATTCATGGTCCAAGTTTCCATTAAACAGAAACTTGAAAAATTAAAGAATCACACATTTCCAAAATCCAGCAAGCAAAGGACAAATGTAGAATTACTATTTTGGGAAGGCAAAGTCATACAATGTACAGTGTAGCTATTGGTTTGCATTGTAGAACACTGTCTGGGCATTGGCTTCCAATAACGAGAGCAGCTTTGCTCACCTGCACTCATGGGACTATGAAAAGATTTGCCTTAAATTCCCTCATGAGATGGGGAGAGTTAGAAGACCCTCACTAGCAAGATCCCCATCCCTCCTTTCTCCTGCATGTGATCTTAGGAGACACTAGAGTAGAAATGAGAAGGAGAATAACTGAAGTGGGGGCTCCATCTATGCAGCTTCCCTGTAAGTCATCAAGCATGAGGGAGTGGGAACTCACAGTGATGCAGTTTGTTTTCGGGACCTGTGTTCTCTTTCCTGTAAATAAGCCCAAGAAACATGTTGGTTCACTAAGCTGGAATTGGATCTATCCATTGCTTATTTTGTGTCTTGACCTTTCTGTTGGGGTGAATATATGTAGATTCCTGAGGAGCAGTCACACAAGAGCGTGAGAGTTGGAGGAAATTACCAGCATGGTGGATCAGAGTTGAGTGTAACATGTCGATGGAGCTGTGCATGCTTTTTTTCCCCTATATGCTATGATTTCTGCTCTATTTATTTTAGATGAACCCATGAAAAACCAGCCTTCTGTTTTAATACTTGCAAAATACAATTTCAGTCTTATACCATGATTTTTAGATGCTGTATAATAGATTTCAGGAATCAAAAATTTTACAAAATACTACCTTCTGTCTTTGTTAACTTGCTTTTGCTTCCTGAATAAAATTTCAGTTTGGTTGGCATAATCTCACATTTGTCTCAGTCTTACTAGTTAAGTGAATGCTTTACTATTCTATCATTAACTGATCTTCTTTGTCTTTCTGAAGGGACCTTCTAAAATGGTGACAATGCTTCATTGCATACTTTTAAAATTTCCAAGTTAAGAAAAATTAAGCTATGAATTGCATACAGATTTGGTATCCATAAACATGAATTCCTTAATAGCAATAATGAATATATTTATATAAATATCTCAGTTTTCTTTTAATTAATAAGCTTGGAAGTTTCTGAGCAGAAACCAATAAAAGTAAATTTAGACTTCACTTTTTTTTTTATTATTTTGTTATTTCGAGGGTGTTGGCTTAATCATGTGCTTGTTTATTATGCTTTTGTGAGAACTGGACTAACAATCCAAATTGAGAGTGATAAAAATTGGCTTCTAATTAAGAATTAAAAATTTAGGCCCATGTTTAATGTTGCTGTGTGCATATTTACACATTGATTTCTAAAGCTCATTAAAATTTCATATTGAAATCCTACCAACAACTTTTATTTTCTATGAATGTTTTTTATTTATTTATCAAATAATCCAATTGTCCTTCAGAGCTTGTTAGTCTTGAGTTTCCAACCACCACTTGGAGGATGTGCGTTGCAAGTGCATTTCTTGACATTGCTTTCTCGTTTTTCCCCTGAGATTTTTTTGCCCTTGTGTCTCCTTGTAGGGTTGGGAAGATAAAACACCTTTAGCAATCAGCACTGTGACAATACCACCTACTCTTTGTTCTTTTTAACTTAAAATTGCATCTGTTTATTTATTTTGGGGCCAGCCAGGGGGAAATTGCCAGAGTTGGTTCTCTCCTTCTACTGTGTGGATCCTGGGGACTGAACCCAGGCTGTTGGGTTTGGTGGTGCAAAGCCATCTGGTTTTTTAAAAAATAACTTAGATCTACAAGTCTGTGAGGTCCTTCTGCTTTCCACAAATCTTCTGTATGTGAAGTTGAATTTGCAATTTGGTCTGGAGACTTACAGGGGAGCGTGGCAGCTGGACACTTGTCAGGTCTCGGAGGGAAGTACAGGATAAGGAACAGATACATTGTACAAGATCAGCACCTATTCCAGCACCCATACCACTTCTCCCACAGCTTTGGTGGCACAGATTTCTGTCTTCTGACTCTGGAAGGAAGTTGACTGGTTTCATTTTTCCTCAAAGCCAAGACTGATCCAACAATGTATGCCAGATGATTTTTGGAAAGAAGCTACCTGTCTTTGAAAGGGAAGTAATAGAGGATCAGAGTCAGTTTGTAGAAAGGGATTGAAGAATTGGGACACCTGCTGTGGTGTTCTGAGTCCCAGAGTTCCAGGCTGTTGTGGGGTCTTCTCTCTCTCTTCATTTGGAATTTTCTGAGGCAATCGGCATTCTGATGATAAAGATGCTCTCTTTTTAGCTTATTCAAGATGGATACCTGCTATGTAACCTGGTACCATTCTCATTTTCAAAACTCTTAGAATAATGAATTCAGGAGCTTCTTGAGGACACTACCTAATATCTCATGTTCAAATAAGACTTGGGATTGATCCTCCCAGGCACTCACTAGCTCCTTCCCTTTCTTCTAAGAACACTGGGGAAACAGTCTTAACTCCAGAAATTCTATTAAAGGCTTGCTTTTCCAGTAAGAGCCAGAGGTTTCCACTCAACCCATTTGTCTTCAATGTGGTCTTTTCCTCAGCTACATAACCTGTTTGCCATATTTCAATGAATGTAGTTAAAAGAAAAAGAACTAGTCATAACGAATATGTTCTAAGCTTACTTGGAAGCCAATATCTTTTATAACATAAGGTCATATGTCTATTTTAGTCACAAATCAAGAGCAATCATGTGTCACACTGTGACCCAGCTGTGTAGAAACACTTCATTGTTTTTAGATTTACTCATTTTATGTGTACAAGGGTTTTGCTGGTATGTATGTATTTGCATCACATGCACGTCTGGTGCCTACAGAGATCAGAAGACATTAGGTCTCATGGAATCAAAGCCACAGATCTTTCTGAGCCACCATGTAGGTGCTGGGAACCAAACTCAGGTCCTCTGCAATAACAGTAAGTGCTCTTAACCACTGAGTCATCTCTACAGCTTTCAGGAATATTTTAAAAAGAATATTTGCCGGGTGGTGGTGATGCACACCTTTATCCCAGCACACAGGAGGCAGAGGCAGGTGGATCTCTGTGAGTTCGAGGCCAGCCTGGTCTCCAAAGCGAGTTCCAGGAAAGGTGCAAAGCCACACAGAGAAACCCTGTCTCGAAAAACAAACAAACAGACAAAATAGAATATTTACCCTTTTCCTAACAAGGAAGATCCTCTGATCCCCTCTCAGGGAAGGTTCTGGGATTGTCTCTAGTGGAAAATGCATTAGATCAGAAATTGTAATTGTAAACAGGGTGAGATGTATCCAAGCATCTTGTTTTCTTCATGAAGTTATGTGACGTTACATGCCTCAGACCTGTGTGTCATATATGATATTTATATAAATAAAAGGAAGACACTGGACTTATTATTACTCTCTTCATCATAACCAAAGGAAAAGGAATCATTGACATAGATATTTTATTTATGGTCTTCCAGACTCTGAGCTGATATCATCCTTCCCATGGACAGAGCTGCAGCACCCCTGTCGGGCTCCAGACTTGTCTTCAGACTTGGTGAAATGGGCAGACCCTTAATTCCTTTGCACAAGGCTTTGAATCAACTAAGCTACTTATCTTCTCATCTTTCTGGCTCTTTCCAGAAAGGCTTATACTCGTGTGTGTGTGTGTGTGTGTGTGTGTGTGTGTGTGTGCGTGTGTGTGTGTTTACTTACCTCTGTGGAGAGCATTTAGGTCAGGCTAGTTGGCCATCGAGGCTCCAGAATCTGCTGGGTTCTGTAGCCCCAGCACTGGAACTGACTTTTCCATGGGTGCTGGGACTCAAACTTCAGTGCTTCTGTTGGTACAGCCACCACTTTCCCCACTGAGACATCTCCCCACCCAAACTGTGCAGGTAGGCAAGGTTTTCCCCAGTTGTTGCTACTCATTCGACTTATTATTTTCTCAGATGGTGTCCTGTATGTTAAAAGATGGCTTTGGGATGTCTTTCATTTCCCAGCCTTTTAAACTATTAATTTAATCATATAATTTACTTAATCAACTGTTATATATCTTATCAAAGTTATAATTCTGAAACTCTTATAAAATATTCATATGTGAAGCCAAACCTTAATAAAGCAAATTCAAATAATTGTGACATCTGTGAAACTGATCTTGGGATGAAACACTAGGTTTCAGTCAAGTGGATTTTTGTGGGGTCCCCTTTTCCATCGTGGTCCGTTGGCCACCAGTCCATGAGGACAAAGGGGCAGAGAGCTTTGTAAGGCCTGTGAACATGGTGGAAATAGCCTTCTGGAAGGCAGCTTCAGTGAGACAGCTCAACTCTGTTCCAGAGTGAGGGGAGATAGAAAGGATGGGCACAGGGGCTGGGACATTACCTAATTTGCATTAAACAGCACGCCCCTATCCTAAAACTCCCAGTATAAACCTAATTACCATATGGGCAGCAGGGGAAAGCTTCTGCAGGGGACTGTGTCAAGGGTCACACTAGCTGGGTGGTGGGCGGTGGTGACCCACGCCTTTAATCCCAGCACTTGGGAGGCAGAGGCAGGTGGATCTCTGTGAGTTCCAGACCAGCCTGGTCTCCAAAGCGAGTTCACAGAGAAAACCTGTCTCGGAATAAAAAAAGCGTCACACTAGAGACAAGTCAGGTATCCAGACTTAGGGGCATTCTCCAGGTAAGGTCAGGTAGAGAGCAGGAAGCCCTCCACGCCTGGCATGGAGAGGTGCCAGGAGGGAACCTCCATGTTACCTAGCTCAGAGGGCTTCCAGGCATGGTAGGTGGCAACCTCTGAACAGCAGGGCCTCCCAACTGCTTTTGGCATTTCTTAGCTGCTGCATCTTGTGGGAAGTTCTTCGTGAGAACTCAGACCTAAAGTGTGGGTGCAGATGCATGACAGCATCTCTGTGTGACATCATTTTCTTCCCCAGTGTCACTCTACTGGGTACATTTGTGTCTTCTCTCCCCTCAAAGTTCTTAATTCGTTCCTTTTGACTACAAGCACTGATACAATGGCCTAGCATAGAAAAGACACAGAATTTAAAATCACAGACTGGTTTTATTGATGGTGTGTTAGGACAATATCACCAGGTCATTCTCCTAAAACCTGTGGCTGGGGGACACATGCCACCTCAGGTTTTAATTGATATTGGCAACTGCTATCTCTAGACCTTGGTGGAGTCACCAGCAATGCAGGATGTGGCTTCTGCATCAATAGGACAATATACTGCCCTGTAAAAGGGAAGGTAGGTGTAAACTATCTGTAAAGGTTTTCTCACAGCAGGACTTCTCGGATGTATTTATTATTTTTCTTCCGGCATGGATATTTAACCATTGCAACAAGTTTCACTGCATGATGGCCTCAAGGAAGGGATGAAAAGTTGGTGATTCAAGCCATTTAGAATGAGGGGCTTCCCTCAGTTTATGTTCCCGATATAAATATGAACTGGACAGTGAATTTTGACCTCACAGCTGCTATGATGACCCTAACTGTGGAGCAAATTGCTCCTGATTCCCTAGAAGTCAGAACAAGGAAGACTGCAATACACTCACACAAAGTATAATAGTAATCCTTAGGTAAATGTGATTTTTAAAAAAATATATTTACTTTATCTTATGTGCATGCATGTTTGTGTATATGTGCCTATGTGAGTATGTGCACAAATGTGTGTGCAGGTGTCAATGGAGGGCCAGAAGCGCTTGAGTGAAAATTGCATTTGTGAGCAATCTGACATGAGTGTTGGGACTTGAACCCCAATCCTTATGACTAATCAGAAATCATTTTTATCCACCAACCCATCTCTCCAGCACCCAGTGAGCTTGATTTTACAGCAAAATAATCTTTGATTGCACCTGCTTAAACACCAAATTGTCGACACCACATTGACAATGTTTTACTGATGGAATAAGCATCCATCAAGTTTGGCAGTTGCTACTGTTGTGGGGGCTCAGTGACTACACACAAGCCCCCACCGCTACCACAATCAGTCAAACACAATATCCCCTCGAAGTAGAGATCAGTTCCAATCAAATCTAAGAACGATCTGCTCCTCTCCATTTGTGAGCACTCATGGTTTTTGTCCGGTAGCATCATCTCCAGTGGTAAGACATGAAGAAAGAACATCAAGAGGGTGCGATTACCAAGGTGGATGCCACCTTTGAATTTGAGATGTCCCTGTGGGTTCATGTTTTGGGTGCTTACTCCAAGATGGTTGTGCTATTTGGGGGAAATCTAGTAAGTGGGATCCAATGAGCATGTGGGGGAAGCCTTTGGAAGTTATAGTGTTTTGACCTGCTTTCTCTACTTCTGGCTCTCCCACCCAACACAGACTGAGCCACTCCCACCGCCATGCCATCCTCTCTGCGATGGGCTGGAATTTTCCAAGACAGAAAGCCAGAAGCAGTCCTTCCTCTTGTGAGTTGATTCATTCAAGTCTTTTTCACAGTGATAAAACGTGTCACCAATGCAGTGAATTTTTATTCATAGAGTTTTCTTACAATGAATACTTCGGTTTGTTTGAATTAGAGCATGAACATCGTTAAGGCAGAGACTTCTTTCTTTCTTTCTTTCTTTCTTTCTTTCTTTCTTTCTTTCTTTCTTTTTTTTTTATCATGTTCAAATACAAAATCCACAAATCTCAGAACAGTAGCTGGCACACAGATGCTTACAGAAGATGAGATAAAGGACAGCCCACTCAAGCTGAAACAGCCTCCATTTCCCAAAGGCATTAAGATATCCTCTACTTGGTTTCCTGGGGGTAATAACCAAGAGTGTCCAAAGTCTAGATATTTGTATAGTTTTTTTTTTTTAAATTAAGAACTCTATAAAACATCAAAACTGTGTTGGCAAGTTGCCTCAGGGGGCATGAGTGGCAAGCTTAGTGACCTGAGTTCACTTCCTGGAGCTCAAATTATCTATCAAAGGGGAAAATGAACACTGTCCACTGTCCTCCATATGCATGTCTTGACACAAGTCCACCCCTGATCAATAAATAAGTAAACATTAAAAAATGAAAACAATCAAAACTCTTTAATGCTTCAGATTAGTTAACTATGATTTATGATGTCTAGTTAATGCTTTAAGGCAGAAAATTAAAAAATAGGGTCCTAATACTATTAAATTGCTAAACCATGATATTTCTGAGTAAAAAATAACACCCAAAGCAATTTTATGTCCACTTTATATCAAATATGAATTAATCATCAGCATGTTGGCACATTCTAAGGTTTTTAGTTCCTAAAATACCAGCACCAGAACAAAATTAATCTTAATTGAGGTTTTTCATGAATCTCAATGAACCCTCAACTTACTGCTCCATTGACTTTTTGACTGAAATACCAACAGTTTTTAATGTTTACTTTCTGTGGACAGTGTGTCATGAATGCAAGTATCCATTCATTGCTTCAGTGTCCTGATGCTCTGCACCACATCCAAGGAGAGTATCAAACTGCTGATGGACGAAATGGGTGGTGGCACCACCTTTTAAAACCTTTGGGATGCTGATAAACTATTATGTTGGTTCTCTTTATTTAATTCAGTGTGTGCTTAGGGTTGGCAGAGAGCTATATTTACCAGCACTCAGCTGAGAACTGTTCTTCAGGGTCATCACTAATGTTGTTGTGGGTGGGGAGGGAGGAGGGGATGGAAAGAGGGAGAGAGAAACAGAGAAACAGGGATGGGGGCAGATACAGAGACACATGGAAGAAACAGACCTGGCGTCATTAGGCTTGGATGATTCAAGAGGGGACAAGAAACCAAATGACCACTTTGGGAAAACAAAGACCATGTTGCTTACAGCTGTCTTCACTGTTCACTGCACCAGCGAGCTGTCCACATTTCCTGTCAGTCAGTGTTCTGGGGATTATTGCATAGACAGTGCACACAAGTTTCCCTTGGTGGCTCCTTGGAAACTTCCATGTTCCCTCTGCTCATTACTCCTCCTACTTGGGACCAAAATTTCCAGATTAGTCCTTGTGTGCACAGATGGGGGTGTGTCTGTTAGACAATGTGCACCGATTCATGAGGGCGTTTGTGGCCAGATGGTAGCATTCTGACAGAAGGGTATGTGCGACCATGTGTGGAAAAGGAGTTGCAATGAAATCTCCTTGGAATTTTCTTCATGTTCAGAACCTTAATGAAGGTGGCAGCAGCTTGTATGTGGCTCATGGGGCGGGTGGGTGAGCGAACAGATGCTCAAGTTCTAAACTCCCTGGCACAAGTTCTGGCTTTGGGAATAAGAATGGGCCAAGAAGGCAGCAGCTTCCACTGTGCAAGCCAGGGAGAACATTCTGGATTTCCAGTCTAATAGCCCCAGGAGCAATGTGTATTATTTATGTTTCTATTTTTATATATTTAGAGTCAGTTCCTTGGTTGATGTTTCTCTATTCATGGACACTTTTTGGCAATTATAATGATGGTGAAGGGAGGTGGGAAGAATACACATTTCTTTGTAAAATTGATTTACATGTATTATTTCTTACTTTAATGTAATATGTTTGTGAGACCTCAGCATTCTCACAGCTAGTCAAATATAGCTCCCTCTTCCTCCTCTGATGCATATACATAAATCACATACACTTTTTTGGAGGGCATGATACTGGGGTTTAAATTGAGGACTTTTGCAAGTGTCTCATAACTGAGCTTTATACCCAGCCCTCCCCTTTACCCTTTTACTTTTGTTAAGTTTGAGATAAAGTTGCACTAAATTGCTGAGGTTGGCCTTGAACTCACTATCCTCCTGCTTCACCTTTTGAGTAGGTGAAATGACAATCCAGGACACCTAGCCTGGCTCATATTTTGAACAAGCATTCCATATAAAAACCTTAGCTTACAAGGCTAAAAATTTTTTCTCTTGAAAAGATGCATCCAGATGTGGGGCTGATAAATCATCTTTCCTTGGGCATTCATCAAATGGTTCACCTTGTTTTAAGTTGAATATTAAATTGTGGGGGCATTTCATCTTGTGACATACTGTCTACAGAGGGCAAGACGTCTTAAAATATTCAAAGAAGTCCATAAGCCTCTTATTTGATGTTGGGATTCATAGAGTGACTGAGAACTTTGGTTTGGGCTTGGTGGAATGTATTTAAAGTTTTGCTTTTCATGCTTGTACGTTGGGCAAGTTGCTTCAAAAGCCTTAGTTTTTTTTTTTTTTTTCCTTGTGAAATGACTCTGATACCCACTTCATGAGCTTGTGAGCTTATATATAGTCATGTATTGTGCAAAGTAAGATACACATGAAGTCAGGCAGTGGGTAGCCTTATAAGGTTCTGAGCTTTCAGTGATCTGAAATGTCTCTGGAATGCGTCAGTGATATGCACACTGACTTGCTCAGTCATATGCCAAAGTCCTTACACAAAGAAAATAGCCCAGGTACTTGAAAAAAAAAGTAGGTACCTTTTGTCACAATTTCCCAACCCATCTCTGTTGGGTTTGTGTGTGAGCCCTAACTGTACTCTAACTGTACTATTCAGACTTTTGAAGACTAAATGGGAGTCCAGGAATTTCAGAACAGTGAGTGTTTTGAAAATTATATTCACCATGGATTCTGGTTCTGGCACTACATTTTAGCATCCTTTAGTCATTGCTTAGTATCAATGACCTTGTTTTTTAGCTAGATTGTGGTAGTGCACACTTTTAACCTTAGTACTTGGGAGGCAGAGGCAGGCGGACCTCTGAGTCCAGCCTGGTCAACAGAGGGAGTTCAGGAAAGCCAGGGTTACTCAGAAAAAAACCCATCTCAAAGCAACAACAGAAACAGCAACAACAACTTAGCAATTACCTTGTTTTCTTTTTAAAATTATATACATTGCAAAATAACTATCTGTTCATTTTCCTGGTGATGACACTTTCTAATCTACACATAACCCAAGTAGGATATTAACATTAGTATAATGTTTTGATCTTATTCTGATTTCTTGCTTTGTACTGTACTTACTAGTGTATAAAGTGTGAGCACATTTAGTCTGGTGTGATTTTATCCCATGGGTAGGTTCATGCATCTACACTGACAGTTAAGGCAGTTTTGAAGGCAGTCCCTTCATATTGTCCTTCTGTATCTGCCTCCTTTGCACACTTTTCTGTTCCAACATTAAAGTGTATCCTTTTTATTTCTTTGTCTTGCTGTGTAGCAGCTTGAAGTTCCAGTACTGTGATAGAAGATGCAACGATGTGGATATTTATCTCTTGGGTGGGTCAGCCTCCCTAGTCAAGCACCAATCCCTCATGAACAACTTCAAGTCAAGCCCTGATCATTTGTGCATCTAAGATGGCTGGCTCATGAGTGGTCACCTATTTCATTGTGAACATCAAGAGCACTTCACTCTCTCCATCATCATGGCAGCCATTTCTCCTTATTTCTGGAATTGCCCCACACTAACAATGTTAATGTCTCATTTTATGTGGTCTCTCCCATCTTTTCTTTGACATACCAAGGTTTTGGAGGACTAGGTTCTGACTTCTTCTGACTTCAGTTCAGGATAAATTGTTTCTTTGTTGATTACAAAATAGTTTATGAACTCAGTTTCAAGGTTATTTCATGCAGTGAGAATGATTGTTTGGAGGAAACACTCCCTGAGATGCTTTTGCTTTTGCTCTTGTCTTTTATCTTAGGAGCTTCATTTATTTATTTTCTTTTCACAATTAAAAAAAAAATCTATTGGCTTGGTGATACCATCTGTGCATAGACTTGGGTTTCAAGCTGGTGTCTTTTCATACAGAAGAATTGTTCTCCCTTTGTCTTGTCAAGAACAGATCAAACCTCTTTTTGTTTGGGCTCCCCGCAAAGACCCCAAGGGTAAGTATTTAAATGTGGCTTATTGCAAAGTCATCCCAGAGAACATCATTGGAGGAATGGAAAAGCAAGACAGAAAATGAAAGAAAACCAATAGAAGCTGATTCTCAATTTTCCATGGCGCGTAGCCAGACCATGGTCCTGTTGGGCATAGGATTATACCAGGAGAAATAATGGTCAGAAGTTTAGGCAACTTCTTATTTTCACTGGTTAAAACTTCCAAAGGTTACCCTATCTTTCCCCCATTAACCCACAATGTCCCAGATCTACACCAACCCCTCAGAAAATCCTTTCTGTTAATTCCTTGCTGTTTGTATTGTGAAGAAATGGACCTGGTGTTGAAAGCATCTTTTTCTTTTTTCATTTCCTTTCTAGTGGGTCAGGAGGTTTTGTATCTTCTGTATGTTCCTTATAGTCTTTCCACTGTGCAACTTCCCAAATTACTTTGAGCTGAAACCTAGACCTGATGGTCCCCATGGCCTGGTCCTCTTCTCCAAGAAGCTTCTAAAGCCCACCTGCACCCACTGTCAGATGACCGCCCCACAATCTGATCCATCAGCAAGTCCCTTCTGCTTCTTCACTTCCTTTCCTTCCTGGAGATGGATTATTGCTCTTTGCTGACCTAGGCTGTTTTTTTTTGGAAATGGGAAGGTGACTTTTTTTTTTTTTTTTAAAACTAATGACATGGATTAATGTAGAAATCCTGCACACTTGTTCAAATCATTTGCTTGATGATGGGGATTGCTCTTCTGTTTCTGTTTCTGCTTTGTACCACCAGCCTCCTTCTGCATATGTGTTTTAAGTAGTGTCTATCTATAGAATAATTCTCCCCATCCCAAGTTATAACATCACAGAAGTTTTAATTGATTCATTTTTTATTGTAGTCTGAAAAGGCTATAACAATTTTTATTTATGCCAGCAATGTATTCTGGTGAAAAGATTTATCTGTGTTATAAATATCAGTTAGAAATTTAAGTAGTTTTTACTCTGAGCATTAATATTTTAATTCCCCAGGTCTTTGGCAAAGAGAAAAATTTTGGCATTCATTTAAAAAGAAAATAAATTGTATAATAATAATAAAACCAAAGTGGGAGGATTGAGCAATAAATCTGCAAACTTTGTGTCTGGCAATCCCAGAAAGTTCAGAATAGATGTTCTGCCACTGACACCTAGCCCACAGGAGCAGGAACAAGGAATTCTTTCCTTCTGACGAAAGCCCACTCCACGCAGGCAGAGTCATTACTTCTCAGCTACTGAGGGGCTGGACGAGCAGAGTGCCTCTTCAGGGAGCTGTCACCTGGGTTCTTAGCTGCCTGGAGACAGAGTGTCATCATTAGGGTAGGCTCATGAGATCAGATGAGATGGACATTCCTTTGGAATTTGATAAATGATGTCACTTTTCCTTGAATTTGCAGGGTTCTGGCAGTGGGGACTGATTAAAAAGGTTTCTCTCAAACTAGTCTGGTGATTCCATCGAAATGATCTTCTCCCAAGTTTACTGACGTTGGCTGTTTCCAGGCAATCTTTTGTGTGAACCAGTGAATGAAAATATCAAGCTGATGACAGTCTGAATTCATCCCTTTAAAGTACATTTCCCTAGTATTTAATTTGTTCATATAAAATAGACTTTCTAGGAGAAATTTTACTGTTCTTAGGTCTCTCAGAGTTTAAATTTTTAATTTATTTAAAAAATTTAATATGTGTGTGTGTGTGTGTGTGTGTGTGTGTGTGTGTGTGTGCATATGAGTGAGGATGCCAGAAGATAACATCTTGTGTCATTCCTCAGCAGCCATCCACCTTATTTTTTTAAGACTGGGTCTCTTATTAGCCTGAAAGTTGTCAACTGGGCTAGGCTGGCAGGCCAGTGAGCCCCAGGGATCTTCCTGTGCCTGCCTTTCCAGGGCTGAGATTGCAGGCATACATCACCATGGCTTGACTTTTTTAAGTTCTGGGAGTCATCTGAGGTCCTTGTGTTTGCAAGGCATGTGTCTTGTTCACTGAACTGTTTCCCTAGCCAACTTCTGTTTTATGTGTCTTTTAGGAGAGGGGTGGTGGATTCCAGGTTATAGAAACTGAGACCCCTCTACAGGGCTGTCTGAACTTGCTTATCTTCCTTCAGTCAAATTCAGCCTTTCCTGAGCTCATTTCTTCTTTAACAAGCACAAGCTCTTTTTGTACCAACCTGCTATGGTCATTATTTTGCATATTTCTTACCATATATCATATAGTCAGTTATAATTTTCTACATAAACTTTGTGAATGTATGAATTTGTATTAAATGCTTTGTAGACACTTATCCTTAAAATAATTAGTATGAGGTTTTGTAACTAGTCAGTTTTTTTTTTAAAAAGCATGCTAATTGGCTAATTGAAATGTTCCAGGTGGCATTTCTCAAAGAAGCCCAACGTGGGATTTCTCTAACAAGAAGAAACAGCTCTGTTAGAAAGCCTCAGGATAAATAGATCCATGCCACACAGGTTATAAATGGTGTATCTCGTAGTAACGTACACAAGATGACAGTTGGCTGATATCTGAGTGCACTAATAAGAGGAAGGATGAAGGTATCCACTCTTTACACACCTCCCTCACTGAGTGTTTATTGTACCGGTTGCCACACTAAGCTCTGATGTTAAAATGATCGACAGCTCCTGTTCTATTTCTTCCATATTTGTGACAGAAGCAAAACGGAACAATAATCTGATAAGGCTGGACAGTTGAGATAGTACAAGTGCTCAAAAAAGAACATGAGTGACGTCACAAGGCAGAAAGTCAAGCAGAGACCAAGACTTTGACTTCCTTTCAAAGGGTCCATCTAAGCAAGCTTCCTCAGTAGTGTCTGAGCCACGATCTGAAGGATGGGTGTGAACTAGACAGAGGGAGGACCCTGGGTAACACCCAGAAATGATGAGCGAGCCAAGCCAAAGAAGACCACGGCAAAGGGCTAATAGCTGGGTGACAGACAGAGCCCAGAGCTGGAGTCTGGTCTGTGACTAGATTCTTGAGGATGAGGGACAGCCGAGCCAGGAAGGCCTGCTGTTTTTATTGCTCTTCCTTTACTAGTGTGAACGGCTTTGGTGTTTTCAAAATATGTTTAATTTTCTGATGTTATGTGACGTCAGTGGTGGGAAGCCACTGTTGACAGAGTCAAAGAGAGATTCCAATGTTATTTTGAGGCTCCATGGATAGTAGAAGAAACTAGAAACCAAATCATCTGAGCTCTGGTCCCAGGGATCTGTTCCCTGGGTCTGACAACGTGTGTGTGTGTGTGTGTGTGTGTGTGTGTGTGTGTGTGTGTGTGTGTGTGTGATTTCTGTGCTTTCTCTCTTGACCTAAGTTTGTTATTGATAGTTAGTCAGTGTGGCGTATAAGACAGTTAGCGGGTACATGGAGCTATCACAAGATTTAAATCCTGATCTTCATATCCGGTGCTTCTCATTCACTTTTTCCCCTCATAGGGAAGAGGCCATGGAGCTCTGTTTGTAGCTTCAAACTCCAACACTTTATGAAAATAGAGTTGTGCAGAGCTTTATCAAGTTGTGATGCTATTTGCAATACAAATGTTAAACTGTGCTCATAAATACTATGAGCTTTGTTTTTGAATACTGATTAACTCAAAGTAATTCATTTTATAGGGATTTATATAGATGTGTCTTTGGTAATGCCTCCAAACTGTACTCTATAAATTACCATCTTCCAAAAAAGATGGAATTATCTGGAGACATGCTGGAAAAGGATTTGACATGCACAATCTGCTATGTCTCCACTCTCTTTTTGAACATAAAGAATTCCCTAAATTCCACTTGGAAAAAAAGTCACACTGGAGTGTTGTTTCCAGTGTAGCTTGTTTAGAGAAATTGTTTACTCCCTTGATAGCAAGAAAGGATTCTACATAGCATCATTCCAAACTCGTGAATATTCATATACCACAAATCCAAATTTGCTTATATAGAAGGCACATTCTCATTTTAAAAATTAATGCTTAGAGCACAAGACTGAGCAACAGCCCTATAGTGGTATTTTATTTGTATTGAAATGTGATTT
Source organism: Onychomys torridus (assembly GCF_903995425.1). Classification (NCBI taxonomy): domain Eukaryota; kingdom Metazoa; phylum Chordata; class Mammalia; order Rodentia; family Cricetidae; genus Onychomys; species Onychomys torridus. The sequence goes on from NC_050460.1 coordinate 53,315,452, forward strand.
TATTTGTATGTTAATAAAGTTGCCTTGAGGTCAGAGCAAGCCAGAGCAGAAGCTGGGCGGTAGTGGTGCACGCCTTTAATCCCAGCACTGGGGAGGCAGAGCTAGGTAGATCTCTGTGTGTTCAAGGACACAGCCAGCATGGCAGACACACGCCTTTAATCTCAATACCAACCATAGAAGACCTGGAGGTCTGTATGGACAGGCAGTGAAGAGGAGGTCATGTGGCTGGGTTTACAACCAATGAGAAAACAGAACAGAAAGTCTATAAAAAAGATAGGACACACAGCAGTAGGTCTCTTGCAGAGAGGAAGGACAGCAGAAGCAGTGAAGGGTAAGGTTTTCCTGCTCTTGCTCTGACCTCGCGGTTTTTAACTCTGCAATTGGTTCTGTGTTTCTTATTTAACAAGATGGTTACATCTACACAGCCCTAGCTCATGTTTAAAATATTTTTTTTAATTAAATTTGTTCTTTGAAAATTTCATACATGTGTACAGTACATTTTGATCACTCTTTTGTATTCTGATTACTCTTACCCCCTAACCCTTTTTACAACCTCCCTTCTACCCCTGGCTACTCCTCCCCTGAAATCCCATTCCCACATTAATTTCTTTGTTTTGTTTCATTTTGACTTGTGACCAACTGGGCTTAACCCGGGCCATTTGTGTGACCATGGATTTTGAATTATCCATTGGAGCCTGTTGAGTTCCTTAGGGGCACACAATTGAAGACAATGACTACTGTGCCCCAAGAATTCCTCAGCAGTCAATAGTTCAACAGAGTAAGGCCCTGTGAGCCCCTTTCCAATCCATGATTGATTGACAGGCCCATTTGTATGTGGGCCCAGGACAGGAAGCTGTGGCTGCTGTGAGTCCATGACTGCTGTGTCATGCTCAGAAGATGGCAATTCACAGCCCTTTCCTGACTCTTCCAGCTTTTACATTCTGCCATCTCTTTTGTGATGTTCTCTGATCTCTCTCTCTCTCTCTCTCTCTCTCTCTCTCTCTCTCTCTCTCTCTGTATGTATTATAAGTGCCTTGCCTAGAGCTGAACATCCAACATTTCAATTATTCTCAGCACCTTGACCAAAGGATTTCTGTATTCAACATCATCCTTTGCAAAGAGAAGCTTCTCTGGTTAAGGCTGTGAGTAGCATTTGTCTATGGTTACAAGCATAAATATTTAGAAGGTAGTTTGGTGCCATGCCTGTTTGATTAGACTATAGTAGTAAGTTCCCAAGGCTCAAGTCTTACCTGGCAGTCGATGTTGCAGTTTGTAGAGTCCACAGCTGGATAGGATCATTATTTTGCTCTTGGTTTGTGAGAGCAAATAATCTTATGATCTTATGATGCTTCGTAGGCTGGACTTGACCTTGCTGTGTAGTCCAGGCTGGTCTCTTTACTTGTATCCCTCTGCCTTTGCCTCCCGAGTACCAGGATTACAGGTGTCAGGGGCCACACTAGGCTTGCTCTTTTCTTTTGAATTGTGCAGTTTTTAATCACTGAGCTATTTCATCTTATTATTTGCATTCTGGTAAATTCTACCCCACCCCCCAAAGGAGTCTCACAGGTGTTCTACAAAGAGAGTTCTGATGCTGATGATTTCTTGAGATCTCAATTACCACTATAAGTCATAAAAAATTCAATGTGGTAATTTTCCCACAGGATTCTTATTCTATATAATTTCAAGAAAATATGAAATGTGAACAGTAAAATTCTAGGGGTGATGCAACTTTGTATTCTGTTTTTGTAGTATCAAAGTTATGTTGACTCAAATGTTCACATATAAATCAAGGTATGAGACACCTGAATCATAAAACAAGCACCAATCTGAAGAAGATAGCATGGTTCTGTGGTAAGAGATACAGAGGACAGAATAAACTCCAGAGTGACACAGAACATCCGTGCAATAGCCTTGACTGGGCTTCATTTCTCAGTGAACAGTTCTGTTGAGTCACTCTTGAGACCTTTATGAAAAAGTCCCTGTGTATCTATCATCTGCTGTGACAGGCAAAACAAGCAACGGAGTGGCTTAGGAAATACTGCCCAACACATCTGAGGAAGGGTAGTGTCATAGCTGGGCTTCTGAAAGTCATGGTTTAGTCAGAGATTGGGGAGTTAATGGTTTAAAGATGTTCCCTTAAAGATGCCCGAATGGACTGAGGGCATTAGGAAGGAATGGAGAGGTAGGAGTCCTTTCTTATGGAGGTCTGGAGGGCTCACCGCTAAGAGTCCTGCTGCAAAGGGAGTAAACTCTCACAGCAACAGTCAGTCCTTGCTTGCTGGGTGTGTGGAGTGTAGTCACAGCTACATGGGTTTCCAGGCCAGGAGGTTTCCATCTTCCAAAGCCAAGCCTCCAAGGATAGTGGCAGATGAAAACAGTGTCACCAAGCACAGCAACTGGTGTAGAGGGCCTACGCACCCACCCAAGCCTAGCACCAACATCAATTGACCAAGTGTGTAGAAGAACCAGTGGGTATGTGTGAGGAATCCCACTGTCTGGGATTAGAGAAGAGTTGGCATTAGGGAAATGCACTCTACCGCTAATGTCAGTGCTGAGTGTAACAAGGTAGGGTGAGGGATTGTGTCTGGAAATGAATCTGTGGAGTCCCATATCAACATGTGTCCAGTAGCAGTCTGGCTGACTACCCTTTGGAGGTGTTTGTCTTCAGGATGGGTGGCTCACTTGATCTCCACATTCTTCCTTACATTTGACTTTTATGGTGTGGTACAGCCCCCTCCAAGTTTTTTTTTGTATCAGTTAGCAAAACTTTACCAATTAGCAAAAGTTTATCACAGCATGATTTCTGATTACCAACAGTATTACTAATGAGTAAAAAAAAAAAAAAAATGAAATGATCAAAGTGTTTTCTACAACCTTTAGCCACTTAGAATTTTCCTGGAATCTTGGCTGAAAATATTACCTAGTACGTTTAGAATCTATAGGGAAAGGTAAGGACACTTAGGGATGAGCTAAGGACCACACTCAGAGTGGAGTTAATGGCTGCTCAGTATGGTGGACATGGAATAACTTCTCAGGGTAAGACAGCTTTTAAAATGTTCTCTTGTCTCCTCTCCTCTCCTTCCCTTTCCCCTCCCCTCCTTGTCTCTCCTTTCTCTATTCCCTTCCTCTCTCCTTCCTTCTTTCCTTCCTTCCTTCCTTCCTTCCTTCCCTCCCTTCCTTCCTTCCTTCCTTCCTTCCCTCTGCCCCTCCCTCCCTTGGTCTGCCCCTCCCTCCCTTGGTCTGCCCCTCCCTCCCTCCATTCCTTCTGCTGAAATCATGTACTCCTATATAGTCCTTCAGTCTCATGTATGTATTTCCAATTATCCTCTGAACCATCTTCTAGCATGACTTCCTCCTGAGCTAGTGGCTTCCCAAGGGGAGGTGGTTGTTCAGAAGTCGGCAGCTTGGCTGTGACTGCTAGTTTGGACCTTCCCTGTCTTGCTGGGGCAGCTCTTTTGATGAGCCAGCCCCAGGATGGGGCCTTGGGAGTTTTCCCTGACATCTCAGCCTCCCGTGGTCTATTTACTGCAGTTACCTGGCCGCTGGAAGGGGCTTGGGCTCGGAGGCTTCTGTGTCAATCCGTGAGCGTGAATTTTGTTTCTGGTAATTAAACTCCTGACTCACAAAGCTTCAGATTGAAATGTATTAATTAGCTGCAAGGTACAGAGTATGGTTAGTTCTTTTAACTTGAAGAGTTGAGAAGCTGTTTTTTTTTTTTTTTTTTTTTTTTGAAAGTTAAGCTATTTGGACTTTTTTCTCCCTGGGTGGAATATAGTGAAGTTTCCAACTGATATATGATTTGGAAAGGACTTCAAAATCATGGAAAGGGTGAAGTTATTTGAAAAGTACCTGATTGGTTTAAAAAAATATTTGTTTTAAAAATCTTATTGTATTTTGTGTGCTCCATGAAAATAATTAATCTTTTTTTGTGTGTGTGTGAAAGTAACATTCTAATTAGAGAGTTTTTAGAAATCAAGTTGCACGTTGACTCTCCTTGCTTTGAGTTTACAAAACCTCTAGCCAGTGAAAACAGACTACAGACACTTCCACACATAGCACAGACATCAAGCCAGTGGCTTTTCATGCAAAGGGAATTGTCATTGTTGGATGTCCTTATGCTGGCACACCCTGGTGCCTATGTTTCTTTCTTTCCTTCCTTCCTTCCTTCCTTCCTTCCTTCCTTCCTTCCTTCCTCCCTCCCTCCCTCCCTCCCTCTCTTTCTCTCTCTCTCTCAGTGTGAATTAGCTGTTAAGTACAAATCTCTCTCCTTTCCCCAACAGCGTTACACAGCTCAGGTTTGACAAATTCAAAAAGGGACACTATAACTTGTTAATACATTATTATTTATTTCTACCAAATCATCCACAATATTCTCGGCAACAGAATGAAATCATTTCTAAGGGAAGATTTTTAATATGGTATCAGTTCCAATGTTATTCCACAATGGATAATCACACATGCCCACAAGACAAAGCTTTAAACAAGGGCTTCTGATGTAGTGAAATGTGACAATGGCTAAGGGGTGCCTTTCTGCTTTCTCTATAGTTTCTGATTTTGCTTTTATGGGTTTTCTGTGTATGTATATGTGCGTGTCTCAGCATCTGGATGTGTTTTTTTCCCCCCTTTGGTTCTTTTTTCCTGTTTGTTTTTCCTATTCTGATTTGTTTGTTTTTTATTTTTATAATAATAATAGTTATTATAAAATTTATTATTATAATAATTATTATATGCCTCTTTGTTTGCTAATGAGAGAGATAAAGAGAGGATGTGGATTTGGGTGGGTGGGGAAGTGGAGAGGATCTTGGAGGACTTAGAAACTAGAATCAGAATAAGTTGTATGAAAAAAAATCTATTTTCAATAAAAAAAGGTTGAAGAATTATTTATAGTCTTTAAGTGACATACTGAGTGTCCCTAGAGAATGTCATATAGAATTACAACATTAATGCATGTCTGTACAATTGTTGAGACTTCACCAATAGCTTCCTTCGGTCTCAGTAGTGTGTGGTTTCTTCTGTTTTGGGGGTGATGATAACATCTGTTCATGCTCTGAATCTTCAAAAGATGAAGTTCTTTATGTTACTGAAGGGTTAATCACCCACCCAAGCTGGAAACCACAGGCTGCCACAGTCTTTTCATGCCAGAAGGCCAGGTACTGTAGACACAATTTCATCTAGGATATAAAAATGAATATTAAAAAAAAAACCTCTGAGCTCAAAGCCATGTCTGAGGCACCAGGAACGGACGCTGTGGTTGATGTTGTATCCCACAGTTAACTCACTTAGGGTCCTTGGGAATGATGAAACTTAAAATAGGAAATGGGTTGATTTTCTTCATGGACAAAAGGAAAGCAGTTAGTGAAACCATTTTTTTTTCAAATTGTTTTGTGCATGATTTGCATATCAGTTTTGTATTTACTAGAGAGATTTGAAGGCAAGGTATTCATTGGTGCTGCTAGTATAATTTATTGGTGTCAACAGTGATTTAGTGAATAAATTTACTTTAATAATTAAACATTACTGTTTTTGAGGTGCTGGGGTTTGAACTTAGGGCCTTATAAATACTGTGCAAATACTATACTACTGAACTATCTTCCAACATAAATACTCCATTTTTTTTTTAATGATGATAAACATATAGTCAAAGAGAATTTCATTTGGGGCATATGGAGTATTTTGAAGTGTGTGTGTGTGTGTGTGTGTGTGTGTGTGTGTGTGTGTGCGTGTGTCTATGGGAGCCAGAGGTGGATATCAGGTTTCTTCCTTGATTGCACTGTGCTTCTAGTTTTTGAGACATGATCTCTAGCTGAACCTGGGGTTAGTTGATTGGGATAGACTGGCAGGGCCACAAGCCCCAGGGGTCCTTTGTGTCCACGGCTGTGCACCTTCATGCCTGGCTTTTTATGTGGCCTCTGGGGAGGATTGAACTCGGGTCCTCATCTTGTGTGGCAAGCACTTAACTAAGTAAGCCATCACCCTCCTCCCCCCAATACTTACTTTGAACTTTTAAAGGCACATTTGTCTTATAGTTGGCTGTCTATAACTCTTTAGCATAGAGCAAGATAGCATTATCTCTGTCATAGAAGCAAAACAACAAAAATCGAGACTGACTTGACACTGGAGTTCTGTGACAGAAAAAAATGAGTGAGAGAAATAATGTGGAGTTTTCAGAGGCTTCACATATACCTACTACTAACTGCTTTTTTAACAAAGAAACCTTCTGGTACAGACTATATGATGAAGAATCACAGTGTATTTATATACACAGGCAACTTAACTAATAAGCATTGATGAAATATGAGGCATGTTCATATGTAAGGTGGATTGCCCTAGAGATACAGAATTGAATGCCCCAAGGTTGTGCTTCTCTGGGGGAAAATGCATACCCTGCCCAGTGTATCATTGCTGGTGATGGAAAGCATGTCTCTTGTTATGACTGACTGAGGAGCAAATACAGCTTGCAAACCAGGAATGTACATCTACTATTGAACTTCATCAGTAGAATTTACATTCTTCTAATTCTGAACACTAGGGAAATTTGAATCTTACTGACATATGCTTAGGCTTTTCGTCCCAGCCCAAGTGCTATTATGTGTTCTGGCTCAATTCTGTTGCTGTCATAACACTCTCTGACCAAAAGTAACACAGGTTGAAAGGGTTAATTTGGCTCACATTTCCAGATCACAGTTCATCATCAAGAGAAGTCTGGGTAGAACTCAAAGTAGAATCCTGGAGGGAGGATTCATGGAGGATCCAGGCTTGCTGGCTCACATTCTGGTTTGCTTGCAAGTCCATGCTTAGCTTGTTTTCTTACACCACCTAGAACCACCCGGGTTGGAGATGGTATTGCGCACAGTGGGTTGGGCCCTTTTGCATTAATTAAAAAAATAAGACAATCCTTAAAGATATGCTTACAGGCCAATGTGATGTAGGAAATTCCTCAAAGGGCTTTCTTCTCAGGTGCCTGTAGGCTGTACCAAGTTGACAATTAAAACTAGCCAGGTCACCTATGATTGTCACATTTAGGGTATACCACAGTTTAATGTGGACACTTCTGCAGGACTGATCATTCAAACACCCTGAAGTGATTCACAGACACAGAATTTGATGATTAAATGAAAGTTCCCAACAGGGAGGCTTTGTGCTCTCTGAAGACTTAATCATGACTTATCCTTTGGTTCTTAACAATTATAAATGGATTGTAGCATGAATCTTAAAGGGACTTATTAATAAAATCAAATCGGAGCCAGGTATTGGGGTGAAAGCTGAAGATCAGAGAAGCAGAACAAGCCACAGCTTCCTCACCTTGCCGATTCCTCAGCTGATGCTGTTTTCTCAGACTGGAAGCTTCTGTGTCCTCATCCTAATGGCTCTCAGCTGAACTGCTGTTCAAAAGCCTGAATACTTAACCAGCTAAATGCTTCTAGTTTCTGTTCTTCATGCCTTATATATCTTTCTGCTTTCTGCCATCACTCCCTGGGGTTAAAGACTCACTTCTTGGGATTAAAGGCGTGTGTCACCATGCCTGGCTGTTTCCAATGTGGCCTTGAACTCACAGAGATCCAGAGGGATTTCTGCCTCTGGAATGGTAGGATTAAAGGTGTGAGTGCCACCGCCTAACCTCTATGTTTAATATTGTGGCTGTTCTGTCTCTGACCTCAGATAAGCTTATTAGAATGCACAATATTTTGGGGAACACAATACTACCACAATGGATTTTATTAGACATGGTGCCACAGCACCTCAGCCCTCAGATTCAATCAAATCTTAGGTCTGTCTGATTTGGACCACCTTAGACTTTGTTGGACACAGGGGCATATTTTAATAGTATCCTCTGTCAATTTGAAGGTTGATGGGTCACATTGAGGTTTAGAGCCCGGACTTGGGTTTTCCCACAGTGTGAAAATGATGCCAGCCAGCCATACAAGTGTCACAGTTATGTTAATAAGGGTCAGCTTGACAACACAGAGTTGGCCCACACAGTGGGCTGGGGACATATCTCTGTGCCCATAAGACAGGAAAAAAAAAAAAAAAAAGAATAATTGAGGGCTACAGAGAAGTTTAGCAAGCATCGTCAGGTGGTGGTGATGCCTGCCTTTAATTCCAGCACTTGGGAGGCAGAGCCAGGCGGATCTCTATGAGTTCGAGCCCAGCCTGGTCTACAAAGTGAGATCCAGGAAAGGGGCAAAGCTACACAGAGAAACCCTGTCTCAAAAAAACCCCCAAAAAAAGAAAAGAAAAAAAAAAGAGTTTAGCAAGCATCATCCAGTCCTTAGGAAGGAAGTAGACCAGAGGATGGCTAAGACCTTGTCTGAAGGCCATTTTTGTGCTGAGTGTGACCACGAGAGAAGAACCCAAGAAATCTGTTTAGCTGCATATTGGGAATCCATGTGGTCAATGGTTTAGCAGCTATGTGAGACTCATATGCTACTCTTATCTCAAGCCTAATATATCACTTAATGGACCATGCCAAGGTCCTTCTCAAGGTTTTCTGTCTAAATACCAGCTTCCCAGGTAGAGGTAGCTTCCTATATTTTTATATCACCAGTGAGTCCACTAACTATTATGTTCTTGTGTTTCAGGAACTTCTGATCACAAAGCTAGAGGTGCTTGGCATAATGATAACCATTACTTAGTGCTTACCACGTGGCAAGTATTGGGAAAGATTTGTATGTGGGGCCTCATTGAATTCCTGACCACAATTTTATGAGAGAGTGTGTTGCATATTGATTAAGTAAGCCACTTTGGAGAAGATAAGACCAACAGAATCTTCATTAACAAGACCCATTAATAAGGAGATTATTGTTAAGGTTTCAAGGAAGAGAAAACAGCAAGTGTACAGAGAGAGGAATGAAGCTGGAGGTCAGAGAATATAAGGCATCATACAAAGAGAGTGGCCAATGTCCACCTCTGTGCTGGGACTGAGAAGACAGCTCTCTGTGGGGACCAGAGACTATCAGCTCACACATTCATCAAGGGAATGTTTGGGATAGCTTTGAGGAACTACAGCATTATCTGAGTTGGCCTTGTAACATCTCACAGGTGCATAAGGAGGGTCCCTCTTCCCAGTAGAAAAAGTGACACTTTCAAGATGGGGTGCATGGCTTGTCAAAGTTTGATGCCCGCTAGAATAGACAGACTGAAAGATGCTTGTAAAATTGCATCGTTCACTAAGACAGAAACCCTTGATGGCCCCACTGATATTTAATTTAACAAGCTAATTGAGGGATAATTCAAGCTTGCATTTTACCATCCAAATCATTAAGCCCAAAGAAATGAAAGGTGGCATCTGAGTATGAGATGTGAAAGGCATGGGCAATGGGATGAGCAAACAGCCTTCTTTTCAGATGTTTTGCAAAGAGAACCCAGAAATGATAGTTTACAGGTTTGGCTTTGTTAAAAAGCAACATTCTCTAAATGAATGTGAATTAAAATGTATCACAATTTACATGAATAACTGATTTAATTTGGAAAGAACAATAAATCCTTGGTTTCCTCCCTATTTTGAAGAAAAACAGGTAGAAATGAGTCAAGGGTAAAATTATTATGTTTCATGGGAAAAATCTTACAGTTAGGCTTTTATGTGTGTCTCAACATCATCTGAGCTAACGATAGACCATGTAAAATTTAAAGAAGTCTGCACCTTTTACTTACTTACATACATATTTAAACTCTGTATATGTATGAGTCTCACTGTGTACATGAGTTCAGGTGCCTGAAGATGCCAGTTGAGGGTGTTGGAATCCCATCCCTGGATCCGGAGGTACAGGTGGCTGTGACCTGCCTGATATGGGTGATGGGTGCTGGGAACCAAACTTGGGTCCTCAAGTCAATGCTCTTGAACACTGAGCCAGCTTTCCAGGCCCCTGCACTGAGCCAGCTTTCCAGGCCCCTGCATCCTTCATTACAGCTTTTTCATGGATTACTTTCAGGGGGCCATCTTTGGTTAGATTGAAAAGTTGTTGAAGGCAGAGAACCTACCATCTTTTTGTTTTTCCTCAGGTTCTACAGAGTCTAGACTCAAGATGATAAAATAATTTTGTTAAGCCAGCATGACTTCTACTGGAGATTATGCAAGTATTGGTTTTAGGTCACTGGGATAAAATAATTGAGTGGTGAGAAAGTATTCAGATCTGTGTAGGCCCTCAGCTTGTTTTTGTGAATAAAGTGTTTTTGGAATGCAATCATTCCTCACTTCTTACTGTGCCTTCTGTTGTAACAAGCAGAGTTGGCTAGACACAACAAAAACTGTCTGGGCCTCAAAGATATAAGTAGCTCTTTGCAAGGAAGGGTTGCTCATCCCTGGAACAGTCTCTTCCACTTTGTGTAGTGATGTTTTAAAAACAAGTTATCCAAGTACCTATTGTCTAAATGAGCATCCAGTTAGTGCTTCAATTATTACATCTTTGTATTTTCAGCTGCCTGATTATAAGGTGCAATACAAAGACCTAACTTCATTATATTTGCACATATTTTTTTTTACCTCTGCCATTTCCTAGGTAACCCATCTGCTCATCACTAGTGTGTATGCAACATTCACACTATGACCAGATAGCAAAAGAGTCAATGATTCTTAACATGTGTAAAGCTTTTACTATATGAAAACATTTGCTTGATATTTTATAAATTAATATTGTTTTTAGACATAGTCATTTTGAACTGTGCAGACTTCTATCACCCATGTATAGACAAAGAAATAAGGAGTTATAACAAGTTACAGAACTTGTTCAAGACCACACAGTTAAAATAGTGGGGAAGAGAAATTTTCACCATTTCAGACAAGTAAAATGGCAGTTATTAAATGCACGTTGAAGGAGACTTGAGTATTAATCTGAGAACCTAAAATTCTTATACATATTTTTCTCATGACTTATATTTTATTATGCCATCATTTATTAAAGTCATGGGGTTCAGGCACATTATAAACATGAAGCCATTTAAATTTCAGGAGAACCTTAGAATGTAGTTATGATCATAATTAGTGTTTTGAGAATAAGAAACCCTGACATGAGTACCCAGTTTCCTCCTATCCACATGGTGAAGTGTTCCACGCCTGGCTTCTTACACTTTTGTTGATTCTTTTCCACAGAAATGTAAGTACTATGAAAATGGGCATCCTGCTGAACTTCAAGGGGACAGAGAGCCCCAGAAAACTCACCGAATCAAGCAGTAACCATCAAAACATGTTAGACATTCCTCAGCACTCCCGAATATAAAATGGGGCATTTGGCTTAGAGAAGTGTGTGCATGCTCATATGGTATAATCTTGTGGCTGTGAGAATGGGTTTTCTAATCTAGCAATGTTCTGAAATCTATAACCATAAACACAGGATGGAAAAGTTCATTGTTTATTAAAGGCTTAATCATGGACATTTTAGCCAGTAAAATCAACTTATATTTGCTTCCTGTCTCCTTGATTTTTAAAAGAATAGCCATGAGTTATCTGTTTAAAAGTATCTAGAACACTTCTTAATATAAATTCTACTTTGTTTAGGTTTGCATGTACCAAAGATAATAACGTGGAATGCTAAGCTTTACCGGAAAAAAAAAAATTATTGTGGATTCTTGAGTATAGGGTTGACTTCGGGCATGAAGTAAATCATTTTCTTCCAGACTTCCTGTGACTGGGCACAGAGGGATCTCTTGGTTCTGACTCTGTCAATGAGTATTATGTTAGGAAAAGCACCACTCTGAGATTGTCACAGTTCCCTAGGAGCAAAAAAAAAAAAACAGGGGAAGTGAAAATATTTACATTTTCTCGTTGGTCATTCCTTTACTCTGGGGCTTAAGTTTTCTCCAGGAAACGAATGGTATTGGCTGTGTCCAAATGATGGCTGCCATCAAGGCTCAAATCTCACGACTTTAGAAAAATCTTGGGGGGTATTAGCAAGGGAACACTGGCAGAGACAATTTATTTTAGACAACCTGTTAGGTTTTGTACCATTTGTGACTCACGACCTCTTGGGAGCCAAAACCAAAATCAGTTTTAAATGGTTGGCCTCACTTAAAATTGGGTTTGAAGAAGATGATTTACTGGGTCACTGGCTAAGGACCAGCTTGAAAATCTCTTTGCTAACACTCTGGTACCCTGCTCTGCCATGAGCAGTGCTGGGATGGGCCGAGGTGACAAACGGATAAGAGTTTCTGAAATGCTGAATATTTCACATGACTTCAAAGACATTGAGATTTTGTATTTTTTCCAAAAACGTTACCTACTGTTGAGTTCACAACCAGGAAATGACTGGTGAACATAAAGTATGCAGATACCTATCATCCTTTGCGTTCTTATGCCAACAGAGCTCTGATGAAGAGGAATCATGTAAAAATGGCGTCTTTAGTAAAAAAGGAATAAGGACTCTAAAATTAGGTTTATTTTTTTCATTTTTATGCCCATATTTTTTATTTGCTAAGCGAAAATATCCAAACTACTGCATCCAATAAACCATTTAAATCATAGCTAATTTTAGAGTTAGTCCTAAGAAAATCTTAAAGCTCATGTGTTAGTATGGGGTGTGGAGAGTCACCAGAAAGTGAACGGTTCCTTCAATAGCTTTAAAAATATTATTAAAATTCACAACCCTAACCATAGCTCATCTGTTCAAGGACATTCTTTCCTTTAAGTAATGACATAACAAATAATTGTACTTGTTTTTGTGCTCTCTGGTGGAACATTTATTTATCATTTGACCCAAGAGAATATTTGTGTCCAGAGGACTGATAGACAGACTCATACCAATATCTCTGCATTTTATGCAGAACCACCAGTGCAGCGAACCCAGAGTATGTGGAAGACTTGGTGCTTCATGGTAATAATTCATAGCAGTTTTTTTTTTTTTTTTTTGTTACTGAGCCAGTAGTTGATACAGGCTGCATGCTGATCAAGAGACAATGAGATAGAAATTTTCCCAACATTTACAAATGGGAACCCGGAAACCTCAGTGGCAGATGACTGTGACATTGGGTTTTGCTTTCTCCTTTTCTGAATGCATCGATTTGCTACTGTCTGGCTGCTTAATAGCTGTTTGAATCATAAGTATCTGTGGAATCCTAGAACCTTCTGGACAAACAGATCCCAAAGTCTCTCTTGCTACGTTTTCACAGAACCCTTGAGTCTCCTCTTCAGCATAAGAGTCACTCACTGCACAGCCTACACATTCCTTTCCAACCATGGGAGCTATATCAGCCAACTCGTAGCTAATACAAACCCTCTAAGTCTTGTTTTTGGGTATGCAGATATAATGGGTATATCATCTTATCTCATAAGCTGCTGTGAGGATAAAATGAAGTGTGGCATGTAGAATAAAGCAGAATACACTCTGAGTGAAGCCTCCTGGGAGGTACCAGGTTCCCATACTCCCAGTGTGCTCAGCGGGGTGGTTATTCACACCTACCTGTTCTTCCTTTGCATGCAGGACACAGTACTCTACCTTAGTGGCATTAGGCTTGCCTATGGGATGAATCATTCATTGGTGACCTGTATCACATCTAGGTAAAAGCTTCAAGAACCCGTATTTGATCCCAAGATTTCTAGGGTATTTCTGTGGTGTCGAATTTACATCTAACACACTGGTGCTAGCAAGTGTTTTGAGGGTAACTACTAGACTAGATGTTAAAACCCACTGGCTGTTTGAGAAGTGGATTGTTGGCATGGATGGGTTAGATTGCAGGTGCTTTTCTGTGGTGGTGAAGAATTTGCATATAACCCACTGATGTAACACTGTTGCTGTTGGCCTGGAGAATTATTGCTCTGAGGACCACTCCTTCAAGACATTACAGGAGACCTTGAAGGTCGACATTAGCACACTCAAATGAGGCGATTCTCATTTTGATGTGTGTGGAAGGTTGTCTGTGGGCTAGCTTCTTGATTGTGCATCCTAAAGTTACAATCCCTTTCCCTCACAAAATGTCCAACTAGTTTTGCTATTCTGCTATGAGAAAAATGAAGCCAGTGATTCCTGCTTCCTAGAGTAAGTGACCTAATTTCTCCTCTGGGTACCAGATATCACATAGACTGGTCACTGGAACCATTGCTTATTTGGTTTAAGTTTGTAGCCAATAATCAAAAGATGGATAATATAGTTATATGTACAAAATATATTTCAACAATATGAAAACAGGGAATAGAGAAATACACAGAAGTTGGGAAATCATGATTGGAAACACATGCAGGAAGAGAGAACTAAAGTATAAATATTCTACAACGTAAGTAGTACGGTCTGTTTAAAGTTGATAGCAACAGATGTTAGGGCTTGAGGTACAGTATTCAACATCACCAAAGCTACTCACAGAAGAAAAGAAAATGGTTATCCATTCCAAGAGTTGAAACAAGGGAAGATAAAGTCTCATAAAGTGATAAATTTTCACACCTTTACTTGTGTAGAGTTTGGAGAAATTGCATAATGAAAGGCATGGCAGGGCTCGAGAGATGGCTTAGGGGTTAAGAGCACTTGTTGCTCTTACAGAGGACTTTGGTTTGATTCCTAGTGCCCACACAGCAGCTCACAACCATATGTAACTTCAGTTCCAGGGCATGTGACACCCTCTTGTGACCTCCATAGAAACTGCACACACATGGTACATAGACATGCAGATAAAACACCCATATACATGAAATAAAATAAAAAAAAATAAAAAGGCATGACAATATGAACATGTTAGTGTTTTGGGGATAGCTACTGGACATAGAGGTGGGAATGGTAAAAGCCACTAACATTTCAGGAGTGGGTTGTAGGCTCAGGTATGAGAGTGATTGCAGGTATTTCATTATAAAATCTTTGTTGTCTTACAGTTCAGGTTGACACATGACTGTACTGTCCTTCAAAAGGCCATCTACAATAAGACAATTTCTTGTCGATATGGACAGTTAAAAACTTATAGTTCACAGCTTAGTGTAAACTGCAAAATGAACATACAAGACTTTTAATAGAGGTAGAGGAATGCTGGCAGACAACATGCTGAACTGGCACTGGAGTTCCAACCTGCTAGCAGACAGTCACCTGAGGTAACATTATAACCTGCTGGCTGGTCATTGACTGAATGACTTCATTTGTCATTGAGATCTTTGGGTGTCTTTGGAGTCTGCCAATAATACAAATAAATCAGAAGGATGAGGAACCATCTAGCCAGGACCTTCTAGAAGATGGAAACCAGGCTGCAACTTGGTGTCAACACTTAGATGTGTTGCTCTTACTAATGCCTTTGTTTTCTGTTTTTTGTTTTGTTTTGTTTTGTTTTGTTTGTTTGTTTGTTTTGAAACAGGGTCTCTCTGAAGCCCAGGCTGGCTTTGAACTCATGATCTTCCTGTCTTCATTGTCCAAGTGCTGGGATTATTATTGGTATGCCCCATGGTGTCTGTCTTTAACAACAGAAATGCATACATACATCTCGGAGCCTGAGGTGATCTGCTACTATAAACTGCCTGTTGTCTAAGGGACACGTACACATGCTTAGTTGGTTTCATAGTCCCCAGCTCCAGAGGGGGGATACATTCAGTGCTTTCAAAGAGCTGCAGTGGCCTCAGATTTATGTGTCTTTTACAGTGGAGTAGGTAGTAATTCTTCATTAAGATGTGGCACAAGAGGGTTAAAAACACTATTAAGATGATGACCTACATAAAATTACATCAAATTGTCCTTTGTTCAGTTGACTGTGTTTGCTATTACTTTTTCCTTATAACAACGCCTGGACAATGGAGGAAAAAAAAGCCCAGTTGTCATTTCATATTCCATTTAGCTCTCAGTAGTCCAAACTTAATGTTTTCTTTTGTTCAGTGGAAAGTAAGTCTCCATATATGTAAAGCAATGTTGCTTTTAAGCTTGAAGGGGCTGTAAAAAAAAAAAACCCTCCAAGAGAGTCTGGAAAGGTTACATAGAGGGCACTTTAGGTCTAGCAGAGTTTGTGGACTGTGACAGGAAGCCAATATTGGTTACTGTTTAGAGTAGATTCATGGATGTCTTTACATAAGCCAATTTGTACATCTACAAAACCACTAAAACCAGTAGTGATCCAAGGTCTCATTTGGTTCTAAAATTTTAGAGTTTGTCAAGAAAATAGACTCTTATGGTCCCAGGCACTTCGGGGGGACCCAGGTAGTCATGCAGACATGGCCGAGTCTAAGCACCACACTGTACATAACCCATCCTGGAAATGGTAGAGAAATGGCACCAAGAAACCCTGGTCACAAAGATATGATTCTCTTAAGGAGGCTGACCCTGGGTTCCTGGGGAACATGCACTTTGTCAAGAAGCATGACAGGAAAGGCCTGAAGAAGGTGCAGCAAATAATTAGAAGGCAGTGAATGCACATGCATGGAGACTATTGAGGTCCTTGTGAAGCCTAAGGCAGTTAAGTTCAAGATGCATAAGGGTCCTAATGGTAACCGTCTTGCTTTCATGGCTCACCCTAAGCCTGAGAAGCAGCTTCAAGGCTACACGGCCAAGGGTGGCAGCCCAAGGTTCAAACCAAGTCAGAGGCCTCAGCTCCATCTTGGGTCTAGGGTTCAGCTCCACCTCAGGCTCTCAAGGTGCCCAGGTCCCTGTGAAGGCCCCAAAGAAAAGGCCAACATGAAGACAGATGGACAGATGTGACATACCTACACCCTATTTGCAGGTGTTTGGTGCCCTGTGCTGTTTCTACAAATAAACTTGAGGCAAGATCTGTTTGAAAAAGAGAAAAGAGACAGTTGTAATGAAGATGATTCTGAACAAACTGCTTTCGATGATCTGTGCAGGCTGCAGAAATGGGCATTGCCTTGTGTCTCTCTATGAACTCAGAGGTCAAGTGTGGCCATGATGCATCACTGATAGAACTTTCCAGTATCATTAAAGCTCACAGCAAATTTGTGCAATGCTGAATTGGCATAGATTTAGAATCCTGGGGACACTTAGTAACCCGTGGGGTCATTTTGTTAAGTACTTCTAGTACTGTCATATTTACCTTGGCACTAAGGGAAAGAGAGAAGTTACATCTAGTCTTCTCTGTTTAAAGGTCAAAGAAATCAAAGCAAGGTCAGCCATATTACCAGCATGGAACATACTACCCATTTCACTGAAGCAGCTGGGACTAGATGAGTACAGTGACAGACAGCAGCGTGTGTTCCCAAAGAGTCTGTGGAAGAGAACACTGAATATAGGAAGACATGCCTGGAACTATTATTACTGCGTCCCTATGTTCCTACATCTTTGGTCATCACCTTATTCATGCCAGTTCCACAGCAAGGACTTCCCTACCTCCTCCTTTCTCCCTCTTCTTAATATGCAGTTCCCTTGCCTTATTTCATTCCCCGGGAAAGAATGAGTATATGTAACCTCCAGAATAAGGCATCTAAATTCAACCATTCATTTGCTCCTCTGACCTTTATTTCATTAAAAAACAAATGATTTGGGATGAATAAAAACTTCCACAGTGATTTGTTTTAGAAAACACTCATAACGGCTGTATGAGAGAAATGATTCACAATAGCAAATACAAGTTATGAATCAACAAGCCAGAAGGTGACTTTCAGCCAAAGAAGACCAGAAATTAGGTTTGCCCTGACACAGTGAAAATGCCATCCAAATGTGCAGTGGCATTTGTACATGTCGTAAAGGTGGTTGTCCTGTGTCTAAGCCCTGCAAAGGTTAGATCTCTGATGTTATCATCAAGATTAAGAGAATTAGTAGTGACAGCACTCAGGCTGGGTTTAAAGGAACTCAGTTTAGAATTGAGAAAATTGAGATTTGAGAAAAGATTACAGGAAGAGGGCATGCAGTTATCAGGATGAAATCTGCTGTGAACAACTGTGCACATATGCGAGTACTATGTGACAGTGGTCCATATGTAGGGTTGCAGTGTGACATTGTGCATTGTGACAGATTACTTAGGACTATGGTGCACGCTGTAGTGTGACTGTGTAAGGCTGTAGTGTGGATTGTAGTGTGATAGTGGTTTGTATGTAGGGCTCCGGTGTAGACTGCCCTGTGACCATAGCCTATATAAAGGGCCGTGGTGTGGATTGCAGTGTGACAATGGTTTACATGTATGGCTGAGGCATGGATTGCCATGCAACTGTGGCCTTTATGCAGGGCTGTGTTTTAGACTGCAATGTAGCAGTCATATGGACTACCTTATGACAGTGGTCTTTCTTTGGACTGTGGTACAGACTTCAGTGTGAAAGTGGTATATATGTAGAGATATGGTGTAGACTGATGCGTGTCAGTGGTTTATATTTAGAACTGTGGTAAGGACTGCAATTTGACAGTGGTCTATAACTAGGGCTGTGGTATGGACCATGCTACTGTGATAGTGGTCTGTATGTTATGATGTGAAATGGACATCACTGTGACATTGGACCATATGTAGCAATGATGTGGCATGGACCACAATTGTGAGAGTGGTTTACATGTCAGGCTAAGATGTGGACTAGAGTGTGGCAGTGGTCTGTATGTGGAGCTATGGTGTAGAACACAGTGTGACATCAGTTTAAGTGCACAGCTATGGTGTGAACTACAGTGTGATAGTGGTCTATATGTAAGACTGTGGGGTGAACTTCAGTGTGACGCCACTGTATGCCTGTAGTACTCTGGTTTGACTTGCAGTGTGGCATTCATCTAAGTTGTACACATATACCACCAAAAGTGTGTACAGTTAACCAGGAAAGGTCTTAGGGGTTGCTCTGTGTTCATATCATTGAGTAAAAGCTGATACAAATGAGCTGAATGTATTATGAAATACATTGGCAATTAGGGTCTAAACTGTCCCCAAAACCATTTTTATGAATGGTGAACAGATTTTGATGTCTTAGATCACCTGATGTCAAGGCTTATTCTGTCATTAAAGTACTGTGTTGACAAAGGGTGGACATAGATGAATGAGGCAGAATCAAGAGGCTGGGAATAGAGCCACATATTGTTGTCAACTGATTTTCATTAAAGTTGACAAAGGGATTCCATATGGAGAATATTACTTCACACATTTGGGGGAAAACCAATATCAACTTCTGCCTTATTCAGGGTACAAGTGATAAGCCCAAATTAACTATTGACAGAAATGCAAAAGCAAAATTAAAGTCGTATAGAAGGGAACAAGAGCCTCTCTTCACTCTTGCTGGTATTGGAGGCCGAGATACTGGGATGAGTTGGGGGAAGATCTTTGTGATCCACTGGGGATATGGGCAGAGAGGAAATGGGGGGCTGCAGCAGGTTTTCTGCTACAGAACTGGGGATGGGACTAAGGGATTGAATCTGGAGGAGCAGAAAGAGAGGAAAACTCATTAGGATCACTGTTGTCTATTTTAGGAAGTTTCCACTGCACTAGAGGTCCATATCATCCTTTAAATGCCCCTCATTTCCCATGGCCTCTTCTGGCTTTCCCTCCCTTAACCCTTTATCCCCACTCTCCACCCACATATCCTCTCCCCCCATCCCCTTGTTCCAATCCTCCCCCCCTCCACCATTCTACCTGTAAGAGCTATTCTATTCTAGTTGTTTTATTATTATTATTATTATTATTATTATTATTATTATTATTATTATTTTTAGTTTTTTGAGACAGCATTTCTCTGTGTAGCTCTGGCTGTCCTGGAACTCACCCTGTAGACCAGGCTGGCCTCAGACTCACAGAGATCCTCCTGCCTCTACCTCCCAGTTAATGCTGGGATTACAGGCGTGTGCCACTGTCTCCTGGCAGTAAAATCTATTCTATGTCCCCCTCCCAAGGAGATGCATATGTCCCACTCATCCCCTTTCTCTTTACTTAACTGCTCTCAGTCTATGGATTGCAGGCTGGTTATCATTTATTTACTGTATGTGACTAATAATATTCACATGTAAGTGAGTAGATTTGGTAAGCATTTTTTAAGGTAGGACAAAGTCACAAACCAAAAGAGAAAGTAGTTGTAGATGTACCGTCTTGTTAAATAAGAAACACAGAACCAATTGCAGAGTTAAAAACCGCGAGGTCAGAGCAAGAGCGGGAAAACCTTACCCTTCACTGCTTCTGCTGTCCTTCCTCTCTGCAAGAGACCTACTTCTGTGTGTCCTGTCTATTTATAGACTTTCTGTTCTGTTTTCTCATTGGTTGTAAACCCAGCCACATGACCTCCTCATCACTGCCTGTCCATACAGACCTCCAGGTCTTCTATGGTTGGTATTGAGATTAAAGGCGTGTGTCTGCCATGCTGGCTGTGTCCTTGAACACACAGAGATCTACCTAGCTCTGCCTCCCCAGTGCTGGGATTAAAGGTGTGCACCACTACCGCCCAGCTTCTGCTCTGGCTTGCTCTGACCTCAAGGCAACTTTATTAACATACAAATAAAATCACATTTCAATACAAATAAAATATCACTATAAGTAGTGCTGAATAGGGAATAAAAGCAACTATCGACTTCTGCTCTAAGATGTGAAAGATGCAAGTCACAACTTGGGGACAACTTTTTGAGTGTGTATATTTGTAAAAGGTGTTGTATGCAAAACACACAAGGCTTATTTAAAATTTAATGATATGAAGTAAGAAGGCCATGGAACTAAAATTGGGGGCCAAGATTTTACCAGCCACCTCATAAAAAGAGCTATATATTTAGTCAATATATAAAAAGTAATTAGCCCAAAAGACTATGTAGATTTAAACTGCAGTAGACGTCTGCTGTTCAAGCAATGGAAAGTTGGGGCTTGAAGAAATGACTCAGTGGTTAAGACCACTGGCTACTCTTGCAGTGAACCCAGGTCTGATCCCCAGTGGCTCACATCATCTGTAATTAAACTTCCAGGGGACCTGATGCTCTTTTCTGGCCTCCATGGGCACCAGGCACACAGATGGTACAAGCAAACACCCAACACACATAAAATAAAACTTAAGACATAAGGGAAAGTGCTATCAGTGGTTAAGTATAGGAGGATTTTAGGGATGGTCTATATTTTCATACAAGTTGTTCCATAGTTAAAAATAATTGTCAGTAGTCATTGAATGATACACTTAAGATGAGAGCATTTGGGCGTATAGATTGGGTAGGTTATACCTATTTAAGATGGATTTTAGAAACATGAAGCTTATCAATATTATATATGGAAAAGAAAGATTTTTAAAAAAAATTTTTCTTTTGCTTTTGTTTTTGAGACAGGATGTCCTGTAGGCCAGGTTGGACTTGAACTTGCTGTGTAGGCAAGGATGACCTTCACCTCTTTACCTTCTGCCACCTCTGATTGCTGCAGAGGCAGGGACTCATATAGCCCAGGCTGGTCTCAAAAATCTCAATATAGCTAAGGATAATTTATTAACGTCAGATTTCCCCTCCTCTACCTCCAAAGTGCTTGGATTAGAGGTGTGCACCTCCTCCAGACTTGGTTTATGTGTGGCTAAAATGGAACCCAGAGAAGGCACTATACCAACTGAGCTACCCCAATAGACCATGTGTATGGTTTTCCTCAAGGTATTGAGGTTATCTCAGTCTAGTCTTAAGTATAGAGTTGGAAAAACATCCAGAAGTAGGGCTTTGGTGGTTGGTCAAAAAGGCAATGATGAAAGCTAAGTATAATATAGTCAAGCTGGAGGATATGCTATGGTAAATGTTTTCTGATTTGAAACTCCTCCGACAATGGTACAGGCAATTTACAGAGAATTTGAGATGTTAGGAAATGGAGTTGGTTATCGAAAAAGTTGGATTGAATCTGGATGTCATACCAGTCAACACATTTGCTCCATCTGTTATCATGGGCAACTTGTGACAAACTACAGATTTTAGAGCTTTTGCCTAATGATTTCAGATCTCAGGCAAGGATTTTTATAAACAATTTTCTGGTTATTCTGATGAGCAGCCAGGCATGGGAAACATTTTATGGACAGTCACAGAGCGTAGGAAACATCGCTGAGGTGAGGTAATAGGATGAGGGATAGAGAGATGGCTACACAAGATGCAGCCCATCCAGTGAGACCAACCTATTTTCTGAGTTAAACTTCACTAATGGAGACTTTACAGAACTCTATGAAAAGAGACCAAGTCTCCTAGGTTGTATTGTTCTCTTACTTCATTGCCGGGATGCTCCTCAGATTACATCCACATTACATGAGATAGTGAGAGATGAAACCCTCTCAGGTGGGTTTAAGAAATGGTCATGGTATTAAAGCACCGATGCCCAGAGTCTCATCTGAGTTCATTTAAAACACAGAACACCGGTGTGTCAAATACATTTTCACTGATAGAAAAAATCCAGCTTGAAAAGTAACAACACAGTGTTCATAGATCTGAAAAAAAATCCATTTTTGAAAAAATCACAACATTAAAATTTATCAGGAACAATTATATGTTACCAAACACTCTGATCGGCTAAACGCAAATCAAAGATCATGCCACATTTGAGATGAAAAAAAAAATCCAATAAGATCAATGTACTTGCTACTTGCTGACCTCAATCTTCATGGAAAGATAAATTAGGTTAGAGGCCAGTAGACAGCTCTTGCTAACAGACACAACCTGCTTATAAACCTCAGCTGAGTAAAGGCAGCTCCAAACCTCTTGAATATAATTGACTTTCTATCATTGTGGCATGCAGGCTAAAATGTCCTTAACATCAGGAAATGTATTTTGAAGAAGACTAAACTATTTTATCTATAATTTAAGAACTCTCCCTCTCTGTACTTTCTGTCTTAAATCTCAAACTCCAAAGTCTTAGAAGTTCTTTAAATGCTGAAATTTGGTTTTAACTATAGTTCCATAAAATCACCAAGGCCTGGGACTACTTGTTAAAGGATTCTGTTAGAGTTAATTTTGGCTTTTGCTCTGGAAAATCAAATGCTCAGTATCTTTGGAACAGGTAACATTCTGGGGTTCCAAAATACAGAGAAATAGAAAGCCTGACCTGGGAAGGATTTTTTTTTAAATAGTTGTCAATTTTGATTCCCACATTGGCTTTCTCTAGTAAGACTAGTGGGGCAGACAGTAGTCTCCACTTTTCTCACCGAAGAGGAGACTGGCCTCCTGTCTTAGTTAGGCTTTCTATTGCTGTGAAGAGACACTATGACCACAGGAACTTTTATAAAGGAAAACATTTATTTGGGTGGCTTACAGTTCAGAGGTTCAGTCTATTATCATCATGGTGGGACATGGCAGCAAACAGGCAGACATGGTGCTGAAGCCAAGAGTTCTATATCTTTGATCCACAGGCAACAAGAAGTGAGCTCAGACACTGGGTATGACTTGAGCAAATATGAGACCTTGAAGCCCTCCTCCACAGCGACATACTTCCTTCAACAAGGCCATACCTGTTCTAACAAAGCCACATTTCCTAGTAGTACCACTCCCAGTGAGCTTTTCAGGGGCAATTACATTTAAGTTACCACATTCCACTCCCTGGCCCCCATAAGCTTGTAAACACATCACAATGCAAAATGCATTTAGTTCAACTTCAAAAGTCTGCACAGTCTATCACAGTCTCAACAATAGTTTAAAGTCCAAAATTCAGTCTCTTCTGAGAGCCATAAAATCTCTTAACTATAATCCCTTATAAAATTGAAATAAAAAAGCAGGTAATAACAATTCACACTCTTACAATCCCTCCTCTTTCTCGCCAATTGGACTCCTGGAGCTCCATCTGGGGCTTGGCCTTGCCTGTACTGAATCTACCAGGTTGAGCTGAATCCCCAGGGGAGTCTTTGCCCTGGAGGAGATGGGAATGGGGGGGGGAGAGGCTGGCGGAAAGGCAGAGGTGGGGGTGGGAGGGGGGAGGACAGGGGAACCCATGGCTGATATGTAAAATTGAAACACAAATATCCATATTAAAAAATAAAATTTGAAAAAAAAGCAGGCAATATACTTCCAACATATAAAGGTACAGGATTTATACATCACCATTCCAAAATGTAGGGAAGAGAGCATAGTGAAGGAAATACTGGACCAAAGCAAGACTAAAAACCAGCTGGACAAACTGCAAACTCTGCATCCCCATGTCTGATGTCAATAAACTCTTCAGATCGCTAATTCCATTCAGATGTTTGACTGCAACATACTTCTTTTTTGTGTGTGTGTTATTCCACTCCCTGTGAGCAGCTTTCCTTGACATGTATCCCACAGCTCTGGCATCTCCAGCATCTTGGGGTCTCCAAGGCAATCCTTCAACTGCATAGCCTCACATAATGGCCTTTCTAGGCCTCCTATCAGGGATACCCTGATACATGCCTGGTCCTGGGGGCTTTCCTCACTTGCAGATGCAAATTCCATAGCCCCTTTCTTCAATCTTTAACTCCAGAACCACATGGCTGAAGCTGCCAAGTTCTACTGCTTACAGGGACTGGAACATGGCCCCCTCATTCAAGTATATCTTCACCAATTTTATGTTTTCAGTGGTTTTCTTCACTGTCTGAACTTGGCTGTCCCCAAACTGAAACCAGATCTGTAGACCAGGCTGGCCTCAAATTCAGAGATCCACTAGTCTCTGCCCTCCAAGTGTTGGGATTAAAGTACCACCACACCCTGCTTTAAGCTTTTTTTAAAAAAAATTCCTTTCACAACTTGGAAAATTAGCTTGGTGAGATCTTGCCCTAAGGTCACAACTCCCTTCATTCCATTCCTTAATCTGTTTAACTCCTTGAACACATAACTTAGCTCCATTCCACTTCCTTTTCTCCTCAAATTGTACATTTTGTATTTTTCCTTTCTCAGCTTTCTCTTTTTCATTATAAATCTGTGTAAGAGTGACTAGTAATAGCTATACAACAGAGTTAATACTAGGCTGTTTTGAAATTTCCTCTGCCAAAAGAATTAATCCAAATCTCTTCACTTTAGCCTGAGTCAGACTCTTCAGACAAGGGCAAAAAGCAGCCACATTCTTCACCAAAATATCACAAGAATGGTCTCTAGGCAACACATTAATATTCTTCTCCTTCAAAACATCTTGAGCCAGGCCCTCATAGTTCAAATATCTCTCAGCATCACTGTCTTCCATGCTTCTACTAGTATGGTCCATTAAATAGCACTTAAAGCATTCCAGTGCTTTCTTAATGCCAAATTCCCAAAGTCCGTATTACTTTTAACAAATCATGGTCAGGACTATCACAATAATACCCCAGTCCCTGGTACCAGCTTCTGTCTTAGTTTTTATTGCTGTGAAGAGATATCATGACCATGGCAACTCTTATAAAGGAAAACATTTAATTGTTTCATTTCATTAGTATAGTGATATTTTATTTGTACTGAAATGTGTTGCCTTGAGGTCAGAGCAAGCCATAGCAGAAGCTGGGCAGTGGTGATACACACCTTTAATCCCAGCACTTGGGAGGCAGAGCTAGGCAGATCTCTGTGTGTTCAAGGATACAGCCAGCATTGCAACACTTGCCTTTAATCTCAATACCAACCATAGAAGACCTGGAGGTCTGTACAGACAGGCAATGACAAGGAGGTCATGTGGTTGGGTTTACAACCAATGAGAAAGCAGAACAAAAAGTCTATAAAAAAGAAAAAACACACAGAAGTAGGTCTCTGGCAGAGAGGAAAGACAGAGCAGCAGTGAAGGGTAAGGTTTTCAGCTCTCAGCTATTGCTCTGACCTCTTGGCTTTTAACTCTACAACTGGCTCTGTGTTTCCTATTTAACAAGATGGTTACATCTACACATTATCATCATGGTAGGACATGGTGGCATGCAGGCAGATATGGTGCTAAAGAAGGAGCTGAGAATTCTACATCTTTGATCAGCAGGCAACAGGAAGTGAACTGAGACACTGGGCATAGCTTGAGCATACATGAGACCTTAACGCTCACTTCTACAGTGACACATTTCCTCTAAGGCCATTGTTGTGGAATATTATTTTAAGATGTGTTACTTTTGTTTATGTTGCATTTGTTTAACTCTGTGAAGCTGTGTTACTGTGCCTGTCTAAAACACCTGATGGTCTAATAAAGAATGGTCTAATATTGAATGGCCAATAGCAAGGTCAGAGAAAGCATAGGCGGGGCTGGCAGGCAGAGAGAATATATAGAAGGAGAAATCTGGGAGTAGAAGAAAAGGGAAGAAGCCAGAGAAGGAGGAGGAGTCTAGGGGCAGTCACCCAGCTATATAGCCAGCCATGGAGTAAGATTACACAAGTAAGAAAAAGAAAAAGCCCAGAGGCAAAAGGTAGACAGGATAATTTAAGCTAAGGAAAGCTGGCTAGCAACAAGAAAAGATAAGGCCAGACATTTATAAGTAATAATAAGTCTCTCAGTGTGTGATTTAATTGTGAGCTAGGTTGTAGCCCCCCCCCCCCCAAAAAAAAAAAAAAGAGCAGAAACAAACAACAGGACATACCTACTCCAACAAAGCCACACCTCCCAATAGTGCCACTCCCCATGAGTTTATGGGGGCCAGTTACATTCAAGCTAGCACATCTCCTAATAGTGCTGTCTGTCCTGTTGCTTAGAAGCTTCAAGAAACCCAAGATGGTTCCAATTGGGAGCCTTTGCTTGAATGCCACCAGATGGCCTATATTTGTGAGGAACTACTGTGGTGATATTTTGAACAAATAAAATTTGCCTAAAAGATCAGAAAAGCAGAGCAAGCCACAGTCACCACCTCTTACCTCACCAACTCCTCAGCCTGAAAGAGCCAGAGTTCCTGTTTCCTCCCACCTTATCTTCCTTTGTCTGCCTACCCATATCACTTTCTGTTTTAATATTCCTAGTGCTGGGATTAAAGGTGTGTGATACCAAGTGCTGGAATTAAAGGTGTGTGCCACCACTGCCTGGATCTGTTTCTTATTTAGACCGAGTCAATCTCATGTAGCTCAGTGTGGCCGTGAACTCACAGAAATCCAGATGGCTGTCTGCCTTTGCCTCCCAAGTGCTAGGATTAAAGGTGTGTGTTACCATTGCCTGGCCTCTATGTTTAATCAAGTGGCTTGTTCTGTTCTCTGATCTTCAAGCAAGTTTTATTTCTTATATTACAAACAATATATCACCACAAACCACAATTCTGGATGTTATCCCATGAATATCCCAGAAATATTTCCTACATGCTCCTATTGCTTGGGCTTCCATTTTCCTGTTCCTTTCACTATATTCCTCCCTCCCACTTGCAAGATCAGATTCTAACTGCTTGCTCATCCTGATCAGGGTCCTTGTCATCTGCTGCTGCTCACTTTCTTTAGTCTTATTCCCCATCACTGCTGGATTTCTCTTTGAGGCACCAACCATGCTGCCCGGGGCTTGCTAAACTCAGCATGCTCTTTTCTAGTGGCATGTTCTCCTATCTAGTGGTCTGTCCTCTTCAGCTGTCATTTGCTCAGAAAGCTCCTTTTAATCCAATAGATTAGAGGAGAGAAGGAAGAGATGTCCCTTTTGCCATCTGAAGATACTTCTGTCTGAGGTGGATTTTGACATTGCTTTTCATGATATTATACACTCTGACTTCCCTCTTCTCACAGCCTTGGTTATCACTGCACTAAGCACACAGTAGATGTGTAACAGATGTCTGCTGGGTGTGTGGATTCATCTCTTACACCAAATATTAGAACAGACCTGAAAGCACAGGTCTTCTGGTAATTCCAACATGTCCTGCTGTGCTGGTTAATTTTATATTAACTAGACACAGTCTAGAGTCACCTGAGAGGAGGGAACCCCAGTTGAGAAAATGCCTTCCTAAGATTGGGCTGTAGGTGAGCCTGTAGAGCTTTTTCTTAACTAGTGATTAATGTGGGAGGGATAGAACATCTCTTGGCTGGTGGTCTTGGGTTCTATAAAAAAGCAGGATGAGCAAGCTATGATGAGCAAGCCAGTAAGCAGCATCCCTCCATGGCCTCTGCGTCAGCTCCTGCCTCCAGGTTCTTGCTCTGTTTCACTTCCTGTCTTGACTTCCTTTTGTAATGGATTATGGATATGGAAGCATAAGCCAAACAAACTCTTCTCTGCCTAACTTACTTTTGGTCATGATGTTTAGTCATAGCAATAGTAACCCAAACTAGAACAGAAATTGGTACCAGCATAGTCGAGTATGGCTGTGACAGACTTGTCCATGGGAGGACTGTGGAAGGACTTTGAAATTTGGTACTAGAAAAGTCATTGAGTGTTGAAGCTCAGTAGTGTAGATGAATTGCTAAATGGTCTTATTAATAAAAAACTCAGAGCCAGAAATTGGAGTTAGGGACTGAGAGAGATCATAGGAATAAGAAAGGCCACAGCTAACCTCACCTCACCAACTCTACAACTTCGAAAGTGACCTACTCCTGTTTATCCATGCCAATATGCCTTTTCTGTTCTGTTCTCTTGTTTGCTCTCTCAGCCCAGCTACATCACTTCCTCTTCCTGGCCAGATCTGTCACTTTCTGTCTGTCTGTACAGACCTCCAAATATCCATGGTTAACTAGTGTTGGAATTTAAGGTGTGTGCCACCACATCTGGCTCTGTTCCCAGTGTGGCCTTGAACTCACATAGATCCAGACAGTTCCCTGCCTCCCAAGTGATAGGATGAAAGGTGTGTGCTACCATTGCCTGACTTTTATATAGTGGCTGGCTTTTTCCTCTGATCCTCAGGTAAATTTTATTGGGAGACACAGTATATTGGGGAACACAATACATCGCCACACAGTAGGCTGCTTTGTAGGAGCTTAAAGAATGTTGAGAGCAGTGTGGAGGATAGAGAACTGTCTGGTGAAGTTTTAGAGGGAAGCAAAAACTCTACATTTGAGTTAAGAATCTGTGATGCCTGGTCAGTTGGGGTTGAAGAATCAAGTGTGTTTAACAAGAGACCAGAACCACTGAAGAACCTTTGCTTTATTGAGGCAATTAATGCTGGTCAGCTGCAGCTAAGAAATTAGTGGTGATTAAGAAGAGACCAGCATCATTGAGGTGAAATATTCTGGGAGTGTTTTCTCAGAGTCAGTACACAGAGCATATTCCAGACATTGTCAGAGTTGTACCCTGAGCTGGCAGCTGAATTTGGTCACATGTAAGAATTTCCCAGGTAGTGCTGGTTTTGAAGGCATGAAGGGGTCATGGAGAGCAGCTGAGGCTTGGCACTGTGAGAAGCCAGGACAGGCCATTGGTGGAGGTACAGCCTTAATAGCAGCTGCAGGCCAGGATTAAAAGGGTCATGCAGAAAAGCTGTGGCTTGGTATCACAAAGAGAGCCCAGGAAAAGTGAATGGTGAAAGCGTAGCTTAGTTGCATGCAGCAAGAGACCCCAGTGTTTTGGAGATGCCAGTACCATGGATGGTCATGAACAGCAGCTGCAGTGTTGGAGTGAGGCCTGCCCGAATTTAGAGGACAAACTGTGTGTGCTGCAGAAAGTGACTCAAGCCCCTGGGAGGAGCCCAGAAGATCCTGAGTGAATCCCAGGTATTGGGCATGGAGTTATTTACACTTTTGGAGTTTGGTTTTGCTTTGTTCAGATTGTGACTGTGGCTTGGTTTTTCCCTCTTGGAAGTACTAAAGTACTTAATTTATTTTTGATTTGACAGGAGACTTTGAATTTTGAAAGATGTTGGATTTGAAAAGATTGGCTATTTTAAAGAGAATGAATTTTCAGGTGTTTGAATTTTTAAAAACTGGGGGAATTTCAAAATTCTGAATATTTTATATTGTGATATTCCTTTTTTTAAAAAAAATACATCCTGGCTTTTATTTAAGAAGTGATTTAATTCTATAATTTGATTTGTTACTACTTGAGAAGTACATTTGCTTCCCAGTAGTGGGTGGCAATGAGGTGTAGAAGGAGTTCCTGTTTCTCAATTCCCTCTAACAGAAAGCAATTCCAAGACACAGCAGCAAACATCTTCTGTAAACTCAGCTCCAGAAAAAAAATGAGAACATACATGAGTCCTGCTGGAGGCATCTCCAATACTGTGCTCTAATGACATGGTAGACCAGGTGTTCCATCACTGAGCAGCAGACTGTCAATGAAGATGAAAAGTATCCTCACTGATGCCATCAGAACGAGTTTTTACCTACTTTTTTTGTATCCAAATGTGTGCATATAAGACATTTTCTCAGATATTCATGTTAAGAATTGAAAATAGGAGCTGGGCAGTGGTGGCCTTTAATCCCAGCACTGGGGAGGCAGAGACAGGTGGATCTCTGTGAGTTCAAGGCCAGCCTGGTCTACAAAGAGCGCTCCAGGATAGCCAGGGCTACACAGAGAAACCCTGTCTCAAAAATCCAAAAAAAAAAAAAGAAAAGAAAAGAAAAAATATCGATGCACAGAAACATCCACAAATAGCCAGTCTGTGTCCTGAAGCCCTACAAAAATTTTCCATGTTTGAAGATGAACCCTGGATACCTACCCAAAACATATCATAATATACTTGAGTTAAGGAGAACTCCAGAACTGAGGTAGCCTCTGACTCTAGTTTTAGAATTTCTCTTTCAAGTTCACCTTGGCTGTTGTGTCAATACTGCCAAGCAAACTTCTATTGCAGAGCATCTGCTGTGAGGGCAGCAGGGTCAGTAGCATCCACTGGCTCTTAGGCTTTATGTCTTCCTCTGATCTCTTGATGGACCATAGCTTTACTCTGTTCATATCTTAAGGATATTTGGCATTCAGGCTTCTTTGGGATGCTCTTAGCCAAAGTCTTTCCAGCACCGAGTTTTTCTCTCTTCTTTTCTCTTTAATCTGACATACTTTGGTGGAGCTGCAATGGAGGGGGATGGGAAGGAGGTGGTGATGTGAGAGACAGAGGTGGAAGAATCTAAGTGACCTGAGGTGGGACTCTGTTGCTCTTGCAGGGTCACAATCTTGGCAATCTGAGCTCTAAGTGCAGCGAGCTCATTCTGTAGTGTGGAGATCTTCTGCAAGGCCTCTTCAATGGCCAGGGTCATTTTTGGAGGAGGTTCATCTTGAGGCAAGTTGGGGAAGGAAATGTGCTTGCTTGGGAGCTTTTCAAAGCAAGGAAGGCCATCCTCAAGGGTAGGCTCAGACCTGACCTCTGGCCTGAGTCTATTAAACACGCTCTTTTTTTTTCTGTGCCTACCCATCTAACATTAGCAAAAGATGCCACCACATCCTCTGCTGGGTAGATGAGACTCCATTTTGTTGCATGGCTGGTAGGCTGGAAACTGAACTCTTGAATACTGAATCAGAGATAATTTGGTTCCAGTTTTCCTTATAATACTTTGAGATGAAGAGGTGAACTGTATGGTTTTCCAGAGCAAAGTACCGACTGTATGCTGACCCCAACTTGCTGAAATACCTACTATCCTCATCAGGTATTTAATCCAGCCCAGCATTTTGAGTCTTCCCAACTTGTGTTTCAAGTACTCCAGGCATCCATAGTGGCACATACTCTATAGACCACACTCTGCTGCCATAATGTTCCTATTAATATGAGATCTTGGGGATGAATAATAAAGAAAGGTATGGATTAAGTGATATATTTCTGTGTCAAGTTGACAAGAGGTCAGTTGTGCTGGCTAGTTTTATGTCATTTTGACACAAGCTAAGGCCATGGCAGAGGAGGGAGCCTCAATTGAGGAAATGATCTAGTTACAGGCAGGCCTATAGGGCATTTCTTAATTAGTGATTGATGGGGCAGGGCCCTGCCCATTCCATGCCATGGAAGGGAAGCCAGTAAGCTGTACCCCTCTATGGCCTCTGCATCAGTTCCTGTCTCCAGGTCCCAGCTCTGCTTGAGTTCCTGCCAGGACTTCTGTCAGTGATGGACAATGATTCAGAAGTACAAGCCAAATAAGGCTTTTCCTCCCCAACTTGCTTTTATTCATGTTGTTTCATCATAGCAATTGTAACCCTAACTAGGACACATGCATATGGGAATGAATACAATAAGTAGAAAGATCTCTGGAGCAAGAAGTTTCTCTGGTCCCACTCAGCCCTGTGGTCCTGCAGCCGCTTATAAAATAATCACTCAGAGGCTTATATTAATTACAAGCTGCAATTTCTTGCTAGCTAGCTCTATCATCTTAAATCAACCCATTTCTATTACTCTATGTTTTGCTACATGGCTGTGGTATTACCAATCTGCTTGCTTGTTGCACCTTGGGTGGCAGGCTGGCATCTCTCCCTCCTGCCCTTTCTTCTCTCTTTATATCTGCTTGGATTTCCCACCTGCCTCTGAGCTGCCTTGCCATAGACCAATGCAGCTTTATTTATCAACCAATAAGAGCAACACATAGTAATGGCATACAGAAAGACTTCCCCCAGCCAGCAGATCTCTTCAACTCTTAGGCTTATTATTTTTTTTTTATTATACTTACTTTTTTGGTCCCTTAGGTTGTGAGCCAGAGCTGAGCTGGGTCATATGCCTCTGACTCACGAGTGTAGGCTTGTTGTTTGGAACTTGATGCCTTCTTGGCATCCTCATCTCTACTGTTTCTTTGTTCCTCCCTCTGTTTCTTGGTCTTTGACCTATTCCTGATCTTTGTTCTTAGAGTATCAGATGCTATCTTGTTCCTGTTATAATTCCAACTCTGACCCCATTAGTTCTGTCTCCTTATGCCATCGACATTCCAGAATGATGGTTTCCTCTCATTCTGGGTAGCTATCACTTCTCTTCATAGGCAAAGGCAAAGTTCATCACAAAAATCATAACAGCTGCACTGATGCTAACCAGTAAGCTGGGATAGGATGCTGGAGCAGCAACCAGCAGAGGATGAGGGCTGTGGAATCAGGCGACCACAGTGAAAGGACAACACAGCTGCTAGGCAAAGCAGAACAGGCAGCTCAAATCCAGGGTGTGCACAAGTCCCATGACCAGAGTCTCCACCAGGGGAAAAGTCAAAAAGGAAGATGCGGCTGGAGCTGGAATAACATCAAGGTGAGAAGCTCACAGCGTGGCAGCCCAGGTCAAGCATACTACTGGTCCCTTTGGGTGTGGTGGGTACTTTACTCTTCATTGCTGGGAGAGTGATGAACGAGGTAGGATAGGAGCTATCAAGTTGGGGGGGGAGACAATAAATGTTTGGGGGGGGGAGATAATAAATGTAACCCTTTGTAGTAATAGTCATGATGAGGAATTCCAGGAAGTGGGAAGGCAGTGAGACGTAGCCTTCTGCACTGCCTGGTGTAAATGATCTGGCCTAACGTTTCAGGGTACATCATATTTAGGGTACATTCCCTTCCATCTCAGGCCTGCTTCCTTATTCCTATGGCTGCCAGGGGCATCATCTCGTCCCGAGTGCTGCCGTCCCTGCTAGCTGTGCTGCGGTGATGTCATGACTCTGCCTGCTGCTGCTTAGTGATTCTCTTATTTACTGCACGTTCCCTGCCTAATGCATCATCTGAGTGGCTGCTCTAGCCCTGTCCCTTCCAATCAGCCTCAAATCTTAGTCTTCGCTCATGACCTTGTCTTTGATTTTCCCGAGAAGACTGAGGGCATTGTGCGAGAACGCCTCCACTCCTCACACCTGGCCCAAACACCATCTCTGTGCCTCTCGATGGCTCCTGAACTTTTGACTAATGTCCTGTCCTTCACTCCTCTTGACTCAGATAAAAGGCAGGCTTCTTTCTTTTGAGTGCTGGCCTGCTTTCCTGTGCTCTAATTCACTCCTTCCTCCTCTCAAACTCCTTCAAGTGACTCTTTGCCTCTGACTTTCTCTTTTTTCTAAGTAACAATGGCAAGATGGAAAAATCAGCTCAAAAAAAGCTGGTGTGTGTGTGTGTGTGTGTGTGTGTGTGTGTGTGTGTGTGTGTACACGCATATGTGTGTGTTGGGAGCACAGAGGTCTTTGTACTCACCTTGTACTCATCCTGAGGGGAGATGTCACATGTCCTTTATAGCTTGAGTGCTGGGATTAAAGATGTGTGCTGCCACTACCCTTTATCTTTTAAAGTATAATTTCCTGCTTACTAGATGTGCTGGCACAGAACTTGTTGGCATGGCCAATCAACGACTTGGTCCAATTTGTGGCCCATGCCATGAAAGGGAGCCCATGCTTGGCACTACCTCTGTGTCCAGGAACCATAGGCAGGATAGACCAGAGATCCAGGATAGACCCAAACATGACTGGCACACACACATACACAAACGTCAACAAAATGATTCCTGATGATACTCCGCTCTACTCATAGATTGGTGTCCAACCCAATTGTCATCAGAGGGGCGCCGTCTAGTAACTGACGGAAGCAGATGCAGAGAGCCACAGCCAAATACTGGGTGGGGCTGGGTGAACTCCACAGGAGAGGACGGGGAAAGGACTGGATGAGCTAGAGGGCTTGAGGACCCCATGAAAACACAACCCACAAAATCAACTAAGGACTCATACAGGCTCACAGAGACTGAAGTGATACACACAGACCCTGTGTGGGTCTGAGCTGGATCCTCTGCATATACCGTATGGTTGTGCAGCTTGGTATTCGAGTGGGACTCCTAACAGTGGGAGTGGGGGTGTCTATGACTCCTGCCTGCACTTGGGACCCTTTTATTCCTACTGAGTTGCCTTGTTCAGCCTTGAGATGAGGGTATATGCCTAGTCTAATTGTAACGTGTTAAGCCATGTTCAGTGGATATCCCTGGCAAGCCAGCTCTTTTATTTGAAGGGAAACAGAGGGGTGGATGGGGGCAGGGAGGACAGACTGGGAGGGGTGGAGGGAAGTGAAACTGCTGTCAGGATGTAATATATGAAAAAAGAATAAAAGAAAAAAAAAGGATGATTTTTCTTCTTTCAAAGAACATGTATATGAAGAAACATCTCATTTTTACCTAGGGACTTGTCAATAGCTTAGGGCAGGTTATGTGATTTTTGTGTATCTCACTTGCTCCTATTTCTTCCCAGAATTGTTTTTCTTTTCCTTCCACTGAGATAATCATTATTTGTCCTAGCACCTTCAGCTTCCCAGGCTTCCCCACAGACACCTCCAGGCAACTATCGAGTCTCCTGGTTTACTGCAGGTGCTCAGGTTACCTGAGGTCAAGTTCTAGTTTTACTAAGTACCCTGAATGAAGCTGGTAAACCTGCACCCAGGCTTCCTTGCCTGTAGGTAACAGAGCAGGGACAGTACCAGTGGGCAGCTGGTAATTGTTGTGGTTCATAGGCGTTACAGCTGGGAAGGACTGTTGGTTGCTTCTCTCCTCTGGAAGCATATACGGTATCTTCTGGTACCATCAAAATGAGTACTCAGGGAGGAGGCTTTCGAATCAGACCAAAGACTGGGCCTTGTGTCTGAGATGCATGGTGTCTTTAGCAACAGGAACTTACCTCTTGAGGGGGGTAATCAAGAACAATTGCAAAAGCCTATAATGTTTTGGGGATCCCTTGGACAACCTTGACCAACTCAAAAGAGGGCTTCTCATGTCTGATGTTGGGATTTTTTTTGTGAGATGGTCTATGGCTCCTATGGAAGCATTGTTAGCTCAGATGGAAAAACTTAATTTGAACAATTTATGGTTATTTATACATTCACTTACATGTATTATGGGTATTTTGGGGTAGATAGTTAACAGCATATTCCTTTTGACTTTTCCAGACATCTTACTTTCACCCTCTTTAATCCTTGGGCAAATGAAGTCCTTTCTTGTACATACTTCATGTACGGCACTGCCTGGTTTTCTTCCCAGTGTTTCTGTTTTAGGTGTCCAGTTTAAGGTTCTCATCCATTTGGAGTTAGTTCTTCACATGGGGGAAGATTACAAGCCTAATTTCATTCTTCTGCAAGTGGATGTCCACCTTTCTCAGAATTATTTGTTGAAGATGATTTCTTTTCTACAGCATATGTTTTTGACATCTTTGTCAAATATTAAATGGCTGATGTTATATGTACTCACAGGTCTTTGATTTTGTTCAATTGATCTACACGGCTGTTTTTGTGTCAATGCCATATTTTTTAATAAATATTTTATTTTATAATTAATTTAATTTTACACATCAGCCACATATTCCCCTGTCCTCTTTCCTTCTACCCCTCAGCCTTTCCCCCCAATATACCCCCCATTTCAACCTCCTCCAAGAGACCTTGCCATATTGTTTTTAATATTGTGGCTCTATAATGTGTCTTGAGATCTGGAGTGGTGATGCCTCCTGCATTGTGTTTTTGTTCAGGATTGCTTGGGTTGTCAGGGTGCTCTTGTGGTTCCATGTGAATCCTGGAATTGTTTTTTCTTATCTCTGTGAAGAATGAGATGGGAATTTTGATTGGGATTGTATTGAATCTATAAGTAGCTTTTGGTAAAATAATTTCCACAATATTAATTCTTCCAATCAAAAACAATGAGATGTTTTTCCATTTTCTGGTGTTTGTATCTTTCTTAAGAGGTTTAATATGTTCACTGTAAAGATCCTTCACCCTCCTTGGTTAGGTTTATTTCTAGCTATTTTATTTCTTTGAGGCTATTGTCAATTGGTGTGAGGACATTTAAAAGAGTGGCCAAAACTCAAATAAATATTTTCTGTCAGGTTTTAGACATTTTTTTTTTTACCTTATTCTGTTCTCTGTGTTGATAGTTGTTAGAAATTTCTGTACAGTCAACCTGCTAATAATGTGTTTCTCACAGGATGGGCTGCCAAGTGTGGAGTTAGTAAATCAGAGTGAGCCAAGCTGAAGG
The DNA here is from genome assembly GCF_903995425.1 of Onychomys torridus. Classification (NCBI taxonomy): domain Eukaryota; kingdom Metazoa; phylum Chordata; class Mammalia; order Rodentia; family Cricetidae; genus Onychomys; species Onychomys torridus. The sequence goes on from NC_050460.1 coordinate 53,351,876, forward strand.
TAATAATTAAGTTTCTATTCATGTGTTGCAATAGTGCAGACAAGAGGCAGAAAGAGAGGTAGTAGTTGTTCACTATTCTAGTCTCCTAAGGACTGCTGTAGTTGAGGCTTGATGAACACTTCCAAGAATGCTTATATCAGTTGTTCTGAACCTGTGGGTCGATACCCCCAGGGGGGGGAATCTAATAACCTTTCACAGGGGTCCCTAAGACCATTGGAAAACACAGATATTTACATTGCAATTCATAACAGTAGCAAAATTACAGTTATGAGTAGCAATGAAAATAATTGTATGGTTGGGGGGTCACCACACCATGAAGAACTGTATTAAAGGGTCAAAGCATTAGAAATGTTGAGAACCACTACTCTATATGAAAGGCTCTCATGGTGGTCTCCTTACATTGGAGAGATTTGATAAAATTACATATGTAATGTATATAGTTGGGTATGTTGACATAGGTATACACTGGGAACTATTTACCACTAGTAAACTCAGCAGCAAACTTGTCACCCCAATGATCCTTTATTGATACTGAGATCATTTCAGAGAAACGTCCTTACTAAATTTCAATTACATAGTATGGTACTGTCAGCTGTCATCACTATAGTTGGTTATAGTCTGTACATTAGGTCTTGGGACTGAATCTACACTGGAACCTTCATACTCTATTACCTACATTTCTCCTGACCTCCTTGGCAACCAACATTCAACTCTGTTTCTGAGTTTATAATGGGCATATTTAAAATGCTCACCATCACTAGTCATCAGGAGGTACAGATCATAAGCAGTGGGCAATCCTTTAAAAATGTCATAATGGCTATCGTCATATAGACATAATTCAAGGATTCGAAGAGAAAGAACTACTGTATACCTTGCTGGAAAGTGTAAAGTTTTACAGCTATTACGGGAAATATCAGGGAGAGTCTCACAAGATTAAAAGCAAGACTGTTTCAGGATCCCCCCCCCCCCATGCTCATATATCTGAATGAAATAAATCTCCATCTTGGAAAGGTCCCTACACCCCCATGTTCATCCAGCACTGTTCACAACAGCCAACATCTGGAAACTCTAAATATATGGTGGGTGAAGAGGATGCAGTGCGCACACAGAGTGGAATGACATTGAAGATGAAGACCTGGGTACCCGCCATGTGCTGCGCTGTGGATGAACTGGAGGGCATTGTGCTGCATGAAGTGACTGGTGGATACACAAACACATGGTGACCTCACTGCTGGAGGCTGCTGGAGGGATGGTTCAATACTCTTGCTGCACACATATGAGGACTTGAATTTGAATCTGGAGCATCCATGTGAGAAGCCACATGTTTCTGTAACCCCAGTGCTTGGGGAAGGGCAGAAGCAGGAAAAGGTTCACCGGGGTTCCCTGCCTATCCGCCTTCCGCCAGGCCTTACTAGTGAGAGACCTTGCCTCAAAAGTTTGTTCTCGCACTTTGAGAACCCATTGTGACTGCCTGTCACATGATGCTGTAACTCTCTGAATTGTCAGGAAGATGAAGGATTCACCTCCCCTTTCAGGGCCCCATCACATTGCTCAATCATGATACTATAACTGTCTTACAAGCATGGGAACCAAAGGGTTTACTTCCCCCTCCAGGACATCATGGGTGCCCATCACAGTTGCCCATGATATGATGTTAATTACTCTCCCAATGAAGCTTTTTTGGAGGCTGATTTGTGTTGGTTGCTTTTCCGCTGCACCTATGACATCTTTTATAATTTATCTAACAATCCTTAAAATTAAAAAAAAAAACTTTTATTTTTTGATTAGGTGTCTGTGTGTGGAAATGTACATATGAGTGCGGGTACCCACGGGCACCAGAGGTGTGGGATTCCTCCTGGAGCTGGAGTATTGCTGATGGTCTGCTGTCCAGTGTGGATGCTGGGAACTTAACTTGGGTACTGCTGAGCCGTCTCTTTAAGTCACTATTATCTAACATTTCTAACCCACTTTTTTGGGCTTTCATGAATAAGCCATAGTATGTTAAGCTCGTAACAAATTATGTAGTATTCATTCAAATCTGGGGTATTATGGTTATGATTGCTCCATTAGCTTCGAGAGCTGACTGTTCAGTTGGTGGCAATGTTTCATTGAAAGGAACAGCTGACTTAACTGGTGTATCACTACTTTTTGTCCTAGACTTTTGTCTCATTCACTATTCCATACTTCTTGAACTTACAGTATTAGTTCCTTTCTTCATGTTCTACTGATTTTTCATTTTAAAGGGTGACTGTGACAGAACTGACTTTTGCAAGTAGGTGGTATAAGCAAGACAATTCTGGAAACCCTTGAACACAAAGAATGCAGTGTTCTATTTCGGTCCTCAAATGATGTGCTTATTTAGAAGCACAGGAATGATTTTCATTAAAGAAATGATTTTCCCCAGGAGGAATCTCCTTTGTTAGCAAAACAAGAAGAGTTGGCCTTGAGGATTTGGGGATTTATCATATTTGTATATGTATAGATCATATGTATAACTTATGACTTTGAGAATAGGAAAACATTTATGAAGAAAGTGTGGCTATTGCTGATATTTCATATTATAAAATGATTTCCTATTTGGCTTAAGCCCTGATTTATTATGGAATCAATCATTCATGTATTGGTACTACTTTATAAGTTTAAAAATAGTACTTGAACACACAAAGAACACAGGCATACATTTATTACTTGAAAACCCCCTTCTTCCAAAAATGATGGGAGGATCTTAGGTTGAGACACTGCTTAAAATCCTCAATATTCATAAATAATTTTCACTGAAAAATTAGGGGTGATGCACATTTGAAACAATCCTCATAACACTGGAAATATGTGAGATGTTTTTGGGCTGGCACAGCTGTGTTTCATAATGTAAGAAACTTTTGTTCTTCATTAACCAATTGGAAGTGGCCAGCGTTTTTATAACAGGAAAATAGTCTGTGAATATTTAATGATAAACATATTCTTCCTCAGGATTAAGAATCTTGTTTTTACTGAAAATAAATTGCATTCATTTTTAAAACAAGCATTATAGACTTCCCATGTTTTGTTTAAACTATCAAGATACTTCTAGAAGCTGATCGCTACTCCCCGAGAGAAAAAAAAAATCAGGCAAAGTTGAGAATATGATGAAACAAAAAAGTCTTTGGTATGTTGCATGCATAATTGGTCAAGGTGCTGAGTATAAATAATTCAGTGCTCAACTGTGGCTGGTCATCTTTATTAACCTCCCACAAATCACGGCTCAGGAAACTTCACTGAGGAAGGAGAGGAAAGAATTTAAGTGATAGAGGATGGGGAGGAGAGCTGTGAAGTGCTCTTTGGACATGATTTAGTTGTTGCACATATGAACTCACCATAGCTGTGGTTAAGCAAACAAGGCCTGCTTAAGGTGAAACCAGTCTAAATTCCAGTGTGGAATGGGGCAAGGGTTCCTCATTTCTACCTCTGTTGGAAGATTATTAGCAGAGGGAGGGAGAGTACTTTCCTTTGAAGGTGTGACTGTTGATACAATCTATCAGCAGTCTTCTCATGCCCCCAAGGATGGCCCCTCAAATACCTCATGTGCATATGGGCAACATTAATTAGACTAGGGGGTTATTAATAACACACAAGGAAAGAAAAAGATGACATGAAGCTACCAGGGGAGGTAGGGGATGAGTATCAAGGGGAGCTGGAGGAGGCACAGGTGGGTAGGTATGATCAAGACAACTTGTATAAATGAGTGGAACTTTCAAGGAGTAAAAATTACCCTGTTTTAAAAAAGTAGGTGAGATTTGTACACAGTTTAATGGCTATCAATCATTAAACACACAATAGACACAAATGAGGTAATTTAGGAAATAGTGTGAATTTACCATGTACACAAGTGTTATGCTATGGACACGATGGATCCGTGTACAGAGAGTGAGCACCTAAAAGGTAAATATAGGGAACTTAATGTGATTCAGCCTTCTATTGTCTATTTGTCACCCCGATAAACCCAGATTTTTGTCTGTCTTGGATGTGCAGCAACCCCACTGAAGGTGACTGGTCAGAAAATCAGAATGATTCTTACTTAAAATTCATACCCAGCAACTGCAGCTTGGTAAATCCTACTCCATATTGTTAGTCCTCTAATCTCCTGCTTTCCTAGGAAAATGCTTTGTACACTCTTCTCCCGAATCTTTCATGCTTCCTTTTCCATCCTCACACATATAAGCATTCCCCTGTATAATTTTCTCTAAGATCAATCATGCTTATAAACAAATAAGCTAAAACGATCTGTTCCTACACAAAGAACTCAATGTCCTGCTCCTCAGAACCAGAGCCGTGTTTTCAGGTTCTGAATCGGTTTTCATTTCAGTGGCCCTTTTAATCAGAAGCTCAAAGATCAATCACAGAGGACTTAGAGCTTTGAGACACCTGTGCCAACACCTGTGGACAGCAGGGGTCACAGTTGCTACAGCTTAACAGCAGGACATCACTATGCACAAAATATCCAGTCTGTTTTGCCTTTGTGTTTAGATTTATAGGATAATGACTCTGGAAACTAGGTTTGGTTTGAGAATGCTCTCTGTGACTATATTAAATAGTTCAAAATCTTGCCTTTTTCCTTCTGCATATTTGCATAATTGGCTTCAACATTCTTTTTCAGACACAAGAATTTTTTATTTGAAGACAGATATGTTCTGAATGATGGTATTCTTTTAATCATCATCAGACTAGAAAGGGAGTCTCATTAGGGCCTTTAACTTCTTCTAATCAATGTTCCTGAAAGTATTTTTTGAATAAATGAATTTCATATTTTACTGTGTGCTAAAAATTATTTCTCACTTCTACATAGAAGAAATGATTATTGTTTCCAGGTTTTCCATCTTGTATTAAGTATATAATTGCTAGGAAGTTATTGTTGTAGATCATTTACCAGTCATTTGGTTATAGCTGTTATATGTTGCATACATTGTATATTTAACTGGTATCTTTGCATGATTTCCTGTAACACACTGGGAGAGCTTGCACAATTCAATGCAGTGTTTGATACAACAAATTGTGTATTAGCTCAAAAATATTTTAGGAGATCAAAATACCAAATATGAACAATATATAAATAAATGATAATAAACTACAGATGGAATATGCAACAATTGTAACTTAAGCTGCTATTGATAATAGAAACTGGCTACATCTTTAGAAGACCTGCTTTTGATAGAATCTATTAGAGTTCATCATACTCAAACATACCCACTCCAGCCCTAAAAATAAACTCCACAAACTGGAGACAACACTGTATTTTTGCAAATAAACATCTCAGAAATGACAATTAAAAAAATAAATCATGAGATAGCTATAGAACAGATTACTATACAGCAGTGAGAAGAGACCACTTCAGGGAAAAAAAAATCTATGAATTTTATATGTGATGCTGTCTGAGAGAAAGCAGACACAAAAAGGAACATGCCATGCATCTGTGTAAGCATCAACACCAGAAAAAAGTGTCCAATGATTTGTGAAGTCAGTCATGGCTTGTGTTTGTAGGGAAGTTTCAGGCTTTCTGGAATGTTCTCTGATCAGGTGAGATACTGGCTGTGCACTAGGCTGCACAGAAGCTTGGTTTGTGGAAAGTGAACAGGTGATGCATATGTGAACTGGGCCCTTTCAACACATGCATTGTATGTTTTTATAAGGTTAAAACACCTAGAAGGCACTGAAGGAAGAGTTTATTATTGGCAGAGATGGTTGGAAGGTCTCAGTACTGGGCAGTAGTTCTTCACAGCTCACTGTGTGACCTTTAGTGTCCATGACCACAATTCCTCTAAGTCACATGTGTAGGCAAGCTGTCTATTACCATCAAAGCAGTAACCAGAAGCAGCTTTGGTGAGTGTGGCATGAGCAGAGGCAGGGGAATGGTAATGTTGAGTTTTTCTATGAAATATGCTGATGCTTAATGATTTTTTTTTGTTTGTATTCTGTCTTTGTCTCCAGTACCTGCATTAGCATTTCCCAAAGTCTCTGAGCATGCCATAGAAACAACACTTGATCTTGATTCTCAGCATTTCTTGCTTCCTATTTTCAAGCTGACCATCTTTCTTCGGGGCATAAACACCTTTCTCGTGCCATTGCTGGAAGAAGGTCATGTAGATGTGCAGATTCAAGTCATCTGCAGATGCGGTACCTTCATTCTGCTTGTCTGAGATGGCAACAGGTCACCTTGTGTGATGTTTGGAGAATTTCCGCCTTTTTTTTTTTTTTTTTTTTAGTCACAAATCTGTTGATAATCTTTTCATGCAGATAATGAATAACATCATCTGGCTTTGGGGGTATCTGAGGACTCTCTAGTCCCATTCTTCAAGGCCATCTTGAGCCCTCAGGAATCTCTGCTATTTCTGAGGTATAGTTAGTCTTTTTTATTTCTTTGCAACATAGATTCTTACAACTAAAAAAATATTAAAACAACACAGATTTCCTTTTTCAGCTTTATTGATATGAACCATGTTATCTAGATGAGAATAAAAATCTCTTTTGCAAAATATTTGCAAGGGAAGGAGCTCAGCTGTTTACAAAGCCTATTCACGTTATTCCTGGTTTTGAAATAGAGGAGTGAAAAGCAATTGCCCCCCCCCACCCCCATTATGGCGACAGTGACTCAATTATTTTAATGTGAGAAACTTGAGTTTCTACTTGTTTGAATAAGCTCTTGCTGATTTGAGAACCCCCAGGTGAACTATCTCCTATCACCCATTCTCTTCTCACTAGCTTTTAATGTGAAGTCACTCTCAGGGTTGAGGGTCAGAAGGTCACCACAGGACATGGCATCAACCTCAAACCCCTGCTCTGAGGTGTTGCTACTTTCTAAATATTTATCAGAAGAGATTCTCTACGGCAGTCCCCCTGTAGACATGTGTTCATGCTATCGAGTGATCCCAGAAGGAGACATACCCTTGCTTATAGAATTAACTGCATACAGACACAGTCAGATTCAGCAGGAGATAATAAGAGTTACAGTCATACTCACTTACCTTGTCTCATTTTTACAAGACAAAACTATAGAGCACTACTTAAAGACATATTGGAGTTGAAGTCAGAAGTGCAACAAACATGGGCTGCCCACAGGAAATAGAGCAGGCATGATAGTCAAGGAAATGAAATATTCGTCTTTTACAGTAGTTTCTTTGGCGTATAAGACACTTAAGGTTCTCATGGAAGTTCATGATGGTATATAACAACTGGCAAAGGAATTTGATCTTAAACATTTAGTTACTGGGATAAAAACATATTTAAAAGGTGTATAAAGTATTAAACTGATTTCCTGTTGGCTTGGTCACTCATGTTGGTGGCCATGACTAAATATAATATTAATGTTTGAGGTCATTGTACCACGAACAAATTTTCAAAATATTATTTGAAAAATATTTTATGTTTCTATGAATGCTGGATTGATAACTCCAGATGCTTTAGAAATTAATGAAGATTCATTCACTCACTCATTCATTCATCCATTCAGTGTTATTCTAAGAGACTTGATTCATGCAGGCAACACAGACTAAGGAATCATCTATGTGCTTTAGACATTTATCACTTCCTAAGTGATGGAAAGCAAGTTTAGAAATAAAAAAATAAAGTCTAAATGAAATTCCTGTTGGAACTGGTGCCTCAGTGTTGTGTGCGGAAAGACAGTCCTTGTTATCAGGGAAAGAAGGTGATGTTGAACTGAGTCTTGGAGGGTGGCTAATAACAATGAAGATTCCAGTAGTAGCTAGTGGTACTAAGGAGCACTCAGAGAGCAAGAGCCAACTGCAGAGAGCCACGGTACTGACATGATGTGGCCACTAAAGGGAACCTGAGGGTAGTGAAGCTCAGGGCAGAATGAAGTGAGGTAGGAGAGAGTTATGGTTATCTCATCTACCTGTCCCTCTTTCCAACCAGAAGATCTCAGAGTCAAATATTTTTAGTCAAGAACATAAAACCAGATTGGCTGGGTATGAGATATCCCAGGCCACTATGGTTGACCTGTAGATTTTCCCCATGATCTATGTAAGGGCAGCGCTGAGTTGAGAGGAGGAACAGGAGCCCTAAATGGAGATAATTCACATTATTGGTGTGAGGAAGGCAATCATTTCCTGGTTTTGTAAGTAGCCAATGACCTCACCTTGTGTCAGGAGGTGTGGTTTCTCAACACAGTTGGCCTATAGAAAGTGAAGGATTCAGAGCAACCATGGATGAGTGTACCTTGTTCTTTGAGTTTTTGTCATGTAATCCATTTCCCTACAACAGCTACCTACTCAGGAATGGACATCTGTCCCCACTGATTCAATAACAAGTATTTCCCAGAGACTGGAATTCGATAGATTGTAATGAAATCTTTGGGTAAGGGCTAGTGCTAGAATGCCAACAACTTCAAGCTGGTTGTAGTAAGAGGTGTAGAAGAAGGGCTGCGTTAGCTCCGTTGGTGGCAAAGTGCTTGCCTCACAAGCACAAGGACTTGAGTTCAACTCTTAGAACCTTTGTAAAGAGAGCTAGACTTGTGGCCCAGGCTTGGCATCCACAGGTAGATCCCTAGTGATTGTTGGTTCAGCCAACATAACCTACTCAGTGAGCTCTAGACCAGTGTGGGGGTAGGCAGAGAAGGAAGAGCCCAAGGAATGACATACAACATTGTCCTCTGATTTCAACAAGCCCATGTATACACATGTACCAGTGTGTACACACACACACACACACACACACACACAGAGAGAGAGAGAGAGAGAGACAGAGAGAGAGAGAGAGAGACAGACAGACAGACAGACAGACAGAATAATGTTAGTAAAGCTAAGAAAGAAAAGAGAAAAGGAGAGGAAAGATGGAGGTAAAACCTCAGTAGTACTCATCACCAACTGTTATCTGTCTTGCCAAGTGGTGACTCAACTTGTCATGTGATGTGAGTAAGCTCATGGACATCTGCTGTATGCAACTGAAGCAGCTTTGAACACAGCATTTTTTGTGATGACTATTATTTCCAGATTATGAACAACCCCTTTGCACTGCCCTAGGTCAAATTTCCCTATTCTGTTTCTACTTTTGAACACAGTGAAAATTCAATTCCCAAAAAGTCAAGACATACCTTTTTTTTTTTTTTTAAATTTAGGAGGAAATGCTTACTTTTTCCTTCTCACTTAGCTCCACTGAGTCAGGATTTCTTCATTTAGTGACTGTAGGTCAACAGACAGCGTCTGAAGCATCCTAGACTCTGTCATGCAGTAGACAGAGAGTAGTAATACCTCTGGAGCTGAGCATGGCATCAACAAGGTCTCAACAGCTTGCCTCCCTTTGCTGGCTGCCAAGTCCCCTTCTGGTTTGAATGATCAACTTGGAAGCCTGGATGGAGCAGTTATCCTCAGTAGTTTTCTTTACTCCTTTCCGTCAGCCCATTATCATCAGAAGGGGCAATAGATCCTGACAGGTATGCTGAGATGAGCAATCTCTGTCAGCAGGAAAGGATAGCTGCCAACACCATGCTGGGGCAGGTGCCAGGGAAACAACTCACCCTCTGATGGGAACTTCTGTAGGATGACAAAACCTCCAAAATCTCTCTAACTGGGGGGAATGATGTATACAGCTAGTGTAAGAGTAAATGTGGCAGGAGGTGTACCTTTCTCTGTAGCAGCTCCCATCTTTTTATACACACGACTATATCATCCCATAAGTATGTTATTTGTGCATATTATATTTATAAATCTTAAGCATGGACTTAGCTTTTCATTTTCATCCAAATCAGTTGGTTGAAGCACCATATATCTTTTTCAGCAAGAATTATTGGACTGCTACGTTTTTCAAGGTAAGCTTAAATACATTCTAGGAAGTGCGTAAATAAATGAGCAACTGAGAAAGGAGTTGATTTGGTGAAGATATTAAACATGTTCAGATTCTTCTCATTGGCGCTAAGATTTAGGAAGACCAGGGTACAATTTAATCCAGCCATTCACACGCTAGGAAGAAAGATCTTCTAAGGGAGAGTCTTGCTGGGGAGCAGGGAGGATGCCTGGCCAACATCCAACCAACTTAGCAGCTCTGTCCTCCCTCAGATAGGGCATGCCATGGGTTAATACTCTATAGCTTTTTTTTTTTTTTTTCCACTGAAGGAAAGAATCACCTTCAAGCCTCATTATCTTCATTACACCATCGTCAATACCTACAGATCAAGGGTTTCCTACAAGCAACTTTCATCAGAAAAAAAATAACAGGCACTTCTGTAGATTCCTGGAGCCCAGGTGGGTCCCCCACAGAGCCATGAATGATCTATGTGGATGTTTCACTCAGCAGCCCTCCTACCAGAACTGACCCCTCCTGCTCCAGTGCAGTTCCAGAGGTCAGACCTTTTATGTGTATCCAACCTGCAGCTCACTGCTGCGCACACCCCAGGATAGCTGTGAAAACTTACTTAGAGCATTATAAGAGCCTTTTGTAATTTTTTAAAAATATATAACTCAGTAGTGTGGTCTTCGAGTGTGAACATTATAGATGATGTTGCTTTCATTGCAATGTCAAAAGTTGGGACGTGCCTACTGGATCCTGTGTATAGCTTTCCATTTTCTTTGGAATCCAAAACCCAGCTCCTTCTGATTAGCTGTCTCTCTACCCCCTGCCTCACGGGGGGAAGCAACAGAAAGGAGGGATGAGACTTTCAATACCAGTTTCAATATTTACCCCAAGTAGACTGCTCTCTACTCCTTTGTGTTTCATTCTTTTTGTAAACAAGAGTGAAAGTCCATTGAGCAATGCTTAACAAGTCGATGAAAAGCACAGGGTCAAAGAGCCAAACGAATGGAAGCACATGAAATCATGAATCAACGGCTGTGGAGCCCCCAGCTGGATCAGGCCCTCTGGATAAGGGAGACAATTGAATAGCTTGAACTGTTTGGGAGGTATCTAGGCTGTGGGACCTGGGCCTGTCCTTAGTGCATGAGCTGGCTGTTTGGAACCTGGGGCTTACACAGGGACACTTTGCTCAGCCTGGAAGGAGGGGACTGGACCTGCCTGTACTGAATCCACCAGGTTTAATTGAATCCCCAGGGGAGTCTTGGCCCTGGAGGAGATGGGAATGGAGGGGATGGGGGGAAAGTGGGGATGGGGGCGTGAGGGGGGAGGACAGGGTAACCCATGGCTGATGTGTAAAATTAAAACACAAATATAATAAATAAAAGAAGGAAAAAAAAAACAAGTCGATGAAATGCAGATTGTCTAAAATGGACAGTGAGTCCCTTAAAGTTCTAGATGCATGAAAACATATAAAAAGAAAACCAGGTTTACTTATATGAAACTATTGACTTTAGGGTGCCTATTGTTATTTCATAATTAAAAACACATGGCTTCGTTGTGTGCTGGCTAATGAGCAGATATGCTTGAAATGTATGTGCAAAATTCAGCCCCTGGTTCACATCCATTTAAATAACTACTCTAGGCTTTATAGAATACCCAAGATTAATCTTGTAGAATAGACTTGCTAACGTGAGATTTAAAAAATCCTGCCAGAGCATTTGAACACACTCCACCCAGTAACAGTTACAAGTACACAATGAAGTGAAAGACTGCTTTAAAGGAACATTGTGGCCCCTCAGTTTTTGTCATTTAGCAAAGGAAACTTCTGCCTTTCATGCCCAGAACAACATCTTCACTTGCTGAATACTGAAAAGCTGTAATAAGAAAATAATAATAATAATAAAAAAATCAAGACTGTATCTCTTGTGGCAGAAAGGGAATGTGGGTTTGTCCGAATAATGAAATTCTAAGAAGATAAATTTGGGTCAAAAATTTAAAGTCACTTAGTCCTCACAAAGCTCTGGTTGGAATCTAATCTAACTCGGCCTGGATCTGCTGGAGATCCAGGACTCTGACTCTTGATAAAGTGATTTAAGAGCAGATGGGTGGCTTAGATGGGCTTCAGAATTTATTATCCAAAGAGAGGTCTGTGACTAATGGGAGAGAGATGGGCATTGCATTCATCCATCACCTTCCTTCTCCTGGGGAATTAGAAGCATAAATGTGTATGTCATAGTGTCTCAGAAAGAACATAGTGTCCCCAGCTTGGAGAGTCTGGGGGATAGTGGCCTGGGCTCAGGTCTCATGAATAACCACATAGCAGTGATTTTAAGTAGATCTTTGGGTTTTAGTTTCTGTCATTTCTCTAACAATCTGGGTTGAACTGTACCTCCCTCTAATGCATTCTTATGCTAACTAACCCCAACCACCTCAGATTAAACTTCTCAGGGTCTTTACAGACATATCCAAGCCAAGGTGAAGTAATTAAGGAATGGCCTTAAGTTGGGAGAGAGCAAGGTATCCAATTGTGAAGATGGTGTTGGCAAGCCAAGAGGAGAGGCTGGGGCAGATTTGTCCATTTTTACAAACCAATGGAAGTGTTAAGAAAAATTCTTAACACAATGTTTGCTCGTTTCTGAGCTCCTTTTGTGAAAGCAATACAAACCCCATCTTAGGGTAAGGCCACCGTCTTAGACCACCTACTGTACTCAGTTCCAGGAAGAACCTCAGGAATGTGCCATGACAACTCAGATCCAGAGCAGTATGCTCTTGCAGACATTCTATCTGCGGTTTATGGACTTTCCTTGTAGCTATCTAGACAATCCTGCTGAGCAGTCCAGATAATCCTGCTCAGCAAGTTGTGGTTCCCCACCAAAAAGTCTAACCCAATGGTTTCAAATGTGGTTTTGTGCCCAAAGTGTAGACCAATCGTTTTAAGAAATCACTTTGCTCCACTTCCCTTCTACCCAATCCCAAGTTGCCAAAGCATGCAATTTCCAACTTGTAGCTTTTCCCTATAAAAAACTCTCTATACCTGGGCTTGCAGCCACCACCCCATTTCCCTCCATCTGCATGGTGGTGGCCCAGGTTGAACCTGACAATAAAAGGACCCTTATGTGCTTGCATGGTAACTGGCTCCTTGTTGGTCTCTGGGGGTTTCCTGAAACAGGTACAACACTTTATGATCATACTTTCATTTTTATGTATTTATTTAAACAAACATGCCATGTTTTTACATTTCATTAGAACTTTTTAGATGTACTATTGCACTTTAAAAATGTCTTCAATATTGTAATATATATGAAGGTGCGGGTTTCCTTTGCTTTATCATTTTTAATTTTTCATCTATTTTTTTTTTTACTCTGCCTTCCCGAAAGTAATATGAAAATTGAAACTATCCTCGCCTACTCTTACAGGATATCTGGTGAAATTAAAATATCAAGGCTTTCATGATTCATTAAAATGATAGTCTCTTTAATCAAGACAAAATAATTCTCAGTGACTTTAGCTATCAAAAGGGAACTGACATTTAAGCTGTTTCAAAAGTGACAGAAGAATATGGCTTTTGGTGGTTAAAAGTAGTTCTTTCAAAAATTTCTCAGTTTTCTTAGTTAAGGAATCATGGGTCTGGGGAGATGGCTCAGTGGTTAAGAGCACTTGGCTGTTCTTGCAGAGGACTTGGCTAGGTTCCATTCCCAGCAGCAATAACAGGTTGCCCACACAGGCCTCTACTCCAATTTGGGGGGGGATCTAATGCCCTTTTCTGACCTTCATGCATTTGCATCTGTACACTCAGGCATACACAAATGTATATAATAAAGAAATCAGAACTCTCTTCTAATAAAAATTATCATCTAAGACTTCATAGCTCAAACTCTAGGAAGTAGGCAGTGGACTAGTCAGTGGGTGCTCAAGAGGGCCACTGATGCCACTCTCAAACACAAGGGACACAGAGTGACTGGCCCTCCTCCCACTTCCTGTGCCTATGGGTGCTGGTTCCTGGCTAGGAAGCTGCCTCTGAAGTGAAAAAGAGACAATGATTTTGTGGTTTGTTTGACTGTGGACTGCTCTGATTATTTTAAACAAGGACCTATAATCAGGCAGGGTCACAGACTTCATGGCCGTGAGTCACCTCGGGTCAGTATAGGTTCAAGAGTCGTGTTTCTAGGTACAAAACACCAAGGAGAAGGAACCAGTACCTGACCATCAATGAAACACAGCCCCAGCTAGAGCTGGGGCTGTAAACAAGGGGAATGAGCATGCACCAAGCTGCAATCTGGCAGGGAGGGTGTTGAGATAAATGCCTTCACCTATTTGTGTTTCTATTTTCTGATGTCTTTCCAAGCTTCCTGGTTGACACATGCTGGAAGTCAGAGAGCAAGGGAGTCTAGTGACACTGTCTCAGGAGGTCATCTTCCTGAGGCACAAAACCAAAATGGGTACATGCAGGCTGACCAAAGATCTCGAAAGGCAGCCCAACAGCAAGTTGTGTGTAGAAGTTTTTATTAGGCCAAACCCGAACTGAGGCATATGAGACTGGGTGACATGTTGAATTGAGAAGTCATCATTATTACTTAAGCATCCAAAAGAGGGCATTGAATGCCTTCTTTTATTCTGGGTAATAAATTTGATGCGCAAAATTAATCTCTGTACCTTCTGTTCAAATGTTAGTTTCTTCATGGGCTATTGAATATAATGCAATGTCTGCTGTAGCTTAGTGCTATGTTGACCCCACAGTTGTATACTCTGAGGAGAATCATTCTGAGTAGATACAGAAAGCCACTGGTATCAGATCTGCCACCATCCGTGCATGAAGTTGGAGGCAACAGATGATAAAACAATCCTTTGCTGAGGAGAGAGATGGACATGCTGTTGAATGACAGATTGAGCAGCAATATTGCATTCATGGTTTCTGTTTTCTTAGTCATCATATCAGATTTATCATTCTGGTCTTGGTGGCTTGGCATGGAACTGCTGGGAACACTTAGAGCTAACCATCCATATGGCGAGTGGTTACGAGTGGGACTCTAGAGTCCCATTGTGACTACTTAACTTGCAGCTCAGCTAGCTAGTGGTGCCGACTGGGGCAGTACTCATCAGTCTACAGTTTTTGATTCATTAGATAGATTTGATACTATTGCCCTCATGATATTCAATAACTATGCAAATGTAAAAACACTTAATACAATGTTTGGTGCATGAAATAATTATTCTTTAGTTTGGATTGTGGTGACTGAGTCCCACAAACCAAATGGCTTATAAACAATAGACATTCACTTCTTGAAGTTCTAGAGGCTGACAGTCTGATATCAGGATGCCAGCAATGGTGGTATCCAGGTAAAGCTCCTCTTGTGGGTGGCAGAATGCTGACTTCTTGCAGTCTCACTTGGTGAGCATAGGGCATGATAGCTTCCTGTCCATTTCTTATAAGGATGCTAATAGCCATGAGGACACCACACCCGTGACTTTATCATTTCCCAGTAAACTTAGGATTTCAACACAGAAACAACCTGTTCATTGCAAATGATAACCTCAAGAATGAACTGGATTTACCACTTAGACAGAACCTATCATCAGTATAATTAGAGTTAACATTTGGCCTATGTTAGCTATAAGGATATCTTCATGAATATGAGATTATATAAGTAATAGAGAACAGTACCTATCTTTCTGACATCATGGAGTGCAGTAAGAGGAAGAGAGAAAAACCAGGGGAGGAGGGGAAGGAAAGGGAATACTTCCCAACTAAAGAATAGTAGCCACTGTTATTTACAAGTTGACTCAATTGACCTCTCAATTAAAGGATAGAGGCAGTAATTTTCATCACAATATTATAGATGTTTTAAGGTGTGAGACAAATTGGAACTTTTCTGGGAACAGATGCAGAGATGGCCACATAAGAAAGATGGGGCGTGGGAGTTCTTTTGTTGCAGGCCAGGCAGCTTAGATTGAAGGACTGGTTCCATGGTTACCCATTCTTCCAGTAAGTCATCTTTCTGAAATTCAGCTTTCTTTCATGTGCACATTGAGTTGTTCAGAAGTAGCACTTCTCAAATTATCTTCTGAACAAATTGATCCCATTTACTTAGTCGAGTTTGGGGTCAGTACAGTATGCCTTCCATCAGCCTTTTAAAATTCTTACCAGCTTGCAAAGACCTCCTTTTCTGCAGGCAGTCTCTTCACTCTGGCAGCTGTTGCGTCTGTGTGGAAACTTGTCTGGTTTATTTCCATTGGTCCAGTTTTGCTTTTGCTGTTTGTGTTTTTAGGTCATATATGAAATAAATCTTTGCTAAGCCTAGTGTCCTCCATCGCTCCTGTGTTTTCTGCTGTAGACTCGTAGTTATGGGTCCTACAATTAAGTCTTTTGATTTTGAGTTGATTTCGTGTATGATAAGAGTTAGGGACTTGTCTCATTCTTCTGACTATCTAGGTCCTGTTTTGTCAGTGCTATTTGAAGAAACTGTCTTTTCTACAGTTTCTTGATGCTTCTGTACAAAGATAGTTGGCTGTAAATACATGGCTTTATTTCTGGCTCTCTATTATGCGATATTTATTTGTGTATTTTTGTACCAGTGCCATGTTTTAAAAATTATTTCCTTATTTTTTGAGATTATGATAAAATTACATTATTTCCTTCTTCCCCTTACTCCCTCCAAACCCTCTCATTTACCTCTCCTTGCTGTCTTTTAAAATTCTCCATGGTGTTTTGAGTTAGGTGGTATGGACTTCTTTTTGCTCTGAGAGAGGACCTGGCAGAAGCAAGCAACCTAAGGAAGAAGAGCCCTGTTTTGGCTCATGGTTCAGAGGGATCAATCAGAGAAACCCTGGGGGGTAAGACTTGTTTTTGTTTGTGGGGAGTTTACAGCAGCAGGGATTGTGACATCTTGGTGGATCCAGAAGTTAGGAGCTAGGCTGAGGTGGGGCTGGTCTGAAATCCTCAAGACCTTCCTCTGTCTGTGTTTTATGTTTGCCAACTAAGTCCCATGTCCAGAAAAGTCCAAAGCTTCTCAAAACAGCATCACTGGACGGCGACTAGCCTGTAGGGCATGTTTGTTGTTGTAAAGGATTGGTTACTTTAGCTACTTGGGTGTTTTTAGGGTTTCATAAGAACCACTATGCCATAGAGATTGCCTGAATTTCACGTCTACTGTAGCATGACTCATAGTAAACAAGACACAGAATCAGCAGAAGTGCAAATCAACAAATGAAGTGAGAAGGAAACGTTGGTGTGTACAGACACATATACAGTGGGATATTAGAATGAAATGCTGTCATTTCTGACAACATCTATAGGTGATAAGTAAAATAAGCCAGTCATAGAAATGCATTTATTTGTGATCTCATTCATATGAAAATCTGCATAGCAGATCTTATAGAAATAAAGAACAGAACAGTGTCATTATAGCCTGGGGTACAGGGAGAGGAGGATTTCAGGACAGTTTAATAAAGAGGCACAGAGTTTCAGGGAGATAGAATGTTCCCTAGTGCTCTAAACACAACAGAATGACAACAGTTAACACTAAGCTATCATTTATTGATTATATATTGACTCATTGTACCTTTTATTTTTATTTTTTATCTTTTGGTTTCTTGACAATATTTATCTGTGTAGCTTTGGAGCCTGTCCTGGAACTTACTCTGTAGACCAGGCTGGCCTCGAACTCACAGAGATCTGCCTGCCTTTGCCTCCTGAGTGCTGGGATTAAAGGCATGCGCCACCACTGTCCAGCTGACTCACTGTACCATTAAAATTAGCTAGAGGTGTGAAAATTTGAGAGAATGTGTTTGTTAGTTGCTCTAATGTGATAATCATATAATGTGTATATATATATATATATATCAATCACATTATACCATAAATATTGAAAATCATTATAAATGATAATTTCTTTAATTTCATTACAACAAAGAAATAAAAATATTAGAAAAAAAGGGTCACTTTCTTTTTGTTTTACTCCATTCTTTTAAGTGGATTTCTCCACAAAACCTTTTTCTTTCACTTGATATCTATTAATATTCTATAAAACTACTAATAAGTTATTTGAGAATTTCCATCATTTCCACCTTTTAGATGCAGTTTTTGAACTTGAGTTTTATGAGGTGAATTCTGGTTTTCATAACCTCAGACTTAAAAACTTACAGATTAAATGTTCTTGCTTCCTTTCTGTATGTAAGGAGTCAGGACAACTCCTGAGCAATTAATTTTTCTTCCTTCCTGTGATATAAAGGAAAAGAAAAAGACAATTTGATTGGGTTCCATGGAGAGAAGCTAAACCACTTCTCAGTTTTTCTGGGGTATACTGCATGGAATTCTTTGAAGACTATAGATTGTTGAATGTGTCTATGTTTGAATAAATTATCTTCAGTGGACATAGAGTACATTTAATACCTACATTTGTGTTTAGTATCTGCCACAGTGTTTTTTTAAAGATATATTCTTTAAACTGTAGCTTTACCTTTTCTGGTGTGGATACATAAGGACAAGAGAATTGTTGCCACTTTAGATGGAAACAGATCTGTCCATTGGTCATTTGAGAATGGCTCTTGTATTTAGAAACTGTAGTTTAAATCATTCCTACTAATAACTGATCCTAGGTTTGGAGGCAAAGTCTTGTTACAAAAGGAAATAAGTTCATGGCACTAGACATTTTTTCTCTAACAAGTAGTAGAAGAGTTTGATCTAAGGTGGGTGCACTGGTAGGCTCCTACAATCCTGGTACTTGGGAAGCTGAGGTAGGCAGACAATGGGTTCAAGACCAGCCTGGGTGGCTATATAGTAAGTCCCTGCCCTAAAAACCCAGCAGAACAGAAAATACATAACTTATTTATAGTCTTTATTTTTATTGATGAATTTGCAACAAGCCCTATTGATTTAGTCAGACTCCAGTTTTCTTCCACTGCCTTGACTCCTAGAGATGTCAGCAGGCATAGGCTGGAACTGAGGGTGTCACATGCATTTGCATGGAGGCTGTTTACATGTCTGCTTTTGGAATTACTCTAGAACTTGGCCTCTACAAATTTCAATGTTCCATTCTGTGCAAATGCATGAAGCAGCTGACAGCTGTCCTTGAGATTACTCCTTCTGTCTCCTCAACTACAGAAGCATTCCTTGATGTTGCTTCAGCCCCACAGTGGTGGAGCATACTTCTGGCTCTGTTGGTTGTCACCTCATCACTCAGGGAAGATACAGTGTTTTGTACTACTTGTTTAAAAGACAAGATAGGTAAATACTAAAAGCTGCTTCTGGGCATTCACTATATGCATAATAATAATGATAATCACCAGGTATTGCATGCCTCCTGTTTTAGAGGAGTGATATATACATACATTGTCTTGAATTATTTCAGTATTGAGTGAAATAGACAATGTTATCATCTACAAACTCAGGGAGAAAAGGTAATTTTCCTAAAGTTTACCAGAGAGTCAATGACTAAACCATGGTTCCCAACCAGGGCTGCCTAGTGTTGTCCTTTTATTTCTGTCAGCCAAATTACACCCTAATTATGAAGCACACCCTCACCCACCGGTCTAGATCCCAAGGTTCAGCAAGTGACATGGTCTAGAGATTCTCTCGTGAGCATTTGGAAAGAATACCTACTTTAGGACAGGATGTACCATGAATGCCAATGGTATCAATGCAGTTCCTAGATCTGAAGGATTTATATATATTGCACTTTGTAGAGACCAAGTATATGTGTGTGTGTGTGTGTGTATAATATATATACATGTATATATATATATACATGTATATATATATATATTTATATGCTTATATCTAACTGTTTCTTCAGTTTCACAGAGTAGAAATGAAACATTCAACTTTAACACAAGTGCTGGCATAACTGTCTACATTCTTCTTCAATTCTGTAACTCTTTAGCTTTGAATATTTTGGAACTGAGTTATCAAGGGAATATAAATTTGTAATTTTTATAATTTTCTGATTTATTAGCCACTTTTTCATACTGAACTGTTTCTTGACATGCTGCTTAGCTCCTACTGTAGTATGGATACAAGGTGCACAGCTCATTCATGGCTATAGTTTGGATGTTTTTTCTTTTCATTTGCTTCCTACCATTTTTTTTGTGTACTTTGGAGATAGCAAATAATCTTAGTCTTTATCTTATTTGACAGTCTCTGCCTTTTGAATAGGATATTTTTTCATTCATATATATTTCATTCATATGATATATATGACTACATACACAAACATATATATATATATATATATGTGTGTGTGTGTGTGTGTGTGTGTGTGTGTGTGTGTGTGTGTGTGTGTTTTCAGACAGGATTTCTTTGTGGAATAGTCCTTGCTGTCCTGGAACTTGCTTTGTAGACAAGACTGTCCTTGAACTCACAGTGATCCATTCACCTACTTCTGCCTCCCAAGTGCTGGGATTTAAGATGTGCACCACCACTGCTCAGCACTCATTCATATTTAATGTAAGTGTTGTTGCTATCTTTGGATTTAAATTTCTCATTTTAATTTTATGCATATTCCATGTTAATGTTTTCCTTTTCTGTTTAACAAATATTTGTCTCTGTGCCATTTTATTCTTCTGTTGGATTTTAATGATTTTGTTTGAGTTGTGAGCTAGTGATTGTGCTATGGATATATATATATATATATATATATATATATATATATATATATATATATATATATATAATCGTCTCTGCTTAATCACTGATGTGATCTTTTTGGTAAAATATGTTAACTCTACCCTGTTATAGCTCCATTTCTTCCCTTGTCTTCTGTAGTAATATATAGTATGTGCTATCAATATCTCTGCTATAAATATAATTTAATTGTGTTATAATTATTGCATTATATAAACCTTAAGATTTTTAAAGAGCAACTGAAAAGGGGAAATACATCTGTATATTTTATACTTACGTATTTTCCACTTATAGTGTTATCTGTTTCTTTTCCTGTAGCTTGATGTTATTCTGTCCTGTCATTTACTTTTAGCTCAGAAGCTTTCCTTGGTGTTTTCTGTAATGTAGATATGATAGGAATGAATGATCTCCATTTTTATTTATGTGTGGCTGTCTTTGTTTCACCTTCATACTTGAAGGATAGTTTTAATTTGTTGACTGATTTTTTTGTTCCTCCAGCATTTTGAATTTGTCATTCCTCCACCTTTTAGCTTCCAGTTTTCTAATGAGTCATTAATCACACTGCTGTTCCCCACCATGCCACCAGACCTTTGTCTCCTGCAGCTTTCGCCATTTCTCTGCCTTTCACTCTTCACAGCTCGACGTGGCGTTGTCTACAGATATATTCTTTGGTGTGTGGTGACTGAGATTACTTCAAATTTTTCCATGTTTAAATTTTTTTATTAAAGCTGATAATTATAATCATCAATTAAATAATAATTAAAGCTGATAATAAAGCTAATAATCCAGCCACTATTACTTTTTCTTTTTTTTAAAATTTATTTATTTTTCTTGGCATACTGGTTTGTTTCTGAGGAAAGGTTTTAGTACACAGCCTGTGTTGGACTTGAACTCAAAATCCTGCCATAGCTTCCTGAGGACTGACATAACAAACGTGGCTAATTGTACTCGGCTCCAGCCATTGCTTCTTTAAAGAAAATTTATTTCTTTTCCCCTTTCATTCTGGGGTCATTATCACATCCACACTGGCACTTTTGGATTTTTCCCATAGCCCTCTGAACTTCTGTTCAATGTCCCTCAAAATTCTCTCCTTCCTGTTTCTCGGATTGGGCAACTGTTTTGGGTAAATCTGCATTAATAGGAAGTTAAAAATTGAGTTTCACTATGGAACCTGCATTTTCTTTTACTTCTCTGTTATTATACTTCTTTTTGGAACTCAGTCATGGGCATTAGTTTGTAGATTCCCTAGGAACCCGACTGCCACACCTGCCAGGGAAGTAGGTCAGCAATTTTCAGACCTTTACTCTCCTTCTTCTTGTGCAAACCCAACCCCCAGGTCTCATCCCCACCTCTGTAGCACACTACCGGTTGGCTACTCCTCCATCTCTGCCCTCATTCCCAGAGGATCTAGCAGATAGATCCTGGTGGAACAGTCTGCTTTACTACCTGCTGTGGACCCCTGAGCCCTTTCCCTTCTAGCCTATCTCCATCACTAAGTGTCAGCTCCAATACCAAGAAATGCATTCTAACCAGAACCCCCAGTGGCCATACCTGGCAGGATCTCAGAAGCATCCCATACCAAGCAACACAGCCCTCACACTCTCCTAAGAACCAAAGAGGGCAACAGAAACCAAGGAGCAGAACATGCATTCAACAAAGACAAGACCAGATATCAGCATTTAGAACTGTAATATCTCAAACCCACATACCTAGACACCAGCATAAACACAAAATTCATAACAGCCAGGACAATATGTTTCCATTAAATCTCAGCATCCCTATTAAAGTAGGCCCTGAGAAATGCAATATAGCTGAGCTCAAGGCAAGGACTTCAAGATAGCCTTTCTGAGTATGTTAGAGGCCCTTAAAGATGAACTAAATAAATCCCTTTAAAGAAATCTGTGAAAACACAAACAGTGGAATGAAATGAAGAATATAATACAAGACTTGCAAGTGGAAGTAGAATAAATAAAGAAAACCCAAACTGAAGAAAAGTTGGAAATGAAATTTTAGGAACTCAAACAGGAACCTCAGAGGTAAGCCTCACCAACAAAATACAAGAGATGGAAGAGAGAATCTCAGTCTCTGAAGACAGGATAGAAGAAATGGATTGCTCTGTCAAAGAAAATGCTAAATCTAAAAGCATCCAGGCATAAAACATCTAGGAAGTCTGGAACATTATGAAAGGACCAAATAGAAAAATGGTAGGAATAGAGGAAGAAGAAGAAGCCCAGGCCAAAGGCACAGAAAATATTTTCAATAAAAATCATAGAAGAAAATTTCCCCAACCTTCAAGAACTATACAGAACACCAAATAGATCAGAAAAGAATTTCCTCGGTCCTCAGCTCTGGCAGAGAGAGAGAGAGAGAGAGAGAGAGAGAGAGAGAGAGAGAGAGAGAGGAAGAAGAAGAAGAAGAAGAAGAAGAAGAAGAAGAAGAAGAAGAAGAAGAAGAAGAAGAATTTCCCCATGTCATATAATAATCAAAACACTAAATGTAGTATACAAAGAAAGAATATTAAAAACTGCAAGGGAAAAAGACCAAATCATATATAAAGGCAGACCTATTAGAATAACAACTGACATTTCAATGGAGACTTTACAACCCAATGGAGCCTGGACAGATGTTCTACAAGCCCTTAAGAGACACAGACCACACAACTTGTTACAAACATACTAAGTGCAATGTTAATATATTGATTGTTTTTGACTATTAACTGGATACAACCTAGATTCATGTTGGAAGGCCTCCTGGCTGGTCAGAGCTTGTAATCCATCATGGCCTGGCTGCATTTCCCAAAAGCTTGGCAACATGGAGACTCCTTCCATGCTCAGTGAAATTTCCTATTCTCTACCTGCCCTTATCTGGAGAATGTCCCTGGGCCTGGAGGACTGACCTTATCTGAAAGCTATCTCTAACCCAGATGCCCGATTTACCTTTAACTTGACCCTTGGCACAGATTCCTGAAAGACTTGTGCTAGGCGCTCTGCCATAGACCCTACTGCCACTTAGGAAGCCTTGTGATAGGAGCATGCCACTTAATGCAAATTAGGGTTTGTTCCCAGGCTCCCCAATCCTATATATTCCTTATACTCTGGGATAGAGCTAAGCTGATTCACCAAAGTCTGTCTCCCAGAGGGCTGTCTCCATCATACCCACAGCCATCCAAACCCTGTTCTCTGCTTCTATTCCTTCCACCCTCATGGACCAGTGCAGCCAATGATCCCAGGGAAAAAAGCAGAGCCACAGATTCACTTGAGAAGAGTTTCAGTTGAGGAGTTGTCTAGGTCAGGTTGGCCTATAGACATGCCTGTGGAGATTGCCTTGGTTGTCAGATATAGGAAGACCCAGCTCATTGTGGGAGGAACTATTTCCTAGGTAGGCATCCTGTACAGTATGAGAGAGAACAAAGCTATCAGCAGTCAAGAAACAGTTACATATATTCTCTTTTCTCTTGACTATGGGTTTGATGTTGACTAGCTGCTTGGATGTTGAGTTCCTGCCCTGATTGTCCCTCAATGACGGACTGAGACTTGGGGTTGTAAGTAAAGGACCTCTTCCTCTCCTCAGTTGCCTTTTGGGCAAGGTGTTTTTTAATCACAATAATTACCTCAGATAGGGTTCTCAGTATAACCCTGGGCTACTGTCATCTCTTCAAAACTGTGTTACCCATTGTGGGTGAATAGCGCCAATGGAAATTTCCTTGAGGAATCTTAACCACATTTATTAAGTAGTGACAGGAAGCCAGTGAGCAGAGTAGCATTTCACTTTAGTCATTTCCGAAAGGAACCATTGGAGCACTTGTAAGTTTATTTTGTTGTTGTGACAACACTGTCATCTGACAAATCCTGACTCAATGCCATGCTAACAGATCTGAGTTCTTATCAGCCGTGTGACTCAAAGCCAATGCTATCAGACCTGAGTTCTTGTGAGCTGTGTGACTCAATGCCAATGCATGTATGTATATACACATAGTCTGTTCAGTCTGCCTAATGTCACTGATGTGTATGTTTTTAGGATGACCATTGGCATTGGACAATTGGTGTGCTGTTCCATGAGGAGGACTCTTTGACCTCCCTCTCAACATTCCTTAATTGTCTGTGGTTCTTTTTCTAGGGTTGAGGCTGTGTGAGAAAGCCATATATTTTTAAAAGCACCAAGTTTCTGAATCTTTTATTAGAGTTAAAAAAAATTTAGTGTGAATTCCCTTAAGTACAAAGCCCTCGATAACTCTAATTAGAGAAATTGAATTGGGTTTTTACTTTGTTCAGATTCCCTCAGAAGGCTTAATCAATCTCTACGCACAGTGCCCTGTAAAGTTAACACATGATATGTGTGTCAAAAGCCGTGGGAAAGATGTTTCCCCTGAGAATGACTGACTTCTCACAGGATGAATTTAGAACCAATGTGGATCTAAGGCAAGCCCTGGTTTTTCCTTAGTTCCTGTGTCTTAGATGCTTCTGTCCTACCTAAAATAAATATTGTCAATATTTCAGCACACCCAGGCTCTGGGTCATCAAAAAAATGCATTAGGCATATGTGATGCTTTCCTTTTTTAAAATATGTTTTAGTAGTTCTTTGAGAATTTTTCATATAACATATTTTGATCCTATTGCAATTCTTCAAATTTTGTCAGAGGATTATCTTAAACATTTTCAAGACCACTCTCTTATGTTGCCATAAAAATCAGAAAAATGTCATCTTTTCAACTAACGTTACATTCAATATTTGAATATAATTGCAAATAGTATTATTGTTTATGTATAGCAGCAACTCTCATGATCTCACTGATAAATCCATTTCCTTCCACAGATGCCGCACAGGGTAGCTGTGGCTCTCTTTGGTCACTGACTGGCTATTTGAAGTGTACTCCATTTGGGGTAACAGAACCTTTATCTTCATATTAATGCATATGAAAATAAGAGTGAGGTCCCAGAAATTCACAATGATACTTCCACTGTAGACTGCTGGCAATGGTCGAGAGAAAGCCTGATCTGACCTAGTCTGGTGATCGGATGGCTAAACACCCTAATAGTCGTGCTGGAACTCTCATCCAATAACTGATGGAAGTGGATGCAGAGATCTTCGGCCAGGCCCCAGATGGAGCTCCAGGAGTCTAATTGGTGAGAAATTTAAGGGATTGTATAAGCAAGAATTGTTGAGACCAAGATTGGAAAAAGCACAGGGACAAATAGCTTAACTAATGGAAACACATGAATTATGAACCAAAAGCTGTGGAGCCCCCAACTGGATCAGGCCCTCTGGATAAGTGAGACCATTGAAGAACTTGAACTGTTTGGGAGGCACCCAGGCTGTGGGACCAGCACCTGTCCTTAGTGCATGAGATGGCTGTTTGGAACCTGGGGCTTATGTGGGGACACTTTGCTCAGTCTGGACCTGCCTGTACTGAATCTACCAGGTTGAGCTGAATCCCCAGGGGAGTCTTTGCCCTGGAGGAGATGGGAATGGGGAAGAAGGGCTGGGGAAAGGCAGGGGCGGGGATGGGAGGGGGGAGGACAGGGGAGCCCATGGCTGATATGTAAAATTAAAACACAAATATCTGTATTAAAAAAATAAAATTTGAAATAAAAAAAAGAAAATAGGAGTGAGGGAATCCAGATGCTGAATATTGGGCACAGATCTGCTCCTATCACTTGCCGGAAGTCTTCATAACTATACCCCACAGCTGAGAAATGACTCACTCTGATGATCTCCACAGTAACTGTCGGCAATTTTTAAGTCTTCCATCTGATTTTCCTCTTTCTAGTCATACATGACTAGAGAGAAGGATTCTGAAATTTCTGTTTTCCGTTACTTAAAGTGTTCTGAAATTTGACCATGAATGGGATCTCAAACTTCTGTTATGAGTTGTTTGAGTGTCAGAGATGGATAACTGTGTCCTGCTCTGTTATCACCTTGTCTTATTCTCTTGGCTCACAGTCTCTCACTGCACCTGGGGCTGACTGTTTCAGATAGAGTTTCTATCCAGCAAGCCCCAGAAATCCTCTTGTCTCTGCTCACTCCCATCCTCTGCAGCACCGGGGTTGCGAATACTGTGAAATCATGCCCAGTTTTTTTTATGTGTGTGCTGGGGATTGAACTCGGGTCTTTGTGCTTGTAGAGAAAACATTCTGATTCACCAGGTAACTTCATATTTCTTACTGTGCTTACTATTTCTCATGCCAGGATGCAGGGAGGTCATTGCATATAGCTTTCTATAGACGAATGTTGTTTATCACAAACATTCTCTCTGAGTGCTGTGATAAGTATGGGTAAAGTAGTGAACAGGGCTTATCTCTGACTTCAGATACTTCTTGGTAACACTGATTATTTCTCTGAAGAGGATTGCCACCTGCCTTTACAATTCCTTCTGTATGCTGTTGACCTTCCCTGGATGTGCCGTTCTGAAAACCACACCATTTACCATTTTATTTTTAAATTTTTTTTTTTTGTGTATTGCATTCAGATTAAGCATTGCCATATGCAAAGCACTGTGCCAGGCACTTTGGAGACATCATCTCATTAGTGCTCATAACACCAGGAACTATTATATTTGTTCATACAGTGAACTCAGCTTTAAAGTGCTGAGTACGCTATTTCAGGCCAAAGGGTTGTACCCCATGGACCTGGAACTCCGGTCTATGGTCATTTCATGCTGGAACTCAACAGTTTGGTGTTACACTTAGTTGACTCCTGCACTGTTCTCTTTGTTGCAGGAATTCTCATTACTACTGTGCACATGGGTGATAAGATAGGAGAAATACATTATGCAGAATGTTAAAAGTACAGAGTTTCCAAAATATACCTCTCAGGTCTTCCTCCCCAGAGATTCTGATCTGCCCTCTGGTGTAGGATCTGTGATTAGATTGAAAAGGCTTCCCCAGGGCTCGGCTTCATCCTCTCTTGCTGAGCACCATGAAGACACGGTTACATTCGCTGCATTCTGAGAGGTTTACTTTTACTCCCCACTCCCAGTTGTCATATTTCCACTTGGGACGCCTGGTTGGTTTCTGTCTCGTTCCTCCCTTTTCTGCCACCTGAGGCTATTCCTCATCCTTATGTTGGATGGGAGCATCATGGCTTCTTACACATACCTGGCTTCTTTTCATCCATCTCACACTCCATCCAGTAGGAAACGGGCCACTACAGTTTCAGTATTTCTTCCCTTCATGCTTCATGTAAGTGTCAGTATAGCATGGTCAAGTCAGGGCACATTGGCTTAAGAAAACGGGTTCTAGAACATGTATGGCTGGCGACCCATTCCTTGGATCAGACCCTTCCAAGGGGGAACCTTGAGAGCGATGTAAATATCTGATGGGGAAAACAGCAGGAAGAATTGTATGCTGACTTTGAAAAGTCCGTGTTTCTGATACCATTCAATCAACTCTACCTTGACAAGACAGAAATGGATGGGCAAATAGAACTCAGAAGAAGTTTAGAATGGACTGTGAGTTGGCTTAGTGGCAAAGGTGCCTGCTGCCGAGCCTGATGCCCCGAGTTCAGTCCCTGAGATCTTCCATAGTGTTGTTCTCCTCCTGACTGTGACAACTAACTTGAAGTATGAAAACTAATTTTCACTGGCCATATACAGTTCTCAGAACCAGAAAGTTGGTTATGGTGGACTTATTTTCACCCACTGGAAATACCTCCACTGCGTCATCATCCCTATCCTCAACCTTCTTCTAGTCCACTCCAGACAATCTACTCATATTTCATGATATCAACACCAAACAGGGCATTTAATGAATGCCTTGCATGAGGTAGAATCCTTCCAATTCCTCTTCCAAGGCTCAGGGTGTCTCAGTCCTCCATCCATCAATTTATCTGTTGTCAGCTACACTTTCTCCAGGAGAACACTCATTACCCTTTGTGAGGAAAGGGTGAAATGCCCATTTGCCTTCAGATGTCAAGAGTCCAGGCTTCCATTCAGATCAGAGACTTTGAGATGATTGCAGGTATGTAAACCACAATTTATTGCCACTTTTGAAAATATAGTCTGACAAAAGGGGCATGAAGTCACTTATCACAAACTATACAATCAATTACGTCTATCTGCCAATCCGTCTAGTCAACAGACTTTTAGGCAAATTCTCTCAGCCTGTTTCTCAGGGTACAAAACTGAACCTCCATTATAAATGAGCTACTGCATGTGTTGCCAGTGAGTTCTACCTTATCATAGACATAAGGAAATAACGATACACTGGAAAAATGCATCCTGAGACCTGCTTTCATTTGATCATCCATAATGAACCCAATCAGAGGACAATGAGTTTAGGCTGCTTGACATTGATTCTAGCTAATACAGTCCTCATAGATGAGAGAAAGTAGCATGGACCTTGGTAATTAGGGCAGATTAGCGGAGAAGTTGGACTGTATAGGAACCTTGAGGAATGCTTAGTAATTCAATCAATGAAGGCAGAGAGTGAGAAATCATTCTAACTGGGAGGAAGTGAAAAAGAGAGTCTCCTCCTAGTTCTTCAGTTTTTATTTTTTATTTTATTTTGGTGGTTTTTCGAGACAGGGTTTCTCTATGAAACAGCCCTGGCTGTCCTGGAACTCACTCTATAGACCAGGCCTGGCCTTGAACTCATAGAGATCTGCCTGCCTCTGCCTCCCGAGTGGTGGGATTAAAGGCATGCGCCACCACCGCCCAGCTTTCCTCCCCTAATTCTAAGGTTGTTTTGCAGGTGACAGTATTGGAAAGTTACTCATTTGGGCTTTTAAAATTATATTAATCACGGAGGGAAAATGTAGGAATTTAGGAGGGTATACTGTCACATTTTTACGTGAGCAAAGGAGATATTCTATAAAGGCGGGATCCATTTTTTTTTTTTTTTTCTGAGTTCCTACCTCCTTGTTTATTAGACTGCAACCAGGCTGTAGGAGGTTCCTGGTGTGTGGTACTGAGTAGACTAAGTGGGTTAGAAATTAGAATTCCCATTGATTATTAGAAGGCAATTCTTTATGGGTTCAAAGGAAATGGGACCCTAGGAACCCACAGCAAGAATTCTATTGGACAACAAAAAGATACCGTGCTGAGAAATGGTTCCATTTTGTAAGACCAGAGACTGTTAGTAACTGGTAAGAAAGGAATCACCCTATGGGATCTGGGTCTCTTTGAGGCATCCAGGGCTAACCCATGTTGAAACATGAGATAAGGGCCTTAAACCAAATACTACAAATATTCTTGATTTTGTATTTGCTAAGAAAACAGAAATCCATGCCCATGTTGTAGCCAACACAGGGCATATCCTTATGACATCAACTCCCTTTTGGTTTAAATTTTACGGACACTGTACCCTTTCCTCAGTCCCATAGTAACCCTGACTCTTTCCATGACCAGTGAGCTGCCTCAACTTCAACTCGGTGTTTGTAGTACCCTCCCTTGTTTCATCAAACAAATCAAACCTAAGTTGTTTAAAGTGTAAGCTTTTTTTTTTTCTAGGCTCTCTCTCACCTAGGTATCATTGTTAATGTTTATATCAATATTTTTAGGGAAAAGTGCTTCCCTTTGTTGATTGGCAGTGTTGGGCGTCATACCTCAGGCATGTCAGCCAAGCTTCCCTCGTCCAGTAGTGACTATTTGAAACATGATCTATACTTTTTTTTCCCCAACTAATTGTTAGATTTTACCTGGTAATATTTGTTTCAAATACTCTTGATTTAAGAAGCACATGCACTGAAGGCTGGAGAGATGGCTAAGGGTTAAGGGTGTGATTTCTTTTTGCAGAGGCTTCATTCCAAGCACCCACATGTGGCAGCTCACAACTACAGCAAACTCCAGCTTCAGGAGGTCCCGTGCCACTAGCCTTTAAGGGCACCGGAACCCACATTCACATATGCACATACACATACACATAACTCAATATAAAATAAATAAAAAAGGCACACTATTTCTATGGAGGTTTTCTTTCTTTCTTTCTTTCTTTCTTTCTTTCTTTCTTTCTTTCTTTCTTTCTTTCTTTCTTCCTTCCTTCCTTCCTTCCTTCCTTTTCTTCCCTTCTTCCTTTCTTTCCTTTCTTCATACCTTCCTTCCTTCCTTTTTTCTTTCTTTTCCTGGCATGCTCTAATTTGCTATACCTTCTGCACTATTATAATCTCTAATGAAGTTTCTTACCAGAAAAGCTCAAACCCTCAGTTTGCAGGAATGTGATATCTTTGTCATACTAGTGATTAAGGATATAAAAATTAGACAACTCCCCACTTCCACAAGGTAAGTTTGTCTCTTTTTGGTGGGTATATACTAAGATCCTAACAATGTCTACACTACATTAAATGTTGTATGCCCTGGGCAGCACACAGCAGCACATACCCACCCACACACACCCACATCCACACACTCATACCCACACACTCATACCCACACACCCACCCACCAACACATCCAAACCCTCACCCCCACACTCCCACACCCACCCACACTCACACCCTCACACTCATCCACATTCATACACCCACCCACACCCACACACTCCAACACATTTGCTCTGAAGGGTCCAAGAGGGCAATAAACAAAGGATTTGAAAGAACAACATAAGAGAAGCTGTAGAGATCACCAAGCTTTCTGGCATATGGCTCTTGAAGCCTGGTGCGCTCTGATTTGCTATATCTTCTGGACTATTGTAATCTCTAATGAAGTTTACTTACCAAATAAGCTCAAACCCCCAGTTTGCTATTAACATATGCATAGGACGATCAGTTCTTTTCCTGGAACTTGCTCATTAGATCAGGAGACTACTTAAAAGAAATGGAATCCCAGCTGGTGGTGAGAGCAGGTGTTTTTCCAATACCTGTGATCTTCCCCAGCATTTTATACCTCCTGACAGGGACTGATGATAAATGTTAGAAAAAAAAAATCTGTGGCCTACGAATGGGGCAAAATTATCACTTCCAGATTAAGGAAGGGAGATACTGCTATCAATGCTTTAATAACAAGATAGGGGAATCTGTCTGGGTTAGAGTTATCTAAACACATGTAATTGTTTTATTGCCTTAACTCATAGACACTGGTGTTCTTTCTAGGGTGTTATAGCCATTAGCATAAATTATTCTGCCCGATACAACAGCTATGATTGCATTAGTTAATCTTCTCATTTGTTGAGACAAATTTATGAATCAAACAACTTTAGGGAGAGAGGATTTGAATAGGGGAGATAGTCCACTGCAGTGGGAAAGGAAAATGAGGTACCTGGCCACATGGCATGAATGGTTAGGAAGCAGAGTGGACAGCTGTAAAACCACAAGGCATACCCACAGCCACCCACATCCTTCAGTGAGATGATTTCCTGAAGGTTCTACAACTTTCCCAAATATCACCACCAGTTAGGAACCAAATGTTCAAACATTTTAGTCTGTGTTTCATATGTAAAATGACACTATTCAGTGTGTTCAGAGTGGGACATCTGTCTTTCCCAGTAATGCTATTCATTTTGGGAAGCCTGCTTGCTGTCCAATCAGAAGGAAAGACTGATGGCTGAGCCTACTAGGTGGGTTAGTGTTCTGGTTGGAGTGTTCTTCACCCCCTTCAGGATGCTTGTATCTAACCTCTTGCCTCATTATGAATTCCTTCATCTTTTATTGGGATATGGTCTCAAAAAGATTCAGTATAAAATTCTTGCAAGATATTCCCAGTCACTGATTCCATAAGAGATTCTTATGCTTTGATCATTACATCGACTAGCATGTTTTATTTGTGCAGTGTCTAAGATTGAGGCCTTACAATCTTTCCCCAGGAAAGTTTTGGATGAAATGTACTCTTTTGCAAAGCTATTTTTATCCCAACTCAAGTGAACTGAAACTGATGTAAGAAATTATGAGAAGTAACTGTGAGGGACCTGACCTATTGCTTCTCTGAGGTGGGAGTTGTTGCCAGGGAAGGCCATTGCCTTCTGAGGAACTCAGAGCATCTCTCATTTACTGTAGACATTTGGGATTGTTATTGGGTTTCCTGCGCTCCATACCTGGGGCCCCGTTTATTTAGATTTCTCCCCACCCTGTTACATCAGGGCATTGGGAAGACAGAATTATCCAAATTGTAAGGAAATCATCTAACTCCTATGGGCATATGATTACTGATGAATTGTTGGAGAATGATTAACATTAAATAAGCTTTTTGCCCTAGAATCATTTTTAAGACACTAAGTGCTTTTGAAAATAATCTGACATTAGACAGGACAGCTAGATGGCTCTGTCTCACCTGGCTTTTGTATGCCAATTGAACTTATGTGGTTGTTTATAAATACTTTTCTCTTCTCAGTAGGTCAGAAGCCTCACACTTGACCCACTAGGGAGCTTTCTGTCTAGTTTTGCCCTGAAGCAAGAAGGTGAAAGAGAAGGCATTGGTCTCCATACCTTGTGGGTAAATGCAGAAGATGAGGCCCTGTCTTCTCCCATTGCAGCTCTTGTGTCTCTCTCCCCCACCCCTATAACATGGTTGATGGGATATATGTCATTCTGTATCTTCCCTTTCAAGGTCAGCATGTCAGTAGCTGACCAAAGATGAGATTGTCTCCCACTCTGGAAACCCAAGTCAAAGTCAGACTGTATGTAAAATGGTACAGGATCTGGATCTAGGAATACACCCCCAGTTAATGCTTTTGCAGTTTGGATGATCACCATGGTATCAAGTAAGAATTTAATAAACTGGCTTCTGAAGGTAAAGGCTGCCTGCAGTTACTGACTGAGCTCCATGGCAGGTGCCTTTCTTTGTTTTATCTCCCCGATATACAGGAGCAGACATAAAGCATGTTCTCCCCTCTCCTTAGATTTTCTGTATTTTTATAGTGCTCCATTAGTCATTAGACTGCTTTATCACAAAGTTTTGTGGAGTGTTTTGGTCATGACATTTACCATTGGGAAAATTTTCGCTACAGTGAAATCCATCAAGACAGCTGAGGTTCTGTACATGGGCCCCGAGGAGACTCCATCAGTGAAGTACACCTTGTTGGTATTTAAGAAGTTTGAATTTAAAAGTAAGCAAAATGATCTGAAGATTGTTTTCAAAATGTGCTTGTTGTTAGCCTCATATTGTATCTGTAAATTGCAATTTTATATTGAACTTGACATTAATTTCAGCTTCCACAAAGTAATTGCCATTTCAGACAGGTGGAACCCCGTGTTCAATGCTAATAGACTTACAAATTGATAGTAGTGATTTAGTAACCTGGGAATAGGAGAGATGAGGCAAACATCTATATTTCTTAGAACCATGCCTGACTCATATTAGGCTGTCAGTGGACATGTTTTGATAGATAGGCTGAGTGAATTCATCTTGTAAAGCAAATATCCACAAAACACCAGTAGTATAAAACAATTATGAGAAAGGCTAACGGTCCAGGGAACGGATGTTCCAAATGAGAGCTTTAGCTATCACCTGGTTCAGAGAAGATGAAGGGCACTTCAAGGATGACGAAATCATGTTATGAGATGGTCCCTGCAAGCAGAAG
Source organism: Onychomys torridus (assembly GCF_903995425.1). Taxonomy (NCBI): domain Eukaryota; kingdom Metazoa; phylum Chordata; class Mammalia; order Rodentia; family Cricetidae; genus Onychomys; species Onychomys torridus. The sequence goes on from NC_050460.1 coordinate 53,385,713, forward strand.
CCTGTGCCCCTTGCCTTCTGGTGGAATTGACCTACAGAAAGCATCAAAAGTGAAGGAGGCAGGGTTTGTGGAGGATGTGGAGGGAGCAATTATTCTTTGCCAGGTGATGGGGTGAGGGGCTGTGACGATTTTTTTTTTTTTGTATCATTTTCCTCAGGTATGAAAGCTTCCATCTTGGAGATCCTTGACATTCTTCTCCAGGGTCTAGTCTGGTGAGTCTGTCTGACCCTCCTCTCCACTGACGCTCCCCAACCCACCCAATCTGGATTTTTGTCTCACATCCTAGTCTGGTCAATCTTGCCTTTACCACAACTAGCCTCTAGGCTTCTACCACGATCTGCCCTGCCTGAACCCAAGCCACAGTCACCCCCCCCCACACACACACCATGCCACATCCAGCCTCTTCCACCCAACCAGTTCTACCACCACACTCCAAGCCTGAGGCAAGTCACACAATCTGCATGCTAGCCCAGCCCTCTCTGTCCATCTGACTTCATTGCACTTTAACCATTTCCAACCTATAGAGCCAGACTATGTGTACATTCTCTTTTCTGTTCCAACCGTATCTGTCCTTATAAGACACAGAACTAACAGAAGAAGTCTGCGTGCCCAGATCTCATCACAAAAATACAAACAATATAAAAGATCAGCTCAGTATCAGCCTCTCTCCTCTAAAACCTACCTGTCCTATAGAAATGTTTGCCAATGAGAACTACCCAGATGAACCATAGGACACAGAATTTAAAAGAACAGTCATAAACTTCAATGAAGAATTTAAGGAATATAAAGAAGACACAGAGAAACATCTCAATGAAATTCAAGAGATGAAAGCCTGAGTGATGGCCAATAAAAAAGCAAGCATAAGGCTAAGGGAAATGACAATGACAGTCAGGATGTGAACATGAAATTCAATAAAGAGATGAAGTCATTGAAGAGGACTTAAGATAAAATGAAGATGGAATTATAAAACTCAATAACCCAACTAGAAAACTCAAAAGGAAATGATAATAGAATGACTCAAGTAGAAGATGTAATATAAGGACTCGAAGAAAAAGTAGAAAATCTAGACAAAATAAGCAAAGGTTATAAAAAATAAATTATGCTGGGCAGTGGTGGCCCACAACTTTAATCTCAGCACTTGGGAGGCAGAGCCAGGTGGATGTCTGTGAGCTTGAGGCCAGCCTGGGCTACCAAATGAGTTCTAGGAAAGGCACAAAGCTACACAGAGAAACCCTGTCTTGAAAAACCAAAACCAAACCAAACCAAACCAAAACAAAAAACAAAAAAAAGAAAGACAAAGCCTTTGAATTATAGGCAAAGATGAAGGAGAAGAAATGCAAGTCAATGGCATAGACCAGAGAGTCCACAAGATCATATAAGAAAACTCCCCCAAACTAAGGAAAGACACACCCATACAGAAACAAGAATCACAAAGCACACCAAATAGACCAGACCAGAAAATAGAATCCCTATAAAATATCATAGCTAAACATTAAACGTATATATCAAAGAAAGTGTATTGAAAGCTTCAAGAGAAAAAAACAAAACAAAACAAAACACAAGTCACATATAAAGGAAAATCCATCAGAGTGACAATTGAGTTCATGATGTAGAATGAAGCCAGAAGAGCCTAGAGCAATACATTCCAAGCCCTACAGGACTATGATAGTCAACCCAGACTAATATACCCAACCAAATGAACAATCAATAACAAATGCCTGAGAAGTTTCAGGAAAAGGGAATCTTCATTCACTGTTGTTAAGATTGAAAACTGGTACTGCCCCTGTGAGAATAAGTATGGAGAATTTTCAAAAAGCTAAACATAAATCTATGCTGTAGCCCAGCTATACCCCTCCTTGACACATTCCCAAAGAACTTGACATCCTCCTCCATAGATACTTTTGCAACCATGTTTATTGCTGCTCTATTATCAATAGCTAGGGAATGGAAACAACCTAAATATCCTTTAATTAACAACAAATCCTAAAAATGTGGTATTATGCACTGTGAAATACTATTCAGTTGTAAAGAAAAATGAAATCATAAAGTTTGCAGGTAAAATATATGGAACTAGAAAAGATCATATGAATGAGGGGTACTCAGAACCAGAAAGACAAATATTTCTCACCATCTCACATGGGAAGCTCTTAGCTATAAATCTACAAATATGATTGAGTACATATCCTTTAGTGACTACAGAAACCAGGGAAGTAAAGAGAGACCATTGCCGGGGTAGAGGGTTGGGGGAGCAATTCAGAAGGAAAGGGCAGGATAAAAATGATAAGATTGGGGACATAGGAAAAATGGATGAGGCTTGAAGATTGAGGAGGGAGATGAATACAGATGAAGAAGGTAAAATAGGGTGTCTGAAAAAGTCACAAGGAATCATATACTATTAACTACTTAAAAGTATCCTATACAACTGTATGTGTGTGTGCGTGTGCATAGTTTATATGAAATTTTCTTTTTTGTTTATTATTATTATTATTATTATTATTATTATTATTATATTTGTGTTTTAATTTTACACATCAGCCATGGGTTCCCCTGTCCCCCCCCGCCCCCCACCTTCCCCCCATCCCCTCCCCTCCATTCCCATCTCCTTCAGGGCCAAGACTCCCCTGGGGATTCATTTAAACCTGATGGATTCAGTACAGGCAGGTCCAGTACCCTCCTTCCAGGCTGAGCAAAGTGTTCCTATGTAAGCCCAAGGTTCCAAACAGCCAGCTCATGCACTAAGGACAGGTCTGGGTCCCACTGCCTGGGTGCCTCCCAAACAGATCAAGCTATTCAGTTGTCTCACTTATCCAGAGGGCCTCCTCCAGTTGGGGGCTCCACAGCCTTTGGTTCATAATTCATGTGCTTCCATTCGTTTGGCTATTTGTCCCTGTGCTTTTTTCTAATCTTGGGCTCAACAATTCACGCCCTTATAGTCCCTCCTCTTTCTCAACAATTGGACACCTGGAGCTCCACCTGGGGCCTGGCTGAGGATCTCTGCATCCACTTCCATCAGTTATTGTATGAGAGTTCCAGCTTGACTGTTAGGGTGTTTGGCCATCTGATCACCAGACTAGGTCAGATCAGGCTTTCTCTCGACCATTGCCAGCAGTCTACAGAGGATGTATCATTGTGGATTTCAGGGGACGTCTCCAGCACTCTGCCTATTCCAGTTCTCATGTGGTCTTCATTTATCATGGTCTGTTATTCCTTGTTCTCCCTTTCTGTTCTTGATCCAGCAGGGATCACCCAATGACAGAGAAATGGATGAGATCTACATGAACAACCTGGATGAGAGTGGGAGTAATGAAGGGCAAGGTTTGAGGGAAAGAAAGCTTAGGGGAGCAGGAGATCCCAGCTGGGTCAAGAACAGAAATTTTCTCATTTGAGCTTACAAGGGTCCCCACAAGAGCTATAAGCCATCTATCAAAAACCCCACTGTTGTTCAGATTGCTAATATTTTTTTTAAAATAAAAAACTCAGAGTCTGATATTAGGGTGAATACTGAAAGATCAGAGAGACAAAGGGACATGCCACAGCCACCTCTTACCTCTAGGACTCCTCTGCCTGATCAGCTTTCCTCAGCCGAAAGACTTTAGTTCCTATCTCCTCACGCCTTATATACCTTTCTCCGCCCACCCATTTCCTGTCTCAGCTTTCCTAGTGCTGGGATTAAAGGCTTGTGACTCCCAAGTATTGGGATTAAATGTGTATGCCACCACTTCCTGGCTCTGTTTCTCTTCTAGACTGGGTCAATCTCCTGTAGTCCAGGGTGGCTTTGAACTCACAAGAGACCCAGACAGATCTCTGCCTTCCAAGTGCTAGGATTAAAGGTGTGTGCCACCACTGCCTGGCTTCTATGTTTACGCTAGTGGCTTGTTCTGTTCTCTGATCTTCAGGCAAATTCATTAGGGTACACAATATAATTGTTCTTACTGAAGGCACCATGCACTTCAGACACCACACCCAGAAGCCCCTGATCTAGAATTGACCTCTTCTGCAAGAACTAGCTTTCATTGTACCAGACAGTGCCATACAGGTTTCCAAAGAAGGGAAACAACTAATAATCCTACCATGTTACAATGCCTATGAACTACAACAATGTCTAGCATGGCATAGTAACCCTAAGGGGGCAGTGGTGGTAATCAACAGCTCTATAATTGAACAACCTCAACAAGTAGAAAAATCATGTCTGATACTAGAAACCTAGTTAAATACTTAGGTCTAATGAAGACATGGATCTTGGAGGAGAACCTACAGGCACCACTTTACTAAACCAGCATGATCCTCAACTACATTCTAAAAATTTTCCTTACACATATAGATAAATGGAGTTTTCACCCCTCACCAAGAAAAATTCTCTTTGCAGCAGGTGGAGACCTCTACAGAAAACCACAACCAATCGAGATGGAAAGTTGCGAATCCTGGTCCCAACAGATACACCAACAAGACAAATTCCCACCTAAGGTTCAGAGATCATTGTGGAAGGAGGGGCAGAAAGACTGTAAGAGCCAGAGGATCAGGGAATTTGTGTGAGACTGTGTCCCCTAGAAATGTCAGAAGCTACACCTACGATATATCAACAACATGACTGCTTAAACATGATTTGAATAAGGAATACACCAATAGACAAACTAACATGGAAAGGGTGTGGAAGCACATTTCTTTGTGGTGAATCATCCAAAGCCCTTCTTCCTCCTAGCCTTGTAGAATTATATAGCACATTGTCATTAGCTACAGTCACCCTATTTTAAACACCTCCCAATGCGTTATTTGAAGGCTATTGAGGGATGAGTTGACCACTCTGATCCTGGAAAGTCACTGGAAAACTGAAGAGGAAAAATGGTGCACATCTGCTGTGAAAGGGAATTGCAACCTCAGGCACAGATGTGAGCTTGCAGTCCATTTCCCACACACATTGCACACAGTAAACGCAGGAGTTAAAATATCCATGGTGGCTATGACCAGATACTTACCTGCAAGGAGTTCTCACTAGAAGGCATTAAAGAAACCACTACAAAGATTTACTCACAAAAATTCTAAATAAAAAAAAAATCACGGAACCATAGAAGGCAATGTGAAAGAAAGTTTTCATGTAATACAAATTAAATATTGCAATACTTTCATAACGTAATTATTTTATTCCCCTGTCGTTTTTAACACAGTGCCATGTTCTTCAAACATCAGGTCATTTGCAATCCCTTTAGCACTCAATTTCTCTGTGCATGGCTGCCATTCTCCCAGAAGGATCTTTTGAAGCCCATGTTAAGCAAATGGGTCTTTCTTCTCTCCCCAGAACACACTAAATACTTGTAATGACAAGTGCAAGAAGTAGGTGGAGTAGGTCAAGATGAGGAGGAAAGGAGAAAGGCACTGATTTGGATGCGAAGGCTGAATGTACGTTTAGTGCAACAGACACAGTTTCTCAACCTGGAACAACACCGGAGCAGATTCAGCTAGCACAGGCTCAAAGTGGATCGGCTAGTTTAACAGACCATTGAGCAAAATAAATACTTAGGCCGTCAATTGCAGCAGCCGGGGAGGGACTTCTGTGTAAACCAAGTGAAACTTTCCCTGAATGGAAGGCTCCCAGGGAAATCAAATGAAATAAAGCCACTGTTTGAACAAGATAGTAGTAAAAAGTTAGAGAGGAATTTAAAATGAGTGGCTTGAGATTTAATTTATAGCATGGCCCTTGTTAAAAGCTCGTGCCTGAAATAGCATAATAGGAAGGGAATGCCCCTGGGATGGGGACTGCATTTAATTATCCAGGTAGGAAGGGGTCTCAGAAACCAAATGCAATGGGTGGATTTAGTGGGAAGAGTTGAGAGGAGAAACGATGGGGTTGATGTAGTAGTACTACAAGCTAGGAAGGCTGACAGTCCCTGGTGAGTCTCTTTTTTCCCCCCAAAATTATTTTTCTATCTACCTACCTATCTATCTATCATCTATCTATCTATCTATCTATCTATCTATCTATCTATCTATCTATCTATCTATCATCTATCTATCTATCTATCATCTATCTATCTATCTATCATCTATCTATCTATCTATCTATCTATCTATCTATCTATCTATCTATCTATCTATCTATCATCTATCTATCTTTATTTAGTGTGCGTTGGGAGGGCATTGTGTGTGTGTATGTATGTGTGTGCGCATGCGTGCGTGCATGCGCATGTATGTAGGGCACATGTGCCATGACATGGGTGTGGAGGCCTAGGGACAAGTTTGGGGAGTCAGTTTTTATCTTCTCCATGTGGGTTCTTGGGATCACACTTGTGTTAACAGGCCTGTTGGCTTAAGCCTTTACCCAGGGGGCCATCTTCCCAGCTGATTTTTATAGTGTCTTCACATTTGCCTTATTCTCATAGCCTCTTCTGTAATTTCTGGGTAATTTAATACCTGGAGAGAGTGAAGCTAGTTGCTAATTGATTCTTCGTGCCTGCCCTTTGGCATTTCATATGGCTTTTTAGTCCTCAACTCTGCCAGAGAAAGAGCACTGCCTGAATAGAGGAGGAAGGAGATGTGTGATTTGAAGTGCCGGAGCCAACAGGTGCCTTTCTGAGAAACGTTGCTCACCAGTGTTCTTAAGAACAGGACTGAAGTGGGAAGATCAAAGAGAAGCTAATTGATGTCAACTGGATATTCAAGTTTAAATATGGAAAGCTCCTCACCCAGATCAATAAAACAGCTGATGGCCAATGTTTGAATAGTTCTGAGTTTTGAAGAAGTCCTTGCTTGAAGTTCCGACCTTAAGGTTTAGATTAATTTTGGAGTGAAGAACCACATTTGAAGCTATGATATTTCATTTTTTTTTCTTTTGGTATAGACTTAGTAAGAAGATAGGGGCACTGTTGTTAAAGGAACAAAAGAAATCCCACTTCTCTACTGCATTTTACTCTCAAACAATGCCACACCATCTCTTATCTTCCCAAATCAGAGTCACCTCGTTAATTTTCAGTCTGACCTATTTTTTTTTTCCAAGGTAGATTTTTTTCATCTCCCTCTCTTAATTACTGAGTTGGAAGTGCCTACCCAAAGCTATTTGAAAGGTGCGCAAAGCTGAACTCTTCTCCAAAGCCTTTAGAGATAACAATACCTTCACTCTCCAAGCTAAAATTGGGCATGAAAATACCTGCTGTGAAGTTTTTGATGATATTAAAGGCATTAACCATAAGTCTTTATTTATTTTTTTAAAATTGTGTGTGTTTTTTAGAACTGCTGTGAAGAAGGATGGTGAGGGGCTGCTGAAGACTTCCCCTACAATAAACACTTTTTCAAATACGGTATTTTAATGAAGTCTTTGAGAATGTCGTATGTGCACACAATGTATACAGTATATCCGGATCATATTTACCACCCTTCCTCCATAGTGCATTCTTATCCACTATTAACCCCTTTGTATCCTCTTTTTTTTTCATTTTTCTTTATTAAGAAATTTTCTACTCACTCCACATGCTATCCACAGACCTCCCCTCCTCCCTCCTCCCACCCACCAGCCTTCTTTCCCAAGGCCCCCCACATCCCCACACCCCCCAAATTGAGGTCTCCCATAGTAGAATTCAGTTTGTGCTGCAGATATGCTCATGAGTGTGGGGCCATCCATAGGAGCAAGGGCAACCTGTCAAGGACCACAGCCTTAAAGAAAACAGATTGTCACTTCCCTGAAAAGCTATCACATACTCAGCTAGGGATGGATGACCATGAGCCTGTCATTACTCTATGTTGGAATATTGAAAGTTTTGAACTGATGTAGCTCTTGAGAGGCAACCAGAGCTGCTGTGAGTTCATGAGAGGGACGTTCCAGTCATTTCCCAAACCTCTGGCAGTTAGAATCTTTGCTCCTACTCTTCTGTTGTGGTCCCTGAGCCTTGGTGGAGAGGTTATTAATATGTTGTTGATTTCACTTAGAGGTTATGGGAAAGTACACTTTGAGAGAACATTGACATAGAACTGTTGGTTAAGAGTGAATGAGGAGGAGGATCTGAAGACCAAACAGAAGAGCGTAGGTGAGAGGCTTGAGTAGTAGTAGGTCTAGACTGGAGTGTTGGAGCATCATGGCCAGAGTTGGTACTTTCACAGCACACATCTCTATCCACAATTTGAAAGGATGTTATGATGTCATCAGTGATTGTGAAAATCGGCATGGAATGAACAAGAGCTATCAAAACGTCTCTGCTAATGTCAGATGTTGAGAAGTAAATGCAATGTGATCCTTTACCTTGAGATGCCGAGTTTTGATTGATTAGCTAGTTAGATGCTTTAAAAATAAAGACGGTACACTTTAGACCAACAGCTGTAGAGCCTACATGGGACTGAACTAGGCTCTCTGTAAATGGGAGGCAGTTGTGTAGCTTGGTCTGTTTGAGGGGCCCCTGGCAGTGGGATCAGAATCTATCCCTGGTGCATGAGCTGGCTTTCTGGAGCCCATTACCTATGGTGGGACACCTCGCTCAGCCTTGATGCTGGGGAGAGGGACTTGGTCTTGCCTCAACTGAATGTACCAGGCTTTGTTGACTCCCCATGGGAGGCCTTACCCTTTGAGAGGAGTGGAATGTGTGTGGGGGGTGTTTCAGGGGGGAGTGGGAAGAGGGATGGGAGGAGAAACTGTGGTTGGTATGTAAAATGACACAAAATACCACTGGTGCTACATATACTGGATGAGCAGAAGTCTGAGCAGTGTTAGAGTAGGAACCACTTAACCTGTGTAGGAAAGTGTCACACAGCAAGTGCTGTTTTAACTGAATCAGGAGTTGGATTATGGTTCAAGTCTGGAATGTTGCCAATAGGCACATGTTCTGGGCCACTTGGTCCTCAGCTGTGTGGTCTGGCAGAAGCATGACACTGAGACACCTTGGGTGTTATAAGAAGTCTTCACACGCATGTTCACACATAGCACCCACTCCATGAGCACGTTGCTGTGGATATCGCTCTGTGTAAATAAAGTTCTGATTGGCCAGTGGCCAGGCAGGAAGTATAGGCGGGACAAGAGAGTAGAGAATTCTGGGAAGTAGAAGACTGGAGGGAGACACCGCCAGCCGCCGCCATGAGAAGCAACATGTAAAGACACTGGTAAGCCACGAGCCATGTGGCAAAGTATAGACTAACAGAAATGGGTTAATTTAAGATAGAAAAAGTAGATAACAAGCAGCCTGCCACGGCCATACAGTTTATAAGCAATATAAGTTTCTGTGTGTTTTCTTGGTTGGGTCTGAGGAAATGTGGGACTGGCGGGTAAGAGAGATTTGTCCTGACTGGGCCAGGCAGGAAAACTCTAACTACATACAGCACATCTTTGTAAATTGTGGGGCATGCAAGCTAATGTTTTGAAGCATATCAGAGCTTGCCTTTGGACAGAGCAGAGGTGTTACTGATGAGTGAAAGTTTCATGTATGTTCATTGTTGACTTAGGTGATGGTTTCATGGGCTTAATCATGCCAAACATTATCATTGTGTACACACTAATTTTGCAATTCGTTATATGTTAATTATATCAACAAAGCTGCTTTGGGGCTGGAGAGTTGGCTCAGCAGTTAAGGTTACTTTACTCTTGCAGAGGACTGGTATTCGGGTCCCAACACCCAGATGACAACTCAGAACTACCTATAACTCCTGTTCCATGTTATCCCATACCTTTTTACGGCCTCTGGGGGTACCAGCACTCATGTGCACAAGCCCACACATAAACACATAATAAACAATGGATATAAATAATAAAATCTTGAGGAGGGGAAAAGCCCCTTTTAAAAAGATATTCTTCTGAGGATGAGAAAAAAATTATGACTAAACATCTGAAGTAAAGATTTGCTTTATGAAGATCTTAAAACATGTCTTTTTATACGCCTTTCTGTAATCGTAGATACATAAAATTACAAAGAGACTCTGCTATTTGAAGTTGTGGATTTTTTGTTGTTGTTGCTGTTAATACTAAACCTTTGGACCTGATATACTACTAAAAAGGAAAGGAGAGGTGAGGCAGGTCAGAAGATTAAGGTACGCTAATTCAAAATCTAATTTTGATATATTTAGCAAGTATAAATGCTTTTCCTTCTGCACAAATGAGAGGCTATGGGGCATTAGCAGGAACACCCCACTACTCACTGGAGCTCAATTGTGGCAGCAGATGGGCAGGGGATCAGCAATGAGTGACGAAAGCCTGGGTCAGAGAGGAGAAGTAGCTCAGAAATCACAGCATGTACCTTGTAAATAACTTCTCTCTATAAAATGAGCTGAAAATTGGCTAAAACCCTCATAAAGTTGCTTTCTAGGGACATCTAAGGGGACAGGCTGCCCTGCTCTGTCATTGTGAGCTTGTTCACAAGGCTCTCACCCTCATTATTCTAAAGCATTAAAAATACTTTTATAAATAGGTTTTTTTAATCCAATGTCATGTAAGTCACTTCCTTCAGGAATCTTTGTTTTAATTTTATGGCCTTAGATGTCAGTAAAATCATGACCCTTAGCACATTTAGTCCTCAGTTTTATGTAACTGACCTTCCCTCATCACTGAGGGGTTTAGGTCTATTTTGGCATTTACACTTAGTGACATCATCTCTTCAGGTCATCTTTCAAGCTTCACAGAGTTTTTCCTTCTCCTTAACTTTAAGTCTTTCCTGATGGCAGTTTCCTGGGAATAGCAGCCTTATCTATGTGTATGTTATATGGACACCTCTGTGTTTGTGATCTTTCCCTCTTCCTCTTGATGGGGTTGATGTTAATGTTGGTGTTGGTGTTGGTATTACAATGTGCGAGCATGCATGTGTGCATGTGTGAGTGTGTGTGTGTGTGTGTGTGTGTGTGTATTGTATGTGTGTGTGCGTGTGTGTGCGCGCGCATGTGCACGCATGCATCCTCTCATCCTTCTGAGTGAAATGAGAGATTGTGTCATGTAGTACATTGACTTCTTGTTAGGAACTCAATAAAGGTGATCATTGGGGGAAGTACATTAAATGAGAAGAACCTTGCTTTGTATAATTATCTGAAGCAACTTTTTCTATTGATGAGGTATGTTTGTGATTACTTTCCATTTTCAGAGGTAGTGTGTTTTCTGGGAACAAAGATTTTTCCTTTATGTTATCAACTGTCTTCTATCTCACACAACTTCCTTCCTGCCTTGCACCAATACACCAAGACCATGTCAGGAAGGGAGCTGTAGTGTTCCCATTGGACAGCTTGATTGTCTGTGGTGCTTTTGTTGTGGAAATGATGAGGACAGGTATTGTTTCAGGTTAGAGGCTGGGAGGAACTCGACAAAAGTGGTCAGGCATGCATTCATTTCTTTATTACCTAGAAGCATATCTACTTCAGATGCTACTCAGTGCTACTGAGGATTCCCAGACACATGTTTGTCACCATTCATACAATTTAAAAACTCCATCTTTTCTGAAATGACCTTATTTCAGGGTCTTACCTCGGCTTGGGTTCAGGTCCTAAGATGGGAAAGGGGCTTCAGCACAAGGAAAAATTCTGACCACCAGGTTGATTGCACTCAAGTGGCCCTGAGTTGCTTGAACTGTCTTTATTTATACTTTAACAGATTATTTTTTCTACTGGGCTTACATGAACAGCTTTATTATTGGCTTCTATTTTGACTATTAAAGAAATACATTGTGTTGTGGGATGTTCTCTATGCTGTGAATGTGTTGCTCTGATTGGTTAATAAATAAAGTGCTGATTGGTCAGTAGCCAGGCAGGAAGTGTAGGCAGGACAAAGAGAGAGGAGAATTCTGGGAACAGGAAGGCTGAGTCAGGAGATGCTGCCAGCCACCACCATGAGAAGCAGATATTAAGATACTGGTAAGCCATGAGCCACGTGGCAACTTATAGATTAATAGAAATGGGTTAATATAAGAACTAGATAGCAAGAAACCTGCCACAGCCATACAGTTTATAAGTAACACAAACTTCTGAGTGATTATTTTATAAGTGGGCTGCAGGATTGTGGAGGCTTGGCCAGACCTGGAGAGAAACTCTCCAGCTACAACATCGTATTTTAAGAAATACATCATCATTATTATAAAAGGCCCTATTGTTCCTCTTTATGCTTCCCCACTCCCTACATAACCTTATTCTAGACATAGAGTTCAGCAGTTTTGCAGGCTTAACTAAATATTGAGCCAGACACATCCTGCTCTCACAGCACTTATGTCAGCTGAGAGCTTCTTGAGGTTCCAAAGTTAAAAAGTAATAGATATGGGTGCAGTGCTTTAAGGACAACAATGTTCAAATGAAAACTATTCTTTTATGTCTGCAAGATATGCTTTTATAGAGTTCCCTGGTCTCCAAGAGGGTCCTATGTCTCACTCTCTCCATAAAAGGCAGACTTTGATAAGGCATTCTTTTCCCATCCCACTAGTGAGTCTTCATCTACCAATGTGAGTTCCTATGTATGGTAAAGATGGATCTACCCATGCCACAGTTTTCATTTCGAATCTTTTTTCCTGTTAGAGCATACCAGATCCTATCATTGATTCTATATGCTTGGTGTCCAAGGAACTTACTCTCAACAGTTGGTACTACGTGTATCTCTGAGGCCTTTTCCATATTCTGTATATGCATTTCTTACTCTCCTTTCCAGAACTGTGAGACATGGTTATTGCTCCAAGTACTGTTTCCTCAGATGTATTTGTCTCTATTGAGTCAGAAAAATTCCCAGGATTAGGAGTTGCAGTTAGTAATTCCAGAAAAGAAATTTGAGAAGAATTAGCCCCCTGTTGAATCTTAGGAGAAAACATTGGAGAAAGAACAGAATTTCCAGGGAAAACAACAGCATGTCACTTGCGTGACTGACAGAGTGAAACTAAAAACCTCCAAAAGAAACAACAGCATAATGAGAAAAGAGCCTGCCAACTTCATGAATTTTGCAAATTCCTCTACTGTCCTGTGGTCTACTGGTCCTTACCAAGTGACATCCAAGGGTTCTTAGCCCAGAGGAAACCTGTTGGCCAGGTAGTCATATGCTGATCTGAGATTAGGCTGCAGGGTTCCCAACAACCTGGTAGTTCTGTAAGTGTTGCTGTGGATTGTATGATCTGCAATAGACCCACACTGCTGTGGGCAGTTCACTCTTACCTCGGTATCTCAGACTATAACAGCACCCCAGTAACTCAGACACACTAGTCCACTGGGGAAAGGAGATACTTTAATTGGAAGTATAATAAAGCAAGAACAACCCTTGCTCTCTTTTATTAAGAATAAATTATATCTTGTGCATTTGGTTTCTTCTGGAATTATGCAAGGCTATTCTTGGTAGAGATACCTTCTCAATGTAGAGCCATCAGCTAGAACTACACTGGCACTTAAGTTGTTAGCCAGTGAGGAGTGAGTGGAAACAGAGGGATGGGATTTCCCTTTGTGCTGCAGGCTTTAACTGGTCTGGCAGACAGTCCTCATGAGTGAATCTGCTTGACTTGCCCAGGTTTTTTGATGCACCATAGAGTGTAAGTTTGTTGTGTAAAACTCTAGTAGCAGAGAGGGAACAATGCATTCTGAAATCTTTCTGTCCCTGGCTGAGTGATGGCATACAGGGATGGTAGGGAATAGTATTTACCTACAGCAGTCAACAGACTAAAGGGTGGTTTACGTCACATTTTGCTCAATGTATCTACCGTGATTTGTCTCTAGGATGATTTTCTAAAGGAGGTCACAAGCTTGATTTCAGCAGGAATGCAAAGGGGTGAAGGGTTAGTGCATAATGCAGATAACACTTCAATCTTCTGAATTTCTCACCAACAATTTTTTTAAACTTTCTTTGTGTTTATTCTTTGTGTCTTTCACATCATGCCTTCCAATCCCATCCATTCCCACCTCCAGAATAGAACAAATAAAATTTAAGAGAAAAAAGAAAAAAAAAAGGATAAAGGGAAAATCTCATCATGGAAGTGTTGTACCCATTTTAAGAAATCCCCTGAGACCACCAAGGACCTGGTTTCCCATGCAAGCACATAAGGATCCTTTCATTCAAGTTCAACCTGGGCCACTGCACAGCAGATGGAAGGAAATGTGGTGGCAGCCATGAGCTCAGGTGTAGAGAGTTTTTATAGAGAAAAACCACAAGCCAGGAATTGGCAACTTGGGATTGGGTAGAAGGGATATGGGGCAAGGTGATTTTTTTGAAACTATTGGTATAGACTTTGATGAGAAACCACATTTGAAATCATTGGGTTAGACTTTTGGTGGGGAACCACAACCTGCTGAACAGGATTATCTGGACTGCTCAGCAGGATTATCTATATAACTTCAAAGGCCATAAACCACAGACAGGATGTCTGCAGGAACATACTGCCCTGTATCTGTTTGAGTTGTCATGGCACATTCTTGAGGTCCTTCCTGGAACTGAGTACATCAGGTGGTCTGAGATGGTGGCTCTTTCCCTAAGATGGAAAGTCAAGTCTAGGTGGCCCTTTCCTTAAAATGGAGCCTGTAAAGTCAAATCTAGAAGCTGTAGTTTGTCACAGTGAGTCACACAGTAAACCCCTTTATCCATACTTTTTACATGCAGGCATTCATTGCAAAAAAAAAAAAAATCACTGGTCTGGTTAAAGGCTGCTGGGCTCTATTACATTGGGCCTCTCTCTGGACATCCGGTGGCTGCCCTATATCATGGAAATCCTGCAGCCCTGGGTCCACAAGACTGACCCCACCCCACACCCACTCCCTATGCTCCAGCATATTACAGATGGGGTAGATGTTGAGGTGGGCCAATGCATAAGCCTGGTTCTGGGCCTGGATAGTTGCAGGATTGGTCAGCTCACCAGCTCTCCCCCATCTCCACCAACAGGGTGAGCTCTCCAGCATTGCCCTGGCTAGTTCACCTCTTGCATCAAATGAGCAAGGGGCGGGGCCAGTTCTCCTGTTTTTATATCTTCAGGGTGGGTTCTCCTACATCCACACTTCAGGGCCAGTTCCTTCGTGTTGTCCAGGCAAGGTGTAAAGGCCGCACTCCTGAGTGCTGCAGCTGATGAGGAGCAGGGACAACTCTCCCACTCTTATGACCTCAAGGCCAGCTCTTTAACATGCAATAGGTGTTGATGGGTATGTGTGTTGTGTGTGTGTGTGTGTGTGTGGGGAGGGCATCTCTCCCCTGCCCATGCCACCACATGACAGATGAGTAATGAGGACGGCTCTCCTATGCTCACAACTTTGGGGATGACTTACCCATACCTCCACCAACAGGGTCAGCTCTCCTGTGCTGGCCAGGTGAGGTACAGGGTCCACTTTTCTGAGTGCTGCAGCTAGTAAAGGGGGGGGGATCTCTTGTTTGTCTGTCGCAGGCAGTAAGGGACTAGGGGTGAAGGGATGTATCTCTCCCCTACCCACACTGCTTCATGATGGATGAAGAGTAGGAATAGCTCTCCTATACTCACATCCTTGGGGCTGGCTCACCTGCACCTCTGCCAAGAGGGTTGGCTCTGTTGTGCTGCCCAGGAGAGGTGCAGAGCCTGCTCTCCTGAGTGTTACAGCTGGTCTCACCAACAGTTTTAAGCTGGAGACCCTCCTTTCCTCTTCCTTTTCTATACAACAAAATATGGAAGAGATGGAAGGATTGTGAAATCCAAGTTAGTTCCCTTTGTGGCTATACCAAATTCCTATACTTCAATGTCATTTACTGTTAATGAGCACCTCTGTGCATTGTGAACAATATCTGTGTTGGGCTATACATGTAGAAATCACCTAAAATAACTGATTGATCAACACATACCACCCCTTGTCCCAAACACCCTGTACGCCATAACATGAACAATCATATTGACATGAATAATATGGACTATTTACCTTCATTTGTATTTATTTGCATATGATTGTGGTGGGGAAAAATGAACATTTTTCCAGACATAATGAGGGAGATATAATGAGGGCAAGTAGCAGATTCCAGACTTACCCCCGACCCCCAACACTGTCTGGGTTCATTACAAGAGGGCACTGTATCAATGGGTTTGCTGTGGATAGTAATGCTCCTTCTAAAGTGGAAACTAAACAAGAGACAAATACAACATAATATCATTGAGTCAGTTGTATTAAGCTTTGTGATAAATTATCTTTTCATCTGTTTTAAAAGGATCCTATCATATTTCCCTAACTTACTTGGATATTCTGAATGTTTTCCTAGAGGAAAAGTGATTTCATTTCTGTTTTAACCAAGAAATTGAAAAAAATTCATATATTTAATTATGCCTTTCATCTGTATTGAAATTTAGTGTTATTGTCTAGTCTAGAAACTCTGTGGCCAGTCCTACATGATTTATACAACTGGCCTTCCAATTCTTAAATTAATCATCTCAATTGTCATTAAGGGATTGTCCTGGTTGCTTGTGTTTGCTTTTTGTTGTGTTTTTGTTTTAGTTTGCTTTTCTGATTTGAGATATCAGAGGGATTGTGATTCTGGAAGCCCATGAGAGGATATCAAGAGTCATAATCCTGTGATGGCTCAGGTTTTCCTCCCTTCCCCTCCCACCTCTGTGTGTGTGTGTGTGTGTGTGTGCGTGTGTGTGTGTGTGTGTGTGTGTGTACATAGGGGGACAGGGGTCAACTTTGACTGTCATTCACAGATTCTATCCACCTTGTCTTTTGAGACAGGGTCTCTCATTGTCCAGAAACTCACTAAGTAGACTAGGCTGACTGGCCAGTAAGCCCCAGGGATCTTCATGTGTCCTCTTCCATGGCACTGGGATTACAAGTATGTAGGACACCCTGCTTTTCTTCAACCTAAGTTGTGGGAGAGTCTAAACCTGGATCCCCAGGGCTGTCAGCCAAGCACTTCACTGGTTGAGCCTTCCCTCCGGCTCTTGTTTGTCTCCTCTTTGATAGTTGACAGGGGTAAGCAAGGCAGTGTGTGCAGAGCAACAGGATACCACCTGATTCCTGCCTCTTTGATTCTTATTTGCCAGGTATCTCATAGATTTTTCCCTTAAATTTAGACTGGTCCACATCCGTGCACTTCATGACTCATATGAAGATTGTTTGCTTTAGAGAAATGTATTCCACAGCCTTCTGGGTAAAGTGTTACAGAAAATGAGGACCAGGCATTCCTTTTGGCTCCAACTGTGGTAGAGCTATGGTAGCATAAGGTAGAGCTATGAGTGCTGCCGTACTACATGCCAATGAAGTTAAATGGTCATGGGTGGCCTCTCAGCTCTCATCACTCAAGTGTACAGTATGAATGTCTCTGGCCTTTCGTTTGACCTGTGTGCTATATCTGATCCAGTCAGTTTGTTTGGGCGTTTCAATGTCACAGCTTCTTCATTTCCGGTGTTAACATCCAGCAAAGCTTCAGTATTCAGGAAGAAAGGTGTTAATGGACTAAAAAGGAAGCAGAGCCATGGAACATTAGGTGTCTGGGGTTTGGGCAGCTTCATTTGGTACCAACGTATCATGAGCCTCTGTTGGACAAGCTTCAGATTACTATCTAGATGTTGACAAGATGGCTCAGTAGTTAAGATCACTTGCTGCTCTCTCAGAGTACTGGTGTTCAGGTCACAGAACCCACATCAGGCAGCTCACAAACATTTATAACTCCAGCACCAGTGGATCTGGCCTTTGCAGCATGGATAGGTATGTGTGTGCAGCCTCCACATACACACATAAATAAAGATAATGATCTTAAAAGATTGTTGTGTCATGTATTGAACAGTAAACTGTGTGGGGATAAAAGAGTTTTCTGAAAAAGTAGCATGGGCATTGTTTAGATATTTCATCTATTACAAAAAATTTTCCTGATTACCCATCTTATTATCTAATAACATCATTTGAATTATAGTTTGAAATATGTGAATATTTAAATATATTCCAAAAATGTATTTGTAAGATGAAACTTACAGGAGAAAGTTTCTGCTTTGCATTGCCATGGTAGCCCTCCACACTGACATTTCACACGAGCATCTGTTTTAGCTGAAATAATGAATGGTCATATAGTTTGTTTACATTCTAGTCTTCCAGGCTAGAACTAGGAGGAGTAGGTAATGAGGCTTAGACACCATCCTGATCCCAGTTCATGGTAACCTGGAGGGGAAGGAGGGACAGCCTTTTCTACATGAAATCATTCTGCTTTCATAGCCTGGCCTTACATGCCCCACCTAGCTGCAAGGAGAAATAGAAATCGACTTTTCTTTCAGTAGTTGAATACTTGGCTGAAAGAACGCTTCTGCATTTTTCTGTAGAATAAAGAGGAGAAGAATTGAAATTGAACTGGCCTGACACATCTTCATGAAGGTTTGGAGCGAGTGCCATTAGCATCTCAAATTCTCCAGTGGCATCCTAACCTCTCAAATTGCTCACTTAGCATCCCCCAACCTAGTTTAGGCAAAGAATAGAGGAGAAGGCTTGCTGTAATGAAGATTAATCTAGCTGAGTTTCATTAAATTTGCACTTGAGAGGCTGTGAGAGAAAAACTCAAAAGATAAAGTTTCTGGGATGAAAGTTTATATGTGTTGTTGAAATTGTAAAGCAATACATCTGTTCTTCTTTTAAATTTGTGTGCGTGTGTGCGTGCGTGCGTGTGTGTGTGTGTGTGTGTGTGTGTGTGTGTGTGTGTGTATCCTTGCACAGGTATCTACTTGAAGCCAGAAGGGGTGATAGGATCTCCTGAAGCTAGAGTTACAGGAGTTACAGGGGTGCTGGGACGTGAATTTGTGTCTTCTTAATGAGCAGTATATACTCTGAACTGCTGAACCCTCTCTTGATCCTTGAAAGCAATGCATTTTGGGCATATTATTATTATTATTATTATTATTATTATTATTATTATTATTTAAATCTATAAACGTATGGCAGATACTTAAGTTATAAACTTGAAAATAGGCTTAGCTTAGCTTAAATTTTTTTTTTCATTTGGAGAAAGAAATTTGTGATCTCAAAATTTTAAGGAAGCTTTTTCTTTCTAAAGGATACATAACAAAGAACAGAATTTGTACTAAATTAATGTAAATACATATTTTCAACAGTGATAGCTCCTTTGCTGGTAAAAATCTCAAATGAAATAGATAGTAATTAATCATAAGTGATATTAATGAGAATGGGGAATCCTTACTTTCTAAAAAGCTATCCAAGTAAGTGAGAAAAGTATTAATGTAATGCATATTGGAAATGTGCTTTGTGGGAGATTTAAAACATTATAGACTGTCACCTTAGGGAAATGGGCAATGGGATTTTAAAAGCTGGAAAATAAGTTGGTGGCCCTGTAATTTTCTGAGAACACTACACAAGCAGCAGCAGTCATTTTAGAAGATTATTATGAACTGTGTGAACCCGGAGGGCGCTCAGTGATATGGCGGTCTGTGTGTAAATGCACTGCTCATTCTATGTGAGGTTGTTCAGCCAGCCTCAGTAGCTGTGACTATTTCCCCTTCTTTTCTGGCTGGTACAGCTCCTGTTTTGGACAAGATGGGAAACTGAATAGGATCACCCTTGGAGTTGTCAGAGACTTTGAAAATTAGAGAGAGGAGAGACCTCCAACCTTGTCTAGCAAGACCCTGCATCTCGTACTGGCCAGTTTTAGATGCATCAACCAAATGCCTAAAAGTGGCACAAATTTAATATACTAGAAAAATGTAAATACACATTATGGTTTATCTGGATCTGAGGATATATCACATTGCTGTAATATTTTCATGCCCCCAAATTGCAGCCTAGCTTTCACTTTCCATTTATATTTCATTTTAAAAATAAATGATTTATGTATGTTTGTATGTATGTATGTATGTATGTATGTATGTATTTATTTATTTATTTATATATTTATAATGTATGAGTGCTCTATCTGCATGTCCACCTTCATGCCAGAAGAGGGCATCAGATCGTATTATATATGGTGAGCCACCATAAGGTTGCTGGGAACTGAACTGAGCCAGTGCTCTTAACCTCTGAGCCATCTCTCCAGCCCCCATTTATATTTCTGATTCAATAAGTAGATTACATGTCTAGACTATAACCTTGACTGTGAATTTCAGCCCAAAGTGATGGTGTTTGGTCTTTTGACTTGGTAGAATGTTAGCGTTATCATTTGTAGATTCGTGATGGACAAACAAAACAATAATATTGAAAGCTAACAACATTTATTATGGTTTTAAGGTGTAAAATTGAGGCAGAGTAAACTCTTGGAACTTTCCCAGAGTGGATGACAAAGGAACTTCTGCTTTAAGCACAGGTCTACCTGGATTGTAGGCCCACATGGGTTGTGTTAAGTGAAAGTTTTAAATTTAAAGGACTCTTTAAAAGATGCCATGACCATAAACATGAGACTTAGTTATATGACTCAAGTGCTGATATAACAGCTTCTCTTCTGAGGGAATACCATTGTATCTCTTGCTATCCAAAATTGTTTTGTTTATAATTGTAATTTATGCTCAAGAAACTAACCAAAGTCTTGTGATCTAATAGGTTGCCCCACTGTCAGTAGATGTGTTGGGGGAAAATGCCCCATCTGTTACCTTACTGAGAGTCGTTTTTGTGCCATCCCCTTAGTTTTGATAAGTGAGGTTTTAATTTTAACTTAGCTAAAACTTATTTTTAGATTACCCTTGAGGCTTTTTTTCTGGGGCCTGCTTTGATTAGAAATATAGGGCTTCATCATCATGTATTTCTGGATTTTATATTTAACCTTTCTATTGAATTATAGTTCATTTCTACTGTGGTTTGTGAGTATTGTAAGATTTATATGTTTTTTAAAAGCTCTGTTAAGATGCATTTTCTGGCCTAGATGTGAGCTATTGTGAATGTTGTATACATTTATAATATTAATGATAGTGATTACTTTGCATTGTGTGGATTCCAAAACTTGAACTCTGGTTAAGACAAGGAGCCCAAGGTGCCCACCACTCCTGGTGTTGCTCCACACAGCTTTAGTAGAGGCATTTCCTTTTCCACAGACAAAAGAAGGTGACTACAGACCAAACAAGACCTACAAACATTGGCTTGCCTTCCTCTTAACATATTTAAGAACAATTAAAGGCTATAGAATGTAGGTACCCTAGAAATCAGCCCCATTCTTCACACTGTAGAAAGATTTTTCATTCTTCTCAGAAATTGTTCTTAATAGTCTTTTGAGTTAATACAATAGGGCAGAAAAATCACATAATATCTCTCTCTAGCTTATATAATTAAATTTTGCTTTCTGTATGATGCTGTAACATGTGGAAATTACTGGATTTTTGTAGCAAGCTTCAGTCTGTGTGACTAGGAAATGTTTTCTGTCCATAAAGATGTTTTCTTTTTATGGACTGAGCCATACCCTACATATTATGGTGTCAAAAATGAAGACTGTAAAAAAAAAAAAAAGCGAAATGTGTTGCAGCTCTAGAGCTTGCCATTATTTTCAAGTCCTGAGAGCTACCCATTAGTAAGATAAGATTGGAGTCAGCATCTAGGTGTTGTAGATACAGAAACAAAATGTTTATTAACAGAAAAAATATCCAGACAACATTTGGGACATTTCAAGGATGAGATTAGTAATGATATATTTCAGCATCCTTCACTTACTGTGTTTTCTTTAAGCAACTAATTTGCTCTAAAATGAACCCAATGTCTAAGGAGTGTCATAGGCATTAATCAGCCACAGAGATGCACCACACAACCTCATCTGCAAGGGGCTGTCTTGTGAGGAGGCTGCTCTGCCAATGGGCACCTTCATACCACATGCAGCCAAACAAGGAATAACAGAAGGAATTAAATTATCTTTGCCCTCCATAGTAGAAAAGCAAGTATGCCATTAAGCAGAAAATGATGTGAGTCTGTATTAATTATTAAAACAACACAATGAATACAGCCCTGCCTGTAGTATTTTAACATTGTAAGTGTATTTTAAAATATTCATGGGTCATTACAAATTAATCCCTTGGACAACACTGGCAATGCAAGCAATTAATGGTGGCAGGACTAATGACTGACATATGCTGAACTCACCCTGGATCTTGGGCTCTACCTTAAGAGTTTGATTGACTTCATAATTATCATATACAATGCAGCATGACTTTGAGAAACGAGGTCGCTTGCCTACTGTTGCTATTTGGTACATGTTGTTCCAAGGCCCATGCCGATTGCGCTACATTGGGTTGTTCCCTCCCATCCCTTTGCTTGGGTTTTTATGGCTATGGCGACAGCTTCCTTTCTATGTCTCAGCTACTGTGGTCAATTAGAGTAAGATACTTTGAGAGGTGTTATGTTCATCCAACTTTTAAAATCACATATGTTGCTAATAATTACTGTGACTATCTTACTGTACCTGATTTATAAATTAAACTCTATCCTCACTGTGTATAGAGGGAAAAAAAAAACAACATAAGAGGGTATGTAGATTTTGGTATTATCAGTAGCTTTCGACAGCCACTGAAGAGTTTGAAAGCATTCTCGATGTAAGGTAGGCTAACTGACTCAACAAACATGGGTGACATTTGCAAATATGTTCTCTGCAGAAAAGAATAATTTCTTTTAATGCATCAAAGCTATTTTATCCTGTGTTTTATCTTCATTCATTCTCATCAAGGCCTATGTGGTTAGGAAAATCCATGCTGGCAAATAGACTGTGATTTCAAGGAGAAATTGCTTCTCCAGGTACGGTGTTGAACATGGAAGGAACATTCTTACCACTTCTGGGAGAGATCTGGGGAGCAGTAGTGTATATAATCTGTATTAATTTCTGTCCCACTTTTTATGTGAAACAGAGCTGAGCTCAGTTTGGGCTATGATACTCTTCTGTCTACTGTCACACTGAGGTATATTCTCACCTACTCTGTTCCGAGTGTGTTTTGGTACTCTTGCCAACACTGAGGCATATTTGTACATGTTTTTATCTTCCTTGGGAAGCGTTATTCCTTACAGAGTCTAGCCATCTGTCCCCCGGACCATGCTGAAGCCTCTGATCACATCCCAAGGACCCTCTACCAGTGCTTGTTGCTGTTTCTCTGTCTCTGTTCTTTATTCCCTCCTGGTCTTGGAACCATCAGGTGATAATGCTCCTGTGCTTTTCATAAAAAAGGAAAAGCTGCTGTGGGTTCAGGGGCAGCACCAGTACACTCTCCTCATTTGATTCTTCCCAGAAGCCATCACACACTCCCAGGCATACTATAATGGAAAATGAGGAGCCATTAGTTGGCGCAGTTTTATAAATTGTGCTCATTTAAGTGATTATTTTTAAAAAAACCAATGCCTGTATTTCTTCCTTCCTACTGTGTAGGAGCTTTAGGCACAAGTCCTCAGTGACTTCCTAAGTCCTTGTTCAACATGAGATTGAAATGTCATGAAAAGTAGAGATTATTTGTGTTGAGAAATGCCTTTAAAATCGAGGCAATTTAAACCTTGTATCCCCTTTTCCCATTTTCTATTGCTAAATGTGTTGTTAGTGTCTGTTTGTGTATGGGGATGACCCTCATTCTTTGTACTCTTTTCACATAAACTGTTTACAGTATTCTCTTCATATACTGTTGGTCCCCAAGCAGAGGTGGCTTGTTTTAGATGAACACTTGACAAGATCGTCTTCATGAAGAAGATTATTCCCCCTTTCAAGTGGTTTTTACCCCCTGATTCTCCATGCTCTTTCTACAGTGTGTACATGCACCCACTCTTCTTTCAATATATGTGAATGCTTCACTTTTCAGCCTGCTGGCCTGGAAAGCCCACGGTACACCATAACCCAGCATTATAAGCACTAATTATTGACAGTTCTCACATGTGTGCTTGTGTGGTGATGCTCTGGTGCCCTCCTTGGCATCCCTTCCTCCCACCATCATTCATTCCTCCTTCCATCATTCATTCATTTACTTTTTTTTCATGAAATATAAACTATTCTTGGTTAAGCATATGACAATTCAGCTCTAAATAAGCTTTGGTTCTCACAGAGCTTACATTTTAGTGGGTCTTTATAACTAATGACAGCAGTGTCTTATGGTAGAACTCGACAGTGTCATATGCACAGTCCTGAAATCAAAAAAGTAAGAATCATGTTTTATTCTGCCTCAGAGGCTGATGAAGACTGATCTGAACTTGTGAAAGAAATTTATAGTTCTTATTCATCAGATTTGGAGACTTTTCCTCCTTGAAATTTAGTGCTTTTGAATTATTATTCTACCCACTCTTGTCTCTTTAAAATAACATTTGGATATAAGCATTTGAGTTTATGAAGGGAACTGTGGCTTGCTGTTTTACAGTACATCTTAGGGATACAATGCTGCTTCCTTCAAAATGCGCCCCAAAGATGTAGAAAGTGCAATATCATCGAATCAAACCACTTGACTCTAACAATAGTTGGGATGGACAGATAGAAAAATGTTTATAGTAGGGGAGTCTAAGTCAAAGTATTGATTTTACTTTTCTTATTTGTCACCAAAATCACCACATGGTTCTAGTGACAGAGAAGGAGCAGTGGATTGTGCTGTATTCCCGAGATATGACCTCATAGACCTCCAGCAGGGATGAACTGGTGTGTCACAGACTGTCTGCATGTAGAGTTGGTCCACACTTTTTCTGTCTATCTTGAGAGCAACATTGAATCTTTTAGCATTTGTGAAGTAGTTTTGTAATTTATTCTGAAAATGTTTTTTCTCTACTGCAGAATTCTACGGTAACAGCAAAGCCAGCATATACCATTTATCCAAGGAGAGCGATGTGATGGGATTGAGGTAGTGTTTTCCAGTATCTATCATTAGAACAGGGTGCTGGGCTCATGTCATGAAAAAGACCTGGGCATTTTGTAGACAAAAACCACTTTTTGTCCTCAAAAAAAAAAAAAAAAAAAAGTTCCTCAGTGTTTAACATTGAGTTATATATTCATTTGCATAATTTTGCAATAGGAAAATACCACCAAGAGTCAGTTACCACAATTTAAACAAGCCCCTCTGCCCAATAAATCAGAAATAATGAAATGCAGTTTTAAGGTGTGTGGTTTGAAAATCACAGGAGAACCCTGTGTGGTGAACTCTGACCTCGTTGGAGGAGGAAGGTCTCTGTGGTGACCATTAATAGTGTTTACTCAAGCTTCCTCTCTTCATCAGGACACCTTTTAGGTAGATGTTTGTGGGATACACAATTTTGTTTTTCTGAAAAAAATCTAGGAGTCTGGCTACTGGAATCCCCCCCCCAATATCCAAGTTAGTTAAGAGGAGTTCTGATTCCAAAATGCAGACAAATAATATAGATGAACTTTAATAGTGAAATCATTGTCTGTTTAATTTGATGTTGGCTGTTGGCTTGCTGTAGATTGCCTTTATTATGTTTAGGTATGTTCCCTGTATTCCTGATCGCTCCAAGACCTTTATCATGAAGGGGTGTTGGATTTTGTCAAATGCCTTTTCTGCATCTAGTGAGATGATCATATGGTTTTTTTCTTTGAGTTTGTTTATATGGTATATTACATTGACGGATTTTTGTATGTTGAACCACCCTTGCATCCCTTGGATGAAGCCTACTTGATCATCGTGGATAATTGTTTTGATGTGTTCTTGGAGTCTGTTTGCCAGTATTTTATTGAGTATTTTTGCATCAATGTTCATGAGGGAGATCGGTCTGTAGTTCTCTTTCTTTGTTGCATCTTTGTTTGTTTTAGGAATCAGGGTAATTGTAGCCTCATAGAAGGAGTTTGGTAATATTCCTTCTGCTTCTATTGTGTGGAACAATTTAAAGAGTATTGGTATTAAGTCTTCTTTGAAGATCTGGTAGAACTCTGCAGTGAAACCATCAGATCCTGGGTTTTTTTGGTTGGGAGACTTTTAATGACTGATTCTATTTCCTTAGGGGTTATTGGACTATTTAAATGGTTTATTTGGTCTTGATTTAACTTAGGTATGTGGTACCTATCCAGAAAATTACCCATTTCTTTTAGATTTTCCAGTTTTGTGGAGTAGAGGTTTTTGAAGTATGACCTGACGATTCTCTGGATTTCCTCATTGTCTGTTGTTATGTCCCCCTTTTCATTTCTGATTTTGTTAATTTGGATGTGCTCTCTCTGTCTTTTGGTTAGTTTGCATAAGGGCTTGTCTATCTTGTTGTTCTTCTCAAAGAACCAACTCTTTATTTCATTAATCCTTTGTATTGTTCTCTTTATTTCTATTTTATTGATTTCAGCTCTCAATTTGATAATTTCCTGGCGTCTGTTCCTCCTGGGAGACTTTGCTTCTTTCTGTTCAAGGGCTTTCAGGTGTGCTGTCAAGTCACTAGCGTGAGATTTCTCCAGCTTCTTTATGTGGGCATTCAGTGCTATGAATTTCCCTCTTAGCACTCCAGAAAACAGGACCCTAGGAAAGACACAGGGATCACCCAATGACAGAGAAATGGATGAGATCTACATGAACAACCTGGATGACAGTGGGAGTAATGAAGGGCAAGATTTGAGGGAAAGAAAGCTTAGGGGAGCAGGAGATCCCAGCTGGATCAAGAACAGAAAGGGAGAACAAGGAATAACAGACCATGATAAATGAAGACCACATGAGAACAGGAATAGGCAGAGTGCTGGAGACGTCCCCTGAAATCCACAATGATACATCCTCTGTAGACTGCTGGCAATGGTCACGAGAAAGCCTGATCTGACCTAGTCTGGTGATCAGATGGCCAAACACCCTAACAGTCAAGCTGGAACTCTCATACAATAACTGATGGAAATAGATGCAGAGATCCTCAGCCAAGCCCCAGGTGGAGCTCCAGGTGTTCAATTGTTGAGAAAGAGGAGGGACTATAAGGGCGTGAATTGTTGAGCCCAAGATTGGAAAAAGCACAGGGACAAATAGCCAAACGAATGGAAGCACATGAATTATGAACCAAAGGCTGTGGAATCCCTAGCTGGAGCAGGCCCTCTGGATAAGTGAGACAATTGAATAGCTTGATCTGTTTGGGAGGTACCCAGTCTGTGGGACCAGGATCTGTCCTTAGTGCATGAGCTGGCTGTTTGCAACCTTGGGCTTACACAGGGACACTTTGCTCAACCAGGAGGGGACTGGACCTGCCTGTACTGAATCCACCAGGTTTAAATGAATCCCCAGGGGATTCTTGGCCCTGGAGGAGATGGGAATGGAGGGAAGGGGATGGGGGGCAGGTGGGGGTGGGGGCAGGAGGGGGGAGGACAGGGGAACCCATGGCTGATGGGTAAAATTAAAACACAAATATAATAATAATAACAATAACAATAACAATAACAATAATAATTATTATTATTATAAATCATTGTCTGTTTGAAAATTTAAGTTTGCATGAAAATGTATATGGATGAAATCAAGTTTTTGAACCAATATCAGATGCGTTGAAGAGGAGGAAACCGACAAGAAACAGAGAAGCATGAGAGATCACTTTGGCCTTTTTACATTTCCTAGAGGTCAGAGGACCTTCATAAATGAGTATGAGGCTGGAGAGATGGCTCACCCATTAAGAGCACTTGTTGCTGTTGTAGAGAGGATCTGGGTTCAATGCCTAGCACTCACATGGTAACTCACGGCTGTCTGTAACTACAGTTCAAGGGGATCTGACACTCTCTTTTGGCCTTTGAGGACCACTAAATGCATGTGGTGTACATGCATGCTCTCAGGCAAACACACACACACACACACACACACACACACACACACACACACACACACACTAAACATTTAAAATCATACAGAAATGAATGTGATTGTGGCAACAGCACCAGGGCAGAGCTGTCACTCATTGCCTGCTATTTTTAGACACTTGCTTTCAGAACAAAGGCTGGGCCAGTCATCTGAATGGCAATTAATACCCAAATGCAGTCTCTTTACACAACATATGCACACATTCAGTGAAATGATTAGAGAAACAGACTTTGCAAAATCTGTCCCTGGAGCCTCTAAGAATCACACATTTCTTCCCATGCCTAGCTAGTGGCAGTGATCACAAATGGAAAATACAGCTACCTGAGCATCCAAAGGTGGCAGCAAAGTCATTAAGCAGTTTGGCTTTGAGTACAACTTTCTAGACAGTTGCATGGGAAGAGGAGGGTGTTATAACATGAGAGCCCAGGTTCAACGCCACTGTTTTAATTTTGTGTGTTTCTATTTATATGTTGCCCTGATACTATTATTTTATTTTATTTTTCAACTGAAAAATGGGAAAGAATAATACCATATGTGGTCATTTTGAAAAATTGAAAAGCCCTATAGAATTCTGAACACAACATTAATTGTAACCACAAATACTGAAGACTGGACAATTCAGTGGCTTTGAGCAACCACATAACTCCATATCGTGAACAAAAGGACAGCCCAGCTGACCTCAGCTGGGCTCATTAGTGTACCTGTGCATTGACAGGATCCTGGCCTTGGTTGGGGAAATGTGGTTATGTCCCACTCACTTCATTTTCCAGGATATACGTTCTCCTGCGGTAACAGTAGCTAAGATATGGTTGAAACCCCCAAAGCCTCTGAGGAATAAGCTTGACTGTGGTACTGCCCATCTCTGTCACATTGTGTTAGAAAGTTACCTGGAAACCAAGATACCTGAGCTGAGAAAATGGAAAGTCAAATGAAAGGGTATGGGAAGGTTTAGAGAAAGGAAAAGGAAGGAAGAAGTGATGTAATTATATTACAATCTCAAAAATAAAATTGATAAAAGGATATAGGAAATGGGTAACACAAATAAATGAGGAGAGAGAGAGAGAGAGAGAAAGCTGTTGGGTCCAGCAGTGCCACTGAATAGGAGAATAACAAATAGTATTGTATATGTAACTCAGTGGGGTGACTACAATTAGCTGAATGTTTGAAAATCCCCAAGGGAGAGGATTTTGAGTGTTCCAAACACAAAGAAATGACAAAAAACTGGCATGATAAATGGACTATTTCCTGGATCCAACTGCTAAGTACTTTGTAGGTACACTGATATGCCACACTGCTCCCCTATGCATCTGACAATGATTCTGTGCCAATTAAAAACAATACAAAGAAGGAAGAAAGGTGGCCACGAGAGTATTCAGTCTGCCTGAGTTTAGGAGTTAGTACTTAAGTGCAAACGACCATTCCTACAGGGCATGGATGTTCAATAAATCCAATGGTGAAAGTTTGTCAAATGGTTCTACCATTTTCTGTGATAAATTGCTCTCTTGTGCTTGTCATTGTAACTCTTCTTCAATTGTATGTATATATTTTTTTCCCTAGAAGATGTTTGTTTCTGGTATAAAAGCAAAAAGATACAGGTCTTTCAAGGCATTAAGATGACCTAAATTGGAAGGCAGACACTGGCTTATGTCCTATTACTATAGGGCTGGACTTATTGATGTTCATAATAATCCTTATTAAACCTCAGTGAGAGCATTGTTGAGTTTGTCCTCTTATTGCTTAATCTTGGGTCCTGTTAGAAAAAAAGATAACACATTCATGACATGAATTAAAACAAAGTAGTTTTTAACAGGCAATTCTGCAGAGAAGGACACAGAGTAGAGAAAAAGGTAGAAAGGGCTGGCAGCTAATTAGATACGATAGTGGTTCTTTTAATGTCACCTGATCCCAAAAAATTCCTGTCCTCTTCTCCCATAGGGTAGGACTTACCCCCTAACTAATTCTCCATCCTATTGGTTTAGAATTCAAAGCCTTATCTATTGAATAATTTTTGATTTGGGACAGCCCCCTTTTTCTGATCTCAGAGTTCTGAGATAGGCAGGAGCCAGCCACCAGCTACAGGATAAAAGGCCCCAGAGCCTCCTCCTTATGTGAAACAATGATGCATTCTAAGCACACCTCACACTGAAAATGGACCATAACAATTTATTTCTTACAGCTCTTCTTAGGAATTGGTACTAGGACTCCAACATTCAGGATCTTTGAACAAGATAAGTAGAAAATGGTCACTTTAAAGAAAGATTAGTTTGCTGGGACAAAGAAGGCAAGAGGAAAAATGATACACTATGAGCCTGGTAAAGTCCAAGGGACTAGGTCATCTGTGATTCCATAAACCAAGGTCAAGGTGTAGGCGTCTATTAGAACGAGAAACTATTCATCAGGAGAAGGGGATACAGAGATGTGAGTTCTAAGGGTTCTCTGGCTGCCCTGGACGGAATGATGGGGAAGGAGATGAAAGGAGGCACAGAGGCCCATTAGGACATTGCTGCAGCAATCTGTGCTTAGAGGGTGCTCTCGGTTGGGGGATTGGGTCAGGGTAAATACTGAGAGTGGTAGGGAAAGGAGACATTATTTACCCCAAAGTATTTTAGAAAGTTGCATTGATGAGATTTTTCACCCTCTGAAGGGTCTTTTCAAAGAAAGGGGGAAAAAAAAAGGAAGATGAGATATTTTTACTTGAAGCCATGAGAAGTGAAAGGACCCATGTAAGTACCATACATAGGAGGCAGGAGGATTTAGGGGACCCTTCCTTCAGGCAGGCACTTCAGAGAGCCCTGTGGACAGGGTTCCTTGTGACCTGTGAAAAATATAACAGGTAGACCATGGCAATAAAACAAGAAAAGCAATAGGTAGAACCACCTCTCTAGCCCACAGAGGGGAGAAACTATATGTTTTTCTATCCAGAGGGAAGGTGTTTTTTTTTTTTTTTCTTTCAAATATGCTTGACATATAGAGTCTTCAAAAAAGGAGGCTAGCAGCTCACCAGACTTACACAGGACCAGGTGTTGTTTTCTATTGCTGAAGGTTACTGGGGCCCTAGTGGCTTCTTATCAATGTATCATCTAACTATTCTATATGTTGGAGGTGTGTCAGGAGTCTGCATTCTTTATTCCTTGACCTTTCCAACTTTGAAAGGGTCCTGTCCCCTTCTTCAGAGCTGTCAGTGGCAGGGTATGCCTTTCTCACCTTGAATGTCTTGATCTCTTATATTCCTTCCACTTTTATAGAATCTTGTGAATTTATTGAGCCTGTGTAGATACACTCAGGTCATTTCTGTATTTTTTAAAGGTCTGATCAATAGCCTTTACTTCATTTGTAACTTTAATTCCTCCTATCTGTTCGAACATATTTATGGGGCAGAAATCAGGACTCAGACACTAGTCATATTTTTATTCTATCATTGTTACTCCTAGACATATACTCAGGACTATGAAAGCACATGTCTGCATAAGAACTTTCACATGAATGTTCGCAACATCCTGATTGAAATTAACCAGAGAATGGGCATAGTCCTTGATGTGCGTGCACTGATGGTGGGAACAGTGTGGAAACGGGACACAGCCCTGATGTGCATGCATTAATGATGGAAATAGCAGGTTCATCCTTGATGGACATACATGGATGACAGGAACCAATGACTGAAAGCAGTGCCATCCCTGTGCTGTGGCTCTTACATGGAGAAGAGCTAATGCCTATTGTTAATAGGGAAATCATGGACTGCTTCATGGAGGAGCCAAGATTTAGTCTAAACCTTGGAAAATGGGGATTCAAAAAATTAGCAAGAGAGCCAGTGATTATATTTTTTCCTAACTGTAGTTATATGCCAGTTATAAGTTGTAAGGCTTTATTAAACAAATTACTCCTTCAGTAAGTCCCTTAACAAATGTGTGACTTAGGCACAATTTCAGTAGACATTGCTTCCTCCAAGACCATAGTATACTGCCATCATCAACCAAATGGATCGTGCTTTCTGCTGTTAAAATGTATGCAGCTCTGGAATCTGGCCAGAGCTGACTCTGTACACAAAACTTTTTCATTCCATTTCCTTTCAGCTTACATTCTTTTTTTTTTGAGCTGAGGATCAAACCCAGGGCCTTGTACTTGCTAGGCAATCGCTCTACCACTGAGCTAAACCCCCAACCTGCCTTTCAGCTTAAAACGTAAATGCAGACTATTTATTATGGTGGCAGAGTCCAAACTTTCTACTGTCCATTAAAGCCACTGATTTCATCTTGTTATCAAACTTCAGGATTTGCAGATGGTTGTCAGTCTTGGTGTTTGTCAAACCTTTGCTCCTGTGATGGACCAATGCCCTAGAGAAAAGCTTTAAAGGCAGAAGGGTTAATTTCGGTACATGACTCCAGAGGTCCTGTTCATCGCTGGGCAACACCAGTGTTTCTGCATCATAGTGAGGCAAAACATTATGACTGAAGTTACAGTTGTCTTAAGTTACAGTTTCTGTTGCTGTGAAGAGACACCATGACTACGACAACTCTTATAAAAAAAAGGATGAGGATGGCTTGCTTACAGTTTCAGAAGTTCAGTCCATTATGATCATGAAGCGGGGCATGGCAGCATGCAGGCGGATGTGGTGTTGGAGCTGAGAGTCCTACATCTTGACTCAGAGGCAATAGGAAGTTGACTGACTGTCACACTGAGGGAAGCTTGAGAAAAAGAGACCACAAAGCCTGCCCCCACAGTGACACATTTACTTCAACAAAGCCACACCTCCTAATAGTGCCGCTTCCTGTGGGAGTCATTTTCTTTCAAACCCTCGAAGGTAATATGGAGCAAAGTTTCTTACTTCATGATGATCAGGAAGCATAGGGTGAGGCAGGAAAGAAGGAAGAAGAAACAAGGAGGGAGAGAAAGGTGGAGGAGGGAAAAAGAAGTAGTAGTAGGAGCAGAAGGAAGAGGATGATGATGATGAGGAGGAGGAGGAGGTGGTAGAAGCACCTAGGGATAAGACAACCAACCAAGACATGCCTACCTCCAATTACTTACCTCCTTCAGCTCCCTAAAATTTCAACCACCTCCTGAAATGGTCTTAGCATCTAGGAACATGTGAATGTGAGGGGAACACGTGAATGAACTGACATTTGAGTCACGAATCCTTGTGTCTGCCCTTGCTCTGCTCCTACTTTCTGCCTTCTCAAGAAAACAATATGTCTATCCCTTTTACTCATAGACATTGGACTCAGATGGATGTATCCACAGCTTCTTGCATGTTGGCTGTCTGAATGGTATAAAGACTCACCTGTGTTTGTTCTGTGGCAGTGTTGACACAGGTGCCCTTCCATTCCTGTGATAAGAAAATGGCATACTCTTGGCTTCCATAGACTCTCACAAAGAGTGAGTGTGTGTGTGTGTGTGTGTGTGTGTGTGTGTGTGTGTGTGTGTGTATGTGTGTGTATGTATGTGTGTGTGTGAGCTTGGACAATTATGAAGGTTACGTATAAAACTCTTAGTCTGAATTTATAAATCAGGAGTTGGTAATGGCTCCTTTGGTCATTCTCTCTTAACTGGCATTAGATTTGAACCCCTTACTATATGGTAAAAAGTTATAGAACTAGAGTTGGAGAGGAAAGAGTGGCAAGAGCCTGCACTGCTGACCTCCCTTTGAGAAAGGGAGAGAGTTATTATTTCTAACACACTGCCTCACCCTGCAGATAACGCAGGCTGTGTTTGAAATCGAAATGAGTCCCAAATATTCCTCTTTGAGAGTGGTTGTAGAGAAGCTCCATCAATATGCTCTGCCTCTGTCTCAAGATGAAGGAGAAAAACCTCCTTGGGTGGAGAAAAAAAAAATAGAGAGAACTTTATCCGAAAGTTTCAGCAGCCATCGTTTATAAACCGCCCAACTTTTACTGACTTAAGTCAACTTCAGCCTCTCAGCAGGACAAGGCTGGCTGCAGGATACAAACGTGAACCCCATTAATACTATTATGAGGGATCAAGGCATTCATAATGAATTTAATAACACAGACTCACAAAGAGTCATTGGACATCAGCGTCCTAAAAGTTCTGTTATCTGAGTGAATTTGATCTTATTCTGAAGATCAGAGATATTCAAGAGATGCAGGTATAGAAGTGTGTATTTACTAAAAGGCAGAACTAAAGAGGGAGTAAAGAATGTGGCCCATGAA
This sequence comes from Onychomys torridus, assembly GCF_903995425.1. Classification (NCBI taxonomy): domain Eukaryota; kingdom Metazoa; phylum Chordata; class Mammalia; order Rodentia; family Cricetidae; genus Onychomys; species Onychomys torridus. The sequence continues at coordinate 53,419,401 of NC_050460.1, forward strand.
AAATTTCTACAGCTGTGTTGCAGAATTGAAGTATCTGGATCCAGAGTTAGGAATCTGTAGCAATGAGAGGCCGGAGTTAGGATCTTATATAGGAAGATCACTGAGGATCTAGATTGCTGGATTCTAGGTTAGCCAAGAAACATGAGCCTCAGGTTCCTGGAAAGAATATCCTCAAAGAATAGTCTAAGCATGTTAGAGGAGGGAGACATCTTTTGTACTCTGTATTTAGGACAGCTCCAGCATACGCACACACGCTCATGCATGGGTGAATGTGTGTACAATACACACACACACACACACACACACACACACACACACACACACACACAGATGCATGCACAAATCAATCAAGCAATCAGTCAATGATTCAGTGGGTCAAACAATCAGTTAGTTCTTTAACTTTTCCTAATCCCTGGCCCACTCTCTTAGAGGTCTCCCAAGATGACCTTGTCTGTTTAGATTGTATTTCTATTGATGTGGCAGTTTTGGCAAGACTGAATTGTTAGTTGTAGGTCTTACTGTATTCTTCTCAGATATAACCTGGGTTCTTCATTAGGTGTTTTCCATATTTGAAAGTGCTGGTATGATCAAGGAGGAAACCAAGACCATACACTTTAGGCAAGAGTGCCATTGTTTGCATGATTTGTTTTGATTCTACTTGAGTAGCCATGTTCAGGAGAGAAGGTGCAATCCTTTTTGCCTTAATTGCATAAGCCAGGACCAAACTTTAGGACCTGGAATGGAAAGTTCAAGACCTGAAATTGTTTACCAACTCAACATGTACCGACTCTCCTTCATTTTCCTATTATCTTTTTGGGAACAAAATGCCATCTTCATGCTACGAACCACTTCAGCAATCAAGAGAAAATTGAAAGCTCCAAGTGGAAACCTACTTTAGAAGTGTCTCAGAAAATGATCAGAAAATAATGTCGGTAATGTGCCCTGAGATTGCAAGATCCTGCTGTAGATGGAAATCAAATAGCTGTTTGTTTTTTTTTTCCTCTCTAGGTCATTGTTTTCCATGTTGGATGTACTAGCCAACTACCCTTCAAAAGAAAAAGAAACAGACATTTTCTTAGAGTCAGAAGCAGTCAGGTTAATCACCATCAGGACCACCAGCATTACAGGATAATGGTGCTAATTCTTCCTTAAAAAAATGAAATGCTCAGATGTGATCCTGTTTCCACCAGAGACTGTGGCTCCTGGCAGCAGATGCACATTGGATGGTGATGGAATGGGATGAATTAGCTGGAGAGTGATGCCTCCACCACAAGGAAACCATCTTTGAGAAACAACAACAACAACAACAAAAAACAAAAAAACAATTAGTTTAAAATGTTGCCTGGCATATAGTTGTTTATACTGTTTAGAGAGATAGTAAAAATACTTTGGATGCGTATTGTTGGAGGATATGGTAAAAATGGGGCTTAGGTCATAGGCCCATGTCATCATCCAGACTTTAGCCCTTATTCACTGCCAAGTCCCTCCCCCCCCCCCCCCAGTTACTGACTTCTTACTTATAAAACACTTACAGGGAGTCATGGGGTTGCAATGAGGATTATTATCTATCATAACATTGTTTTTCTATTCCTGGCTTTCTCCTGATTTCTCCTCAGTTATTCTGTGAGATAAATGTGAAGGTTTGGAGGTGTCACACGGCTTAGGAGGCAGTAGTCAGTGAAAGAGGAAGACTGTAGAATACAACATCTGTCCCAGCCCCACGCAAACCAACATGATGCTTGTGGTAGTTTTTATACCCACTCTTCTTTCAGCTTAATCCTACGCAAAGTACAGTTCTTTATTATATCGGCATTGCAGGGTTGTTGTTGTTAGACTAAAGACATTCTGGCTTTGAGCTCTTTGGGAAGCATTGTCACATTTGAATTCCCTGCACCAGGTACCAAAAGGCATAGTTGTCCCAGGAATAAAAGGGCCCTATCTGCCTTCTTCAAAATCATTCTCTGAGAGCAATCAAATCAGACCCTCATGTCACCTGTGACCTTCTTCTGGAGAGCTAATTCATTGAAGTGGATTAGACACACTTCCTGTCTGAGGCTTGGTCACAAGGAGGTGAATATGGAGTGAACATCTGCCTTTTCCTTGTGTTTATGTCAGACAGTTTCTGCAGCAGTAGGGACCCCTAATGTTCAAAAACCAACACAAGTCAATGGAGCCTAGACACACCCACCCCAGCTAAAGACCAACTTCAGCTGAAGTTTATAGTGGTGGTTTTATATTCGTTGCCTGGTTTATGTTCCTCTGGTCTGTTGTCCTCAACAGCGTCTCATTAAAAGAAAGGAAGGTGAATTTTCACAAGCTCTTGTATTTCTTTTTTCTTGCTAATGTTTGATAGCACTGGGAACTAAGCTTTCTCTGATTTAGCAGCTGTCAGCAGAATTTATAGTTTAAATTTACTTTTGTAAAATATTGTTTAAGGCCCCTGAACATCTTCTTTTATATTTGTGGCAAGGTCTCCTTCCACAAAACAATCTCTTCACAGTTGCCCAACTTACAGCCATGGCTACACTGCGCAGTTTCAATGGAACTGTCCTAGAGGCAAGGCTGTTCTTACAGTAACTCCTTATGGATACAGGCTATGTTTCTCCAACTGCAAGAATGCACAAAGCCTACAGGATTACTGGGTAGATACCTGGGGAAGAATAAGGGCAACAGAGGTTGGAGGGTTATAACGTGTATTTTTGAAGCAGGCACTTAGTCCCTTTCACCGGATACTTTGCAGATGTCATTCAGTTGGGTCTGGATATTAGTGAAATCAAAGATCAGACAGAAGGTGAGATAGCACTGATGGTGAGGAGCTCAGGCAACTCAGAGGGACTAGTTATATGATTGGTGGTTAGGTTTTTGGCCTTCCAGCTGAGGGTGCTGTCCAACAGGCTCTCCTTGACTTCAAAGGAGTCTTATCCTGGAGGCTAACACACTGTGTAACATATTTTAGGAAAACCAGGTGAGAGACTGGAGAGATGGCTTAGTGCACACTACTCTTGCAGAGGGCTCAGATATGGTTCCTAACACATACATGGCTCATTTATAGCTCTGGTAGCAGGGACTCTGATGTCCACTTTTGGCCTCAGCAGGCAGCGCATACATGTGGCTACATACATAAATGCAGGCAAAGTACTTATACACATAAAAAAAATCAACATATATTAAATGAGCGTTTTATTTCATTCAGCTTGGTCTTTCTGCTCTTAAGGTGTAGGGCTCATGTGCTCCCCAAGATAAGTACTCTTCTCTTTCCTTGTTTGTCTGCTCCCTTTTCTTCTTAGGGAGAAAAGAGAGCTCTTTGCCTGATACCAGGAACAGTGTATAAATATATTGAACAGAAATACTCTTGCCATTTTGGCTTCTCACAAACTCTGATAGCCCAGTGCTGTAGTTTCCCTCACCCAGTTGGCAAAATTGAATCTACCAAAATCTAGATAATCAGATAGATAATTTCTGAATAACTTCTTCAATTTTTATGGTCTTTAAATATATGGAGAGTTGGCGAAAAGTTTTTCAAGACAGAGTCTTAATGGAGCCATTGTCGACCTCCTATGTAGCATGGATAGATAGTTCCAATCCTCTAGTCCCTGCGTCCACCATGTTCTGGGATTACAGGCATGCACTACCACACCCAAACAATAATGCATATTGGATTATTAGGCTTTTGAAGATTTGTGAAGCTTTTCCTAAAGCTTAGCTCTCTGCTTCTCATTTGATCTTTCTAAAACCCCCAAGGTATGTGGTGTTCTTTTTCCCGTCATTGTCCCCAAACCAGACCTGAGTGGGAAGAGGATGCTCATCTTGGGTAGAAGATGCAGAGTGAAGTTCAGTCCAGAAACTAACCAGTTAGTGACATCTGCACTGAGTAGATTGACTCTCTGACAGATTAGCTGCCCGTGAACTGGCTTGCTCTCTACAGCTTTGGGAATGGAGTCTGGAAAGTTGCCTACTGCTGCTAATGAGAGAGTTCTTCCCCAGCGTGAACCCAGTTTCCTGGCAAGTAAAACAACATCACACTAGTGAGTGAGGCTCAACGTAACATGGAAACTCAGACATGCTGTGCTTAGTTTCAGGTAGAGACTACTAGGATCTCTTGTTAGATGGAAACATCATATAGAACAGTGGGTCATGATCTCCTCTGGGCATTGAACAACCCTTTCACAGGGGTCAAACATCAGATCTCCTGCATATAAAATATTTCCCTGATGACTCATAACACTAGCAAAATTTCAGCTATGAATTAGCAATGAAAATAATTTTGTGGTTGGGGGGGTCACTACAGCATGAGGAACTATATTAAAGGGTCGCAGCGTTAGGAAGGCTGAGAACCACTGACTCAGAACGCTGCTCCTCAAGGCGCCAGTGTTATGGAGGTAGTGCACTAGAATTTAGCATGATTTTTGCTGGTGTTTAAAAGGACACTATGAGAGAAACACTACAATCCTAGCAAAGAGGATTCTGGGGTCACTGCAAAGCAGGCTATTTTCCATTCAGAAGTTGTTTTTCTTCTGCTTTCGAAAGTAGACTCTGCTGGAGAAGTGACAGCGCCAAGCCATCTAGGAAGCAGAGTCTATCAGAAAGGCGCAGCTGTTGCTTGGAGTGAGAACTCCACAGACACAATCAATCAGAGTTTGCTCTGTCACAACAGCTGTGAAAGGAAGTCCTACCTGTTATGACATGGGGGCACTTCATGATGAAGGACACACACATCAGTCCTCTTTCTTCCTTCCTACAAGTAAATTACCAGCGTGATGGTAGTCACCATCTGTATGCAAATCTAAGCCCCTTTCCCGCTAGGTATGTAATATATAGTCCACTTTGGGCACCGTCCTCCATCAGCTCCAGGCAGAGGTTGTATAGTAGCTCTTCCTTGTCTCATTTAATTTAAACTTGGCAGGTTGAAAGACAACGTCTTCCTAACCCTGCTGCCTACCCTCTGTTGTCTCCTTGGTGGGTTGTTTATCGTTCTTGTGCTCTTCTGAGGACTTTTCTCATCTTCTCTGCAACTTATGCAGCCCTTTTGGATGTTTTATATACACCCAGCACCTAGCATTTTGAATTTTAATGGTGTATTTATTCTTAGCTTACTTCTCCTATCTCCCGAAGAGTGTCTCACGAAGAGTTATGGATCTGGTCATAAAATCCAATAAAGATGTGTTCACCAGACTGATTTATTTTCGGAGCTCTCTCCCTGTTAAATTCATAAGAGGAACCAGATTTCTGCAGATATTTGACTACTGTAGTGGAAATGATAAGCGCAAGAGCCACCTAGGCACAGATATTAAAAAGAACCACATGAGAAAAGACTCTGTCGCTCACACTAAATTGTTCTTTCTCAAAAAAAAAAAAAAATGAGGAAATGGCTTAAGTAGAAGAATGACTCATAAAGCATGTTAAATCACCAGGCAGGAGAAAAGTTGGGTTTTATGATTCAGGATAATTAGTTTGGAGAACTAGATAGCATAGCTAAATAGACTTGTGAGAACTTACAAGCAAGTTAATTTTATTTTCAGTTTCCAAAGTCAAAGCAGGTATTTTACAAAAGCAGTCTTTGGGATTTAGTTGGCTATTATGATAAAATGTGTTCTTGTCAGCCAGAGCCTAAGAAAGCACCATGGTGTGTTCTGATTCACTACCTGAAATGGCTCTGGGAAGAACTTCAACTGATTTCCTCCAGCCTCTTTCTGGGTCACTGTATTTCCACAGACTTCGTTGTACCCCACCCCCCAAAGTCAGAGTTGGATTTATGTTTTCCTAGTTCTAGGAATGTCTCGAAGCCCACATTTCTTACAACCAATTTTGAGTAGCATCATCTTCTCCCCCTTTTATTTTACCTTCTCTGTTCACACTCTGGACCTCACCCCTGCCTCCATCTTGGTCACATGCTCATTTCCAGGAGGTTATTGTTCCTTACGTGTCTCTATCCTTACCAGATTCTGTCAGACATGAGGACTTTTTTTAAAAATGGGAAATGGGTTCTTCTGCTGCCCATGATGAGCACTGAGATACTTCCTTAACCAGATGTTCTGTGTCCTTTTCTTCTGTTCCAAAGGCTTCAAGGGCATGACACTGAACATAATCCTTGCTTGTCAAATTATTTTCCAAATTATTCTGGGCTGGGCCAGAATATAATCTGAGGGGCACCATATAAATAACTGGTCTTGTCAATCTTTTACATTGTTCACAGAACAAAAAGTTAGCATGATTTTTTCCCTTTGGTCTCAGTCAAACTCCTATTGTTTCATTAGAGGTTGCTTTAGCCTTTGGTCCTACATGACCCGTTGTCAGAACACCGAATTTCATTGTCTTTCTTGCTTTTAGTTACACAGTGATGAGGACCTGACTCAGGAGCCTCCAGTTCCTCCAGGTTTCCCATGGACACAAAACTCAATTCTGTGAAATCTTCTTCCTATAACCATTGTGACATGAAAACCAGAATTCTTTCCTTTTAAAAGGAAATTCTTTACTAAAATACTTTAAAACCTTTGTAGTTTATTGCTATCCCCCCATTAATGAGGGAATGGAAATGTGGCTTTTCACAAATGTCTTTGTGTTTTGAAATTTTAGTACAATTTATTAACCATCCTTTGGAATTTATGTTTATTTATTCATAGAGAAATCTGGATCTAATTTAATTATGATGGCATTATAAATGCCAGAAACATGGTATGATGTTCTTAAAAGTATTTGGGCATTTCTTTTTCAAATATTCTCTAGTTAGGAGAGCTTTGTTCATCAGAATTTTGATGACAAGGACACAAGGGACAGAAGGCTATGAAGGGACTTACACGTGACTGCCCAGAAAGCCAATGGCTTATAACAACACTTTAACTACTTAATCAGTGGGGCTGGAGAGATGGCTCAACTGGATGAGCACTTGTTGCTTTTGTAGAGAATGTTTGGTTCCCAGCATCCACACAGCGGCTCACAATCTTCTATAATTTCAGTGACAGGGATATGATACCCTCTTCTGGCATCCACAGGCTCCTGCATAGATGTAGTGCACATACATACATGTAGGAAAACCACTCATACACTTAAAAAGATAAGCAAATCTTTCAAATGATTTATCACAGACATTGTGAGTTGGTGTTTCTTTGAGGGGACACACCCAACCCTTTGAAGATTTAATACATAGTTAAGATCTCAAGTGCTCAGCTTCTTGTATTAATTATAAGAAGACTAAAGATAACAGCTCTCTCTCTCTTGTTACCTAAACACATGTGTAAAACATACTAACCATCTATATTTATTCTCTAATCACATAATTATTAATCACCCACTATGTCTATACATTTTATGTGTTTGGAAATGTGACCATGTATACTTAAAATCCCCTTGAAAATTGGAGGAAATTAGTTTTGAGGGCATCTAAAAAGCCAGTTTTGTATAAATTTAGCTCATCCATTTTTTGAGTTTCTGGTGATTTTGCTATTTTCATTTAAAAGCTCATCTTGACAGTTGATTAAAATGCTGTCTGACTGCTCAGTTCTGGATGGTGTCCTTTGTACCATGTTAGACAGTGTATGAGCTTTGACTGCTCAGTTCTTGATGGTGCCCTTTGTACCATGTTAGACAGTGTGCGAGTTTGCTTGCCTTTCTCCGTGTTTCATATTTCAATTGTCAATTCCCAATTATTTGATTCTTCTTGCTCTGACTTACGATTTCAATTTTCCTCCTTTTATTAGCTTTGTTTCAGATTATCTATTCTATTTTATCTTGGCTTTTGTTCTCTTTTTTTGATGAGTATTTCTTTGAAACATTCCCAAGATCAAGGCAATAACACTTGACTTGATAGCACAGAGAGTGGTTAGAAGCCTATTTCTTTTTGAAAAATAGCCATTTCTAGAAAGTATTGTTCATGACAAAGAAAACCAGAGCTGGGCAGAAGTTAAAATGGCAGAGAAAAATTTTATTGGGTACTATTGCAATAAGGGAATGCAGGCCATGGTACAGAATGGAATCCACTCTCAATATACTAGGGATAATGGGGACTTTAAGGCCAAGGAATGAGTTGGTGGATGGAAAATTGTTGAAATGAGACATCAGAACTGGGGAATGAGTCTAGCTGTATCAACCTAACAGGATTCCCAGTAAAGGCAGTCAGTTTGACCAAATGGCAAGAATAATGAATGAGATTTTTGACTTTGAGGATTGGGTGGGGGATGGTTGTCACAAATTAGTTTTGCAACATTATTTTCTAAGACTGGATTTTCCAAAGTACACACATATGACTACTTCTTATTCAGATTCCTGACTGAAGTTTGGTCAAGTCAAGGGTCATTATTATTACTTTTTATTGAGACATAATTATTCTCCTTTGATGCTATAACATATGGTAATTTGATATTCAGTGTATAAATGTTGAGTGGGGATATTTGCCACTCCTAAAAGCCATGTTTGCTCTTCAGTGATTTATTTTCTGACCTTGTATTAAATATATTTCAGATCTCTTATGTTAAGCTGAGGAAATAAATTTCTGATTTGTTAAGGAGCAATCATAGCATGTTGACCCAATTCTACTGACAGGTATAAGTTTTATAAATGCTGTGATGTAATTACATTTTGTGTCATCTTGGAACACAATTTAAGATGACTAACTCAAATTATTGTGTTTTAATTTCTCAAAAATGTTAGATCCAAAAATGGTAAAAATTATGAAAAGAAGGTCCATGGCAAGATATACCGATTTTATCTCATCTATCAGTAGTAGTAACTATTGATACAATCCTTTCTTCAAATTTGTATTGACTTTTTATTGGATAACTAGTTTAGGAACAAAAGATAATTGCTTTTATATCCATTCTAAGTGGCCTGCCTGCTTCATAGATACCAACTGAAATTCTTATCACGACTGATGCTACAAATTAAAAAGAAAACATACAAAATGTTTTAAAATATATGTTTGACACAATAAAGACTTATCCACAAGCTATATTCAAAGGGTATTATTCTTTGAAAATATGTAGCTTTAACTATGTATGAGGGGGCTTTTTCAGAAGATCAAGTGCTGCCAGCCTCTGTGCGGTATTTATTTTTGAATTGAGTTCCTGTTACATGGAAATCACTGTTCCATGCTAATTGTGGCCACATTTGTCTTCTGATAACTACCACAGTGGCATTTTAATGTAAACATTGGTTTGGTGTGTACAGTTCAGGAAAATGATTCTGTACTGTATGGAGATGGAGGGACCCTTGAAACCGAACCCTGCTTTTTCTTCAGCTCGTCTTGGCCACTGTCCCCATCATGAGCTGAAGTTTTCATTGTTATCTTCCATTTTCTTCTGCCCTGGTTTTCTAATCCCTCTGTATCCAACCTCTACAGCTTTGAGTTATTTAATATGAACACAATGTGAAGACATCTTTTCCCATCTTATTTTCACTCATGAGCAGAATGTGCTTTGAAGGAGCCTGACTCTTCTTTCAAGTCTGGCTTCCGAATCTGTGTAGTTGCTAAGGATTTTTTTTCTTGTTTCTATAGTTCTTTGCCAACCTGAGAGCTTTAGATGGTGAGTCTTGATGGGTAGAGAAATATCTGGGCTTCCACATATTGGTCCAGAAACACCAGGTCCAGTTTCATACCTTTGTCCAACGTATTTCCCTTTTCCTGAGTCCTGATTCCTAGTCAGATCTTTGACATTCACTTTCTATAAGCAAGAACTGTCTAGACTGAAGGCCTATTATCTCTTCTCTCATGTCTTCATCAGGCATTAGTTGGCCATGAAGATTCAAGTCTTTTTGCCTTGGGATTTTGTTTGTTCACAGTCTTCACGGCTACACCTAGGTATTATAGTCAAGTGTTCATCTCTATTAGAAAATTGCCATATTTATATCTTCTCCTAAGCGCATTTCTAATTGTAACTTTATTTACAAGACCATATTATTAAGCACATTTCTCATTTGTTATTTAATGAATACACATTGCCCAATTTCCCTTGAGAAAACTGCTTTGTGAAATCATCCTGAACTCCACATCAAAATGATGGCATTGTTATTGAAGATGACAGACAAAACTTGTGGAATACATTTTACCTTCTCTACTAACAATGAAAATCTCTATATGGACTTATGTTCATGTGGAATCATTCTGTTAAGTTTGAGACTCATGAGATAAGCAGGAGAATGGTGTATCACCATAAAGCAAACAGATACCAATCTACAAAGATCTTGGGGCAGCTTTGGAGCTTCTTGGGCATTATTTGGAACAAAGGAAGAAGAAATACACAGGGAGTAACAGATGGGCATGTTCAGGAAACATGAACCTAAGACCAGTGCTGGAAGAACATTATATCTGCTCCATGCACAGCTCTATAATGATTTGAATGATAGATTTACTAACCCCAGATAATTTTAAACAAGATTCTCCAATTGAGCAGTTGTTTGGGCAGCATGAAAAATTAATTTTCTTTGTGTCATATGAGAAAATAGAGACGTGAAGTTTAATAAAATGTTACGATTGTTCCAATATGAGCTTTTTAAGCTCTTTTGATTCTTATCTATTCTCCAAACATCTTTGGAAGGTAGTAAGAGCAAACTCTATCCCCATTTTATAGTTAGTGAAGCAGACATAGAATTAAAAGACCCTGTGAGACAGAAAAGAGAATGGACATAAGTTAAGAACCAAGAGATGGAGAAGCAGGTCATGAAAAGCTGCCACGGAGACATGACATTGGCATTTCAACCATGAACGCACGGCAGCAATGGGTACCTGCACAGGACTGAGCCTCCATCTTTCCATCATGGACAGAGGAGGCACCTCTGAGACTCCATCCCTTCCTTTAGGAGTTAATGACAGCTAATGGTCATTCTGTTAGTGAGGTGGTGTCATTTTTTCTATTGATGTCACCACTGATAGAGTAGTTGAACAACAAGGGGTCAGAGGGAAAATAAGGGGGCACTAGATAGTGATGTGGGGTGAATATAATCACACACACATATATAAAATCATAAATTGTCTATAATATAAAACTGTCAAAATAAAGGGTCTTCAGGTAAAACAACATTCTCTCAGGTTAATATGTTAATAATAGAGTCTACTTAACTTAGCCACAAATCTTAAGGGCATGTATACAGACCTACATTAGGAGTGTGTGCATATAAATGGGCTTTTATCAGAGATGTCTCCTTTTAGAACTGCTAGATAGGAGCTAGCGATCAATTCAGTCACTGACCTGGTAGAAGAGGTGGGATGTGGGAAACCCCTAAGCCTGTGCATTGGCAACTCTTAGGAAAGAAGTATCAGTGTTGACACACTCCTTTATAAGGGAGAGTCTGCTTCATATAGAGTCCTTCCCTTGTTATTGAGGTCACAGTTGTTCCTGGCTCAAGATTGAGTGGACAGATTGACCTCATTGTTTCTGGTGAGTCTTGCTTTGAATGCAGCATCATCATTATCACTTGAAGGGAAGTGCCTTTGGTCTCTCTTTACCAGTGTAGAACACTGGCATTTCATTTGGTTGTCTGGATTCCAAATCCTTCCAAGAACATCAACTCTTTGTCTTTTTTTTTTTTTTAATGTTTGGACTTTCTTTTTTTAAATTAAGAAATTTTTTTATTCATTTTACACACCAATCAAAGATCCCCCTCTTCTCTCCTCATGACCTCCCAGCCACCCCCTTACAACCCACCCTCTACTCCCCCACAACAAGAAGGCAAGGCCTCCCATGGGGAGGCACATAGAGTAGAGGCAAGTCCAAGCCATTCTTCCTGCCTCAAGGCTGCATGAGGTGTCCCATCATAGGTAGTGGGCTCCAAAAAGCCCCTCATGCACTAGGGTGGATTCTGATCCTACTGCTAGGGAGTCTCCCAAGCAGATAAAGCTACACAACTGTCTTGCCATGCAGAGAGCCTAGTTCAGTCCCATTCAGGCTCCACAGCCATTGATTCAACTTTTATGAGTTCCCACTAGTTTGGTTTGGTTGTCTCTGCAGGTTTCCTCATCATGATTATGATGCACTTGCTCATAGAATCCCTTTTCTCTGTCTTTGACTGGACTTCTGGAGCTCTGTCTATTGTTTGCCTGTGGATTTCTGCATCTGCTTCCACCAGTCATTGGAGAAAAGCTCTGTGATGGCAGTTAGGGTATTCACTAATCTGATCACTGGGGTAAGCCAGTTCAGTTCAGGCACTCTCTCCACTATTTCTAGTAGTTCAAGTTGGGGTCATCCTTGAGGATTCCTGGCAACTTCCCTAGCACTGGGTTTCTCTCATCCCTATGATATCTCCCTCTATCATGGTATCTCTCTCATTGCTTTCCCACTCCATCTCTGTTCCATTATGTTCTCATCACCTATCCCCTACCCTCCATTGTCCACCCCTCATCCCTAATTTACTCATGGAGATCTCATCTATTTACCCTCTCCAGGGAATTCCATGCATTCCTCTTTGGGTCCTCCTTGTAAGCTAGCTTCTCTGAAGCTGTAAGTTGTGGTCTGGTTATCCTTTGTTTTACATCTAGTATCCACTTATGAGTGGGTACATGCCATGTTTGTCCTTCTGAGTCACTCAGGATGATATTTTCTAGTTCCATCCATTTGTCTGCAAATTTCATGATGTCATTATTTCTCTGCTGAGTAGTACTCCATTGTGTGTATGTTCCACATTTTCTTAACACATTCTTCAGTTGAGGGGCATCTAGTTTTTTTCCAGGTTCTGGCTATTATGAAAAATGCTGCTATCAACATAGTTGAACATGTGTCCCTGTTATGATTGAGTATTTCTTGGGTATGTGCCCAAGAGTGGTATAGCTGGGTCTTGAGGAAGATTGGTTCCCAATTTTCTGAGAAACTGCCACACTGATTTCCAAAGTGATTGTACAAGTTTGCACTCCCACCAACAGTGTAGGAGTGTTCCCCTTGCTCCACATCCTCTCCAACATAATCTGTGTGCAGTGCTTTTGATCATAACCATTCTGACAGGTGTAATATGGTATCTCAGAGTCATTTTGATTTGCATCTCCCTGATGACTAAGGATACTGAGCATTTCCTCAAATATCTTTTGGCCATTTGAAATTCTTCCTTTGAGATTTTTCTGTTTAGCTTTTTAAAATTGGATTGTTTAGTATTTGATGTCTAGTTTGAGTTCTTTATATATTTTGGAGATTAGCCCTCTGTCAGATGTGGGTTGGTGAAGATCTTTTCCCATTCTGTAGGCTGTCATTTTGTCTTATTTATTGTGTCCTTTGCCTTACAGAAGCTTCTCAGTTTCAGGAGGTCCCATTTATTAATTGTTGCTCTCAGTGTCTGTGCTACTGGTATTATATTTAGGAAATAGGCTCCTGCGCCAATGCGTTCACGACTACTTCCCATTTTTTCTTCTTTTAGGTTCATTGTAACTGGTTTTATATTGAGGTCTTTGATACACTTAGACTTGAGTTTTGTGCGTGGCGATAGATATGGATCTATTTGCAATCTTCTACATGTTGAAGTCTAGTTATGCCAGTACCATTTGTTGAAGATGCTTTCTTTTTCCTCATTGTATAGTTTGGCTTCTTTGTCAAAAATCAAAACATCCACTCTTAAAATGAAGATGCAATTAGAGGCCTCTCTTATGACTCCTGGGTCTCCTGTGTTGCTCATTTGCCCCACATTTTTTGGAATCCTGATTGGGCAGAAAAACCCTCAAAGGCTACCTCAGCAAGAGTGTGAGGAAGGAGACCTTTTCTTGGGCTGTGAAAACAAAGTAGGTTTTAATATACTCATGATAGCTTTGGGGCAGTGAAGGCTTAGTATTTATTGGTCACTTTAGATTTAGTTATTATTACAGTGAATTATCAGTAATTCCATTATGTATTCTAGTTAGCATATACATTATATTTATATAATAAACACAAATTTACTTATCTAAAGAGAAACCACCCTTTATACATTTCTTAAGACTTTCTAAAGCAAAAGGCAAGAAAAATGAAGATTTTAAATGACTATGAACCACTTTTATTGTCAACTTTAACCATTTTTGACAAAATAACTAACCCCTATTCAGAATAGGTATAATTATGCTTTCTTCCTCCAAAGTGGGAAGATTCTGAGCTGGCATTTCTGTATGCCTCTATGAAGAATTAATTGTGTCAAGGATTAGAAGTCAGTCTCTTCATAAGTCCTTTTGCTTTTCTGTGTTGGTTTCGATGACCTTAATTGTTTCTTTTTAAGTGGTATTTTGATGGATTAGTGACTTGTATTACTTATTAATGGCAATGAGTCTTTGAACGCCAGAAACTGAATTATACTTGAAAGTCATTGGGGTTGCTGTCTCAGTCACACAGCATGGTAACTGCCATATGTATACAGTACATGATTAGCTGCATGTATGCTAAGTTTTAAAATGCTTCTATGTACATTTGGAGCAAATAAATGACATTTTACATGTTTTTCCTCTGTCAACATTTTCAGTTTCCATTGACAGAACATTTCTTGAAATGTTAAAGTACATATCAGAAAATATTAAGGAAAAAAAAACAAAACAAACCAAAACCTGAGAGGATCTTGTTCATTACTTTAAAAAAACAAAACAAAACAAAAAAAAAACTCAAGCAATTTTAAGCGTGAAATCTGAAGTGGAGAGAAGCCGTGCATGATGCTTTCTATAAGTTTCTTTAGGTCAAAGGCTAGAGAAGAGTATGGGTAGTGCTGCCAGCTTCTCATTATTCTTGCTGTACTGAGATCGTTTCATGAAATACCAGGAGAAGAGAGAGATGAGGAGCTCCGATAGCAGACTGGAACCTTCTGGCACTAACTGGTTTTATTCCATGCAAACTTTCATTATTCAAGGATTGGAAGCACATGAGCATCTCTCCCTCTCTGGCATGCCATTGCACTAGACCCTTTTGTATTTAGGGACATTAGCGTACCTATGTGTATATGTGTGTACACTGTGTGTGTGTGTGTGTGTGTGTGTGTGTGTGTGTGTGTGTGTGCTTTTGGATGTTCAGGTGCATGCATGGCATGGCATATGCATTTAGGTCAAACCCCGGCTTTCTTCTTTGTTTTAAACAGGGTCTTCTGTTGTTGGCCTCCACTGTGGCAGGCTCCCTGGCTCATGAACTTCCAGGGATTGCCCTTCCCCCATCTCCATTTCTTTGTAGGGATACTGAAGTGACAGATGTGTGCTACTGGGTCTGGCTTTACATGGATTCTGGGGATGCAAACTCAGGTTCTCAAATGTGTGTGGCAAGCACTTTACCTGTGGAGCCACCCCCCAGCCTCTGTTTAGTGACACCTTAAAGAACTGTAGATTTCTGAAGGTCCTTGAACCTGCATATCTGCAATAACCCAGTCACGTTTAGAGAAGAAAGATTGTTTTTATTTTGTTTGGTCTTTTTTTTTTTTTTTTAAAGAAGTGAGTAACTGTTTTGTCTGCTTTAAAGTTGAAACTTGGTACCAGTTATTGGTGTTTGTAGGGATGGGGCTGAAAGTCATAATGAAGCCCGGTGATTCAGAGCTTGGGATTTGAAATATAGTTTGCATTTGCAGCTTGGTTTAGTCCCTTAGCAGCCAGTTGAGACTGGTAGCCTTCTAGTACTTCAGTCTGTGAAGAGAGTAGGGGTGGGAGAGGAAGGGAGGGGAGGGGAGGGGAAGGAAGAATGAATGAATGGAAGTCATTAAGGAAGAGGGAGGGGCTTGGATAAATCCTGTGGGGTCTGATCAAAAATTATATATACCAGATACAATAATGGTTCTATGTATTTAGTAGATGTAAATATGACTATGCATGTATAATATATAGAAATATATACCTAAATATGCAATTTGTAGCACTGGGAGAGCCTAGAAATAATAAAATCCTAGTACCAATGAGTATAGTTAGAGTTCATAATTTGTTTTCTGAATTCTGCTCCCTAATAAATACTCTCAAATTTCTGTAGAGAAATGGGTAACTCAGGACTGAATCACAGACAGTATGAGAGAACCCTAATACATCTTACACCAAAGAAGTAAGAAGTCTCCCAAGAGTAGCAAGAGGAAGTTGAAGAGACACAGGATGCAGCTTAAATGATCCATCACTAGCCAAATACTCTAATAACACAAATAAAAACAAAACCAAACACAGACCAGCAGAGCAGAAACGAGCGAGGCATAAACCTTTGTATGTATCACTATCTGGCTTTCCACAGAAATGGTAAAATCATGCATTGTAGAAGGGGCAGTTATCAATAATACATGGAAAACTGGGTGTCCACATTCAGGAGAAGAGAGCTAGATCCCATCTCTTATGGTTACAAAAATAAACTCAGAATTGTTAGAAGACAATGTGAGAACAGAAACTAAAAAAATGATTGAAAAAAACTTGTAGAAGTACTTGAGGAAATTGTGTTGGTGAGACATACCTTTTTTGGGGGGTGAGGGTGAGGGGACAAGAAACCAAAGTGACAGGAAAATAAAAGAAGAAATGGATAAATGGGATTTTACTCAACTACAAATCTTATCATTAAAGGAAAAAACCAACAGAGTGAGAAAACAAGTTGCAAAATGGGAGAAAGTATTTACCTTGCTCTCTCTCTCTCTCTCTCTCTCTCTCTCTCTCTCTCTCTCTCTCTCTCTCTCTGTGTGTGTGTGTGTGTCTATGACAAAGGATTAATATATCAAATATGTAAGAAAAAGTACAACTTGTTAGCAAAGTCAAATCAGATGATTAAAGATGAGGCAATGTATCTAATAGACATTCCAGAAAAGAAAATATACAAGTATCTAATTGGCTTGAGAAATAATGCTAAACACAACCTGTCCTGGGAAAATGCAAATCAAAACCACACTGAGCTATCACTGTGCTCCTGCAAGGGTGACAGTGCCTGTGAGATTGTGTATAAAAAGGGACCCTCAAACACTGTTGATCTCAAGGTAAATTAGCACAGCCATTATTAAAACTAGTTATGGGAATTCTTTTAAGAATTTAAATACACTACCATGTGATCTAGTCTCTAGGCCTATATTAAAAGGAAATTAAATTGGTATGTATGTAAAAGAGGCCTTGGCATGCCTATTTACAACAGACAGGAGATGGAAACATCTTTTGTGTTCATTCAGTGGGGTGTGTGTGTGTGTGTGTGTGTGTCCTGACTGGGCCAGGCAGGAAAACTCAAACTACATACCACAAAAGATAGTAGAATGTGCTTGCCATAAAGACATGATAAATTTGCCTTGACTTTGGCTACATGGTTTGTACATACATAGATGCAGCAAAATGCCATGTGATATGTTCAATTTTAATATTTATGTGTATGTTAATATTATTTAACTAAAAATAAACCAAGATACAGCTAATTGAAAAAAAGACACCCCATGATCCCATATTTGCATCAATAAATGAATATATAATCAGTGGGGTAAAAGGAGAAAACTATATTAGGCTGTGGAAACAGGACTCAAAATGAGCCATTTTACAAACAGTATAGTAATAATTCTTTCTTACAAGTATAACTGAGAGTACTAAATATAGTGTTTAAAAATATAATTAGGGGCTGCTGAGATGGCTCACTGGGTAAAGGTGCCTGCTATTAAGCTTGATGCCCCAAATTTGATCCCTGGAACCCACACAGTAGAAGTAGAGAGCTAATTTCTTCATGTTGTCCCCTGATCTCACAAATAAGCTGTGCATGACACAATCTCTCCCTAGCCAAATAAATAAATGAAGCAAAACTATTTTAAAATATGTAATAAAATATAAGGCATATTTGCATGTTCCCAAATTATCCTGATAAGAGATTTGTTCACTAAGAAGTAATGAAGTATTTTCTACTGTGAGAAGAACTGACAGATGCAGCATGAAAATCTTCAAGAGTGGGACAGATTCGTGTCACAAGAAATCAACATAACATCACTTCATTTTTGTCTAAACCAAATAACATTCATTTACTTATAAAGAGGGCTCAGCAAATCCAGTTTAAGAGATTGTCTTTAAAAATATTTATGTGTTGCTCATCTATGTTCATAGCAGCATTATTCATAATAGCCAGAACTTTGAAACAACCCTGGTGCCCCTCATCCAAAGAATTATGAAAATGTGTCCCATATACACAATGGAGTACTAAGCAGTGAAAAACAATGACATTATGAAATTTGCAGGCAAATGGATGGAACTAAAAAATATCATCCTGAGTGAGGTAACCCAGACTCAGAAGGACAAACATGGTATGTACTCACTCATAAGTGGACACTAGATTTAAAGCAAAGGATGACCAGACAACAACCCAAATCTTCAGAGAAGCTAGTTAACAAGGAGGACCCAAAGAGGACTGCATGGATCTCCCTGGGAAAGGGAAATAGATGACATCTCCATGAGTAAACTGGGGATGAGGGGGGCAATAGAGGGAGGAGATGGGGATGAGAACATAAGGGAATGGGATGGTCAAGCTGGAACAGGAATGGAATGGGAGAGCAATGAAACAGATAACCATGATAGACGGAGACATCATGAGGGTAAGGAGAAATTTGGTGCTAGGGAAGTTGCAAGAAATTCCCAAGGATGACCCCAACTTAGATTACTAGCAATAGTGGAGAGGATGCCTGAACTGGCTTACCCCAGTAATCATATTGGTGAATATCCTAACTGTCATCATAGAGCCTTCATCCAGTAACTGATGGAAGCAGATGCAGAGATCCACAGCCAAACACCAGGCCAAGCTCTAGGAGTCCAGTCGAAGAGAGAGAAGAGGGATTCTATGAGCAAGGGCTCATTTACCCTCAAAGCAAGGAATATGTCCTGAGAAATCTTTTGGATAATATCATTATAGGAGCCATTGAAAATGTACCTGTGGCTATTCCTGAGACACTTAAGTGTAGTTGGAGAGCTTTTCTCCAGGTCCCACCAAGCCCCCACGGTCCCACAACCCATGTATAAAATAACCACTCAGACACTTATATTACTTATAAACTGTATGGCCGTGGCAGACTTCTTGTTATCTACTTCTTCTATCTTAAATTAACCCATTTTTATTAATCTATACTTTGCCACTTGGCTCATAACTTACTGGTACCTTACATCTTTCTTTTCATGGCGGTGGCTGGCAGTGTCTCCCTCCCAGCCTTTACTTCCCAGAATTTTCCTCCTCCTTGTCCCGCCTACCCTATCCTTCCTGCCTGGCTACTGGCCAATCAGCACTTTATTTATTTTACCCAATCAGAGCAACACATTTGAAATATAGAACATTGCACAGCACTTAAGTTTGGTTTCATCTTGAGATGCCCACACCAATGCCTGGGTGTGGCATTTTGTTAATTCCTGGGCTTAAATCTAGTTAAAAATCTCTTTTCAATCAAGTACAGATCAGCTTCATACTGGTCCATTCTAAATTTCTCTTCTATGGTGAGGTAGGCAATCCTGGCTTCACCTGAGTAGAGAGAAGAGAACTCTCCAGGCTGCTCAAGTAGTGCCTTGAGCCTGGGCCCTGAAGTCACTGCCGGATGCAGGAGTATCCCACTAGCATTGAATAAGGGTTCTTCTCTTCCTGTATCCTCAACATTATTTGTTGTCATTTGCTTTATGAGTGATGTTTACATAATTTATATATCAACCAGTCTCTTTTGCCTTACAATAGTAAGTTCTGGTAGAGATGATCTCTATACAACTTAAGGGAGTGAATTCTAGAATTTTCTCCTGTATCTAGCACATTGCATTGTATAAATTGCAAACTATTTTTTCTCATAAAGACAAAGTCTGTCTCATTTTCACTTGGATAAAGCCAACTGGCCCATCCAGTGAGTCCCACATTCCATTGCCTGATGATTTGAGGGTGAGTGAAATGTGACAAATAGCACCGCCAAGGTCCCTCATCTAAGGCATGGTTATTGTTGTGAATTGGAGTTCCCAGAAAAAAAAAAAAGCCCATACTGCAGATTCTACTAGGATTGTTGATTAATTAGAACTTCCTGATTGTGGAGAGTTAGAAGTTGCAGATATAGAACCAAATTACCTCAGGCTATCTTGAGTGCAAAGGACTAAAGATTGCCCACTTCTGTGTCTGACTTTAGAGCCTTTCCATGATCACATCAAACCTTTGGGTTGTATTCGGTGACCACTGGCTGCCTTTGACCCCCAAAATGAAGACTGCTGCCAGGTAATTTCTAAGCTATCTAAGAAGTTTGTGTCTTTCCACAATGTCTGAATTGGTTGAATAAAAGTAAATTCATGAGTTTCAATGGCAGCAATTTGCTGGATAATCTCTCCCACCTGGCTGCGGTGAATGCCGGTTCTCTCATTCCGGTTTTAATGGCTGACATTAACTCGCACATCACACAGCACACGGTAAATGTCTCTATACATGCAGGTACATGTGTGTTTACCAAATGAATACAAGTTAAAGAGGCTGCCGCAGAGCTCAAAGGAGCTCAGAAATGGGCTGCATCTCCATTTCACACAATGTGGAGTATCTTAGAATAGGGCACAGCCTCATTTCGACACCCCACTTTGCCGTAACTCATCTATCTGATGTTCACACCGGTGAATTATAAAAGACGCCATTTGTGACCCATTTTTCTCCTGTGCCTGTTGAGGCTCCTGGAACTACATCCTACCCATGACAATTAAAAAGTGAAGGACAATATCTGTGGCAGCTCAGTTCCAAGTGTGCTACTTGGGGCAATTTGAATCAATGTTCTTTGGCTGTGGTCATTCCTATTTCAATCAGAATAAATCGTTCCTTTGTGGTAGGAGCTGTGTTTAGTGCTGAAACTGCCAGTATTGAGGACATTGATATCTATGTTTATATCTTCATAGCTTCTTCCTGGTTTTGTATGCTCTTATAGGATTTGCTCTCAAAGACCTCACATTTATATTGAATACTTTTTTTGAGTAATATTTTTTTCAATCATATTTTCCTATCACTGTTTTAAATAAAACCTTATTTAGTTTATGCCAGGCCAGTGAGATGGCTCAGCAGGCGAAGGTGCTTACTGATGAAGCCTGGCAACCGGAGTTCGGTTCCTAGAACCCACAAAATGCCAGGTGTGGTGGCATGCATCTGTCATCCTAGCACTCCTGCCCTGAGACGGGGAGGTGGGGACAGGAGAACCACCTGTAAGCTCACAGGCCAGCGAGACTAGATTAGGCAGAGTGACAAAAAAAAAAAGAGAGAGAGAGAGAGAGAAAGAGAGAGAGAGAGAGAGAGAAAGAGAGAGAGAGAGAGACCCTGCCTCAAGCAGGGGGCCAATTACAGAAAGTTGACCTCTGACCTCCACACAAGATGCACACAGAGACATTAATCACAAAATATTAACATTCCTATCAATAGTAGCTAATTTTTTGGCTCTCAGTCATGTTTAGTTTCAGATGAGGCACAGGTGATAGGCACGGTGCATTTGCGAAGTCACCAGCTGGTACAAAGAATCCACGGTGCGTCTTTCTCCAGTAGCTATTTTGCCTCCCTATAGAAGCATGGCTGAGTCCATCACAATGGAAAAAAATAAAAGCATAAAGGTTGTTAACAGCTCACTCCTGTCCTGGTTAGTTTTTGTCAACTTGGTACAAACTAGTGTTACCTGGGAAGAGGGAACCTCAATAGAGAAAATGTCTCTGCCAGGTTGGCCTTTGAATAAGTTTGTGGGGCATTTTCTTTATTACAGATTGATGTAGGAGGATCTGTGGGGGGCCTGCTCCCACTTTTCCTCCCACAGTACTCTTGAGCAGGGAGAAATGAGGAATATGTAGATAGAAATATAGAAGAGGGAGACAGTTAGCCTCGGGAGGGCCTGGGTCAAAACCCGCCAGCCCCTGCTATCTCTACTAAAGAGCTTTAAAAGGAATGCTAAGGAGTGGAGCAAAAGACCTCCCCCCACCATAGCCAAGTGCAGACCATCCCAAACACCTGGTGACCCAAGCCATCCCCTAATGCAGCCCCGCTGTATAAAGTAAACTCAGATCTCACTAGGAAGGTTTTGTGGGCTCCCACACGGGCCCAGCTCACTGCGTGTGGCGCTACTCTGGGCAGGTGGTCTTGGATTGTGTAATAAAGCAGAATGAGCAAGCTATGAAGAACAAGTCAATAAGCAGTGTTCCTCCATGGTCCCAGTTTCAGTTCCTGCCCTGACTTCCCTCAGTAATGGAATGTGACCTTTTGAGTTGTAACCAGAAATGAATCATCATTTTCCTTCCCAAGTTGCTTTTGGTCATGTTTTATTACAACAGTAGAATCTCTGACTAAGCCACGCCCCCAATTCAAAAGACAAAAGAACCATTCAATTGTGTTTTAGAATACTATACTACTAATGATGATGATGATGTTGTAAGTTCTATTGTAGTCAGTAGCACTTCCACCATGGAGCTACCTTTAGGTTATTTACACACAATGCTGTTGGCATTTCCATCCATTGTAATAACTTTAAAGGACAACCTCATTGAGTGAGGATTACTCTGATTCATTGGCAGGCTCTTTGGAGCTACAGTACCCCTTGATTACCCATCTCTTTGTTTATGTATCAACACATTATGGGAGGAAATGGTTGTACAATGGAGAGTCCAAGAAAACAGGGACAAACTAAATTCATATGATCTGTAGGCTGCCAACTCCATCATACCATGGATTCTATCAGACAGAGTCTATGAATGTCTTTTTCACAGAAAGATGAACAGATTTGATGGTGGATAAGCTACTAGGGAAGCCCTAACATTTAGCCTCAGTATCTAGCTGAAATCTTAAATGTGGCTTCAGTTTTAGCCTCAGACTCAAAGAAGGCTGAATTACTTGATAGTGGCAATGTTTCTGATCTCATTGGCCTTGTAAATGCTAAAGGATGGTATGATTAGATAGTTCAGCATCAAACTCAATGAGTAGATTGTGAGCACAGAGTTATTAATCTTATGACTCTGAATAAATAAAAAGCTCTGGTTGTAATGTAAAAATAATTTTACCATCAAAACAGTTTAATTATGCAATAATTGATGATGATTATGAAATGGGTGCATTATATACTCAGAATAATTATTAGTTATATAATTATGTATTTTTATTATGACTGTCAAGATAAAGCGTGTTAATAAGACAACTTCATGAAAGATATCTTCTTGAGCTAGCCATTCACAATTTATTAACATTTAAAACTATAGACAGTAACTAAGAGATTAATTTATATTGCAATTATAAATTGAAGTTGCCTGGTGTATTATTATTTTAAACAGTATACACATGATATATAGGAACAGATTTAAGTTTTTCCTTTTCCTTTGTGAAGTTTATTCATTGAGAATTTCATATATATATGATATATATTTGCATACACACAATGTATTACAATCATATCATCGCCCTTACTTTCCAATATAACTCTCCTTAGACCCTGTCTAACACCTCTAAGTCCCAATTTCAAGTTCCTAAAAATGCAGTAGTGGCACTCTTATTATGGCAATAACCAATAGCTGTCTGTACTGGATAGTTTTATGTCAACTTGACACAAGCTAGAGTCATCTGAAAGGAAAGAACCTGAGCCTCAACTGAGAAAATGTCCCGGTAGGATCTGGTTGTAGGACATTTTCTTAATTAGTGATTGATGGGGGAGGGCTCAGCTCATGGTGGGTGGTGCTATCCCTGGGCTGCTGATCCTGGGCTCTATAAGAAAGCAGGCTGAGCAAGCCATGGGAAGCAAGCTAGTAAGCAGTACTCCTCCATGGCCTCTGCATCAGCTCCTGCCTCCAGGTTCCTGCCTTCTTTGAGTTCCTATCCAGACTTCCTTCAATGATGAACAGTGATATGGAAGTGTAAGCCAAAATAAACCCTTTACCTCCCCAACTTTCTTTTTTTGGTTGTGGTGTTTGATCAGCAATAGAAACTCTAAAGAAGACACTGTCTAAATGGATTTAAAGCCCGCCCAACAGGAAGTAAATCATGCCCAGATTAGAAACTTAGCCTCCTACCCAGGGACAGTGAAGTCATAGGTCTTAGATGGGAGCCTACTATGTCACTATTTTACTAGCTCCCCATACTTTCTGATGGCTTTAGAAGTGTATCTTTATACCTTCAGTCAAATGTAGCTCTTGCCTATCATCAAAGAAGTTTCTCTTTACAGCAAACGAAGGTCATTAAGGAAGGTGTGAGTGAGGGCACAGTGAAACCACTGAACTGGGCCACTCCATGGGTGCCTGGAAAGAAAAGGTTTATTGTAAATATGGAAGTGCCATGTGGCTATCTCTCCCGAGGAGAGAGGGTCTCCAGAAGCATTTGGGGGAGTTCAAAGCTGCCACGATGGCTATCTCTTGGGGGCAGAGAGAAGAGCAAGTGGCATAGCGAAGGAAGGAAGGAAGGAAGAAGTGCAAGCTAGAACAGCCTAGGAGTTTAGGGCCAGAAGAGGAGAGTGGCTTCGATACATGCACCACAGGTACACATAACCAAAAGATCCTGGGGCTTAGCATAGGCTTTAGAATCATTGGACTATGTTCTTAGCAGATGGTTAGCAACCAGCCACCCCAGAGCTAAGAGTGTCAGGTAGTATCTGGAACAAATAGACTTACTCGCTTCGTGCCAACCTAACCGCCATATGTCTAAACTGTGGTCACTCATATTTGGCCCAAAGTGAACTCTCTCCTGCCCTTTGGAGTAGAGGCTTTCGTTTTGTATTTATAAACTTCATGAATGTGATTAGAGAGGCTGGCGTCTGAAGCATAGAAGAAGACAGAAGGATAACCACACACGGTTCCACTGGTCTAAACCACAGATGGGTATAGAGGTATGGAGAGCAGTTTTGGATAACAGTGGTGAGCATGAATAACAACAAAACAGTAGTGGCTTACGGCACCACAGATCCCAAAGGGCACCCCATCTAGAAAGTTCTTTTGCAAGATGTCTACTTAAAAAAAAAAAAAAGAGTATTTTGAGATTCTTCGGAGGTTCTCTCCATGTATTTAATATTTGCCTTCACAACTCTCCTGTCAACGAGTCTATTTTGGTTTTGCCTTGGCTGTGGCATCAGCTATGCAGGGAACTGTTAATTGGCATTGAGTTCTCACTTTCCTGTTACTACCAACTCACAGTTGCTGCTTGTCACAGCTTGTCAGCAATTCCATCTATCCCACAGAAACCAGCTTTGCCTTCTTAATACCACCTGGGAATCTCTTCAGATTTGCCCCTAGATTGCTTTTCCAGAATTACCTTCAGTAGCGTCCTACATGAAACCCGTGGGCAAGCAAAATCATGTTATCTTTTCCATTCTCAGTCAACATGGACACCGCTTTCCTATCTTTGTTTTTATACTTAATTCGGTTTTAGATTTCAAAATTTTGGATACTTTTCGTATATTCCTATTTACTAGGTCTTTCTGTCACACCCACATGAGGCATGGAAGAATGCCATTCAGCAATCCTCAGATTAAGAATCCTCTATTGCCAGTGGTTAAGAGCAGGTTCACATGAAAGACGATTCTAGACCCTTGGAGGGAGGAAGGGTAGGGTTTATAAAGCCCTAAACTACAATCACACCATACCTGGGCAGGCTGGGTGATAGAAATTTCCCCAGTTTCTATTAACAAAGGTTTCGAAAGTGATAGTTGATTCAAACAGTGGACTTCCTGGAGATTCAGGGACAGATATTCTGCTCAGCAGGATGTGGTTATTGGGCTGGGGAGCAGCTGGGTGAAGGATACAAAATGGTGTCAGCTAAAGAAAAATGGGACCACTTTGGTCAGTTCATTCTGACTTTGTTCATGAAGCTTTTCCTGATTCTGCAATAGGGTTCATTTGCAGACTGAATGATACCTCTTGGATTAATGTAGCTGCCAATCTCTTAGAGCAAATTGCTGGCTCCAGAGGGACAAGAAGTTGTGCCAGCATCCATCTGTATCCACATGGATGTGTACACACACACTTGTGAGCACGTATGCAGCTCCAGTTCTTCTCTGCTTTTTCTTTATTGGGTCTAAACAGTGTTCACCGAAGCTGAGAAGCTGGGAAGGGATAGTGGGAAATGGGCAGGTAGAGAGAAGGAGAAGGGCGTGCCCTGCTTTCCCATCAGTTTTCCTCTGCATTGAAACTGTGATGAGATTGTACTCCAGTCATGTAAGACACATGCCTGAAAGCATGTCTCCAGCAATTTCCAACATCGTTACACTCTATGAAGATTCCATTATCAATATCTGTGCAAACCATATGTTGGCTTAACAGAAAAATACTTTTCACATCTTTAATGTTTCTCTCTCAACTGTGGAATGGCTGGCCCCATATTGTCACAACACAGACAATATACAGTTTCCATGTTTGCAGTTGTGTTAGGGATTTGTGCTCCATAAAAATAACCTTAGTTTGTTGACTATTTTTTAGTCTAGTAACAATATAGACTTCCAATGGAAATCACTCTTCTCTCATATGTAATCTGTGCACCTCAAACATACTGACAACCTACTCAATCCAACTTCACATGACCATGTGGTCCAGACCTCCCCAACAGGGACACTACATCTCCTGAGGCAGTGTGGGTCCCAGGAGTCTCAGTACTGTTGTTGGAAAATTAACCTTTCTTTTTTTAAAAAATTATATTTGTGTTTTAATTTTGCACATCAGCCATGGGTTCCCCTCTCCTCCCCCCTCGCCTCCACCTTCCCCCCATCCCCTCCCCTCCATTCCCATATTCTCCAGGCCTGTACTGAATCCACCAGGTTTAAATGAAATTCAATCTTTCTATGCTAAGTGCAATAGCATCATAGGATGTATCTGAAATCATCTATGTTTCCTGTTTTCCACTTTTGATCCCTCTTGTCTTTGAAAAGATGTCATGGAGAAAATGAGAACAGACCTTAGGGCAGACACCCAGTATCTTCAGCGCCTTTATTGTGTTTTAACTGTGTTTGAATGTGAGACACTCATTTACCTTTTTGGCTACTTTCTTTTTCTTAGATTCTGGAAACTTCAGTAAGCTGATATCTATAAGGATAACATTTAAGTTAACACACACACACACACACACACACACACACACACACACACACACCAGAACTCCTTAGATTCATCAATTCATGACAAAGCACAATTCATTTAATGACTGAATAAACTACTTCACAATAACCTCTATCTAGTACCTTAAAAATAATTTTCTCTTAAATTTACGGTAGTGGTTACCATTTAAATAAAAAGCAGAATGATCCCCAGAAGATAGAGATTAACATGAAGACCACAGGGCTCTCTGTAATTATATACCTCCACACAACCTCTGCATTGTCTGTTACTGTATCTATAGTTCCTATCAGGATGCTGGACACAAATTAAGAGTTTGATGAATGAATGTTTGAATCAGTCATACATGGTATGCTGCCAACTTCACAGAAAGTCCTGGGAGAGAGGCAGTTGTTAGAGAGAGCTAGAGCTCAGGTAATGTTATCATCACAATGTGTGTGTGTGTGTGTGTGTGTGTGTGTGTGTGTGTGTGTGTGTACAGGGAGAGAGGGAAAGACAGGAGGTGAGAAGTGAAGAATCAGAGGGATTGACCTGCACAGTATAAGCAGCTAAGGCCATGCCCATCACAGTACCCTCTAGGGCCATTTGATGACTTAAGGAAAAGCTGTGGCTAACTTACTATAGTGGGGAAGAATAAACATGCGCTCATTAAACTTACCACGCTGTGGAAAGTGGGATCAATTTGGACAATCTGTTATTTTATTTGAAAGTACAATGTAATCAAGGGATGAGTAAAGGGAATAAATAAAGTGGGGTCTGAATAAGGAGAGACCTAATTTAAAAAGACAACAGCAATGGAAAGAAATCTCAGATCTCAGACACTGCAAACACACTGGAATCAAACAGCCAAGGATTTGCCTATAGAACAGGGCAGTAAGCAGAGGGAACCTGTAATGTAAGGAATATCGGGCAGCAAAGGGTGGTGACCAGATAGTGTCTTCCTTCTGAATAGCCTGGCAGTGGCTGTGACCCTAAATGCTGCAGATTTTCTGGGTGAGCACTTATAGGGACAGACATTGCACTTAGTTCTAGACATGGCAACATATTCAGGGACCAGTAGGGTAGGAGGAAGCTGGACTGGAGCTGTGTCACAAAAGAGAAGAGGTTAAGAAGGGGACAATAGCTAGAATGGATGTTTTCAAATACCAGTATTGCCAATAGATTTGAAGAAACCTACATCTTGACATGTTTGCTATGAATAGATCTACTATGTGTGAAATTGGACTGGTTCATGTGATTCAGCGAAAGAAGGCTCTCTTTTATGTAAGACTCAGAACCTAGTGTCTACCACCAATGATGCCATCCAGTCATGAATTCCTCAATAGATTGACCCATGGATTAGATCAATGCCTTCATGATCTAGTCACCTTTCATTTGAGCCACTGCTGAGGATCAAGCCTCAACATTTGCATCACTGAGGGACACTTTATCACAACTGTTTTCATTGATCTAAGCCATGCAAAGGCCATGAACAGAGATATGATTTTTTGTTTTCCTGAAAGATTGGCTATCAATATCTGAATGTTCAATGCATGTGGTAGACTACAGTGTCAACAATAAGTTAAGATCTGGGTAGATTCTCATCAGATTAGGAAATGGGCAGGCTAGGATCATGGGCAGTGTTCTCATTCCAGAGCCACAACCTGAGGCCCAAGAATGGATCCCAGACAAGGCCTGTCCACTTTCCTGGAGACAGCAGTTCAAGAAGTATGGATCACTAAAGCTCTTTGCTTTACAGAGCATGGCGAGGGTTCCTTGTGTAGAGAATTGCCTTTAGACCTTGCATTTCCTCGATATCCCTCTAACCCTCATGGGGTAAAGGGGGTCACTTACATATCACTGCTAAGTCCACAATTTCTGCTGTCATCCATAGCACTATTTTGAAAAACTGAATCCCTAACAGGAAATTATTATTTCATTTTCAAGAAATGGCATAAAGAATAAAATTCCATTTCACTATTTAATGACACTTTCTGTCAGTTTTCCTTCCCATTTCCATTTAGAACGAGAACGATGATAGTTTTTCTCTCTCTAAACAGGAGTCTAACATTCATGGAAAATATATTGAAACTGTGTCTAACTTGGACATAAACCATAATGAGAGCGCCAATGACCTGAAATCTAATTGTTCATTTGTGTGTAAGTGAGGGGCTACTAGTGAAGGACACGGAAAGCCATAAAACCTGAATGGACTCTAAATTTTCTTTGAGACCAGTTTGTATTAATTTATTATCTCATGATTCTTAAACTTTTTCTTTATAACCTCAACATTTAGTGAACAGTTGTATCTTTTATTTCCATTCTCACTTCCTGGAAGCAAGTCCAGAGAAGACATCCAGTACCTGCCATGTCATTGTCCAAATAATCCAATCACTACAAACAGTTTTAATTTTCATCTGAGATCATTTTCTATTTTGAGAAATTAAGTTTTCTATAGCAAATCCATGTTTTCCTTTGCTTTTAAATTAATTGATTTTACTTTGTTCTTTTAGTTATCATGCTCTTGAGTTGACTAATTCATTTAATTTTTAATTATTTTTCTTCCTGACCATATTTTGTCAGAAGTAGTCAAGTGGTTAAAAAGCAGAAAGGGGGAAGGGAGGGTGTCTTCCTGTCAGTCACTGCTATTCTGAGACAGACAAGTTATTCATTTGCCTAATGCTGCTTATATCCTTGGATCATATCAACTCATTCCAGACTTCTCTGACTTACAATGCATATTCAACTACAACTGACCTCTGCTGTTTGTTAAATCTTCTTGTTGGTGGAAACAGTCACACATGGTCTAATTCTTGAGTTTGGACTAGAAATCCCTAAGGGGAAAAAAACCCACTAAGAATGAATAGAATTTATGGAGATTTCTTGACAATGTGTTTGGGATATCTATATATACCCATCATCTATCTACCTACCTACAGACTTACTTACACATCCATCCATCCATCCATCCATCCATCCATCCATCCATCCATCCATCCATCCATATATCTACCTACTTATCTATCTACCTACTTACCTATCAGGCATCTATCAGGAATATGACCATTCTTTATTATTTGACCCTGAAAGACGAGGGATTAATGTTAAATACTAACTCATCAGCAAATATGCAAAGGCACTGAGTACTTGTAATTCTTTTGGCTCCTCACTGTGAGCTCTGTGTGGTCAAATGGCTGAGTGTACAAGCCTTGTGTCCAGCAACCAAATCGAAATACATTCTCTGCCACTTACAGCCATATAACTTGGGTGATTGTCTTCAACTTTCCTTGGTTTTTATAAACATTTCATGCATCATGGGCTCAAATTAAATTTATAGTGTGTAGCATTTGTGAACACCCCAAAAATGTTTGCTGTATGTGTTGTATGTCAGTCTCTGTAGGCTCTGTCAGGACTCTAAATGTCTGTATATCAGCTACTTTCCTTATCACTTTGACCAGCTACTGGTAATAAATTACTTAAAGGGGCTTAAAGGATGAAAGGTTTTGGTTTGTTTATTTTAGCTAGAGCTTCCAGGATTTTCAGTCCATTATGGAGGGATGGCATGGTGGGACAGAACTGTTCATCTTAGTTTCTATTTCCTGTTCTTGTCTTCTATGTTGAGATGTATGCATCTGGTGAAATGCATAGCTCTACCTCTTTTATGGCAGTGGTCTGCTCACAAAGAGGCTCTTCTGAAGATGTGTCTAGGAATATAAGTTTTTATGTCATGTTGAGTTTGTTTCTAGCTGAGTTCTGTAGTATAAGCTTCTTGTTGCTTCTTTGACTATGACTAGTGAGTGTGGGTAGAGTGTGTGCTGGAGCAGGTTTGGAAGGACCTACTATGTCTGTAGGTCATACTAGGGATACTCTAGCAATTCCATCTGTGTGGTGTAGGGAGTGGTGTTTGTTAGGTATACCCCATGTGGCTACTCCTTCAATGGGAGTGCTGGCTTCTATCAGGCAGTGTGGCTTTTTCCCGGGTACTATGGATGTCCTGTATTGGCTGCTCCAGTTGTGGTGAGGGATCTAAGGTACTTCGCTGATTGGACATGAATGTTAGACAAGGATTTCATGGGAGGAAGCAGGGACAGGAGTCAGCCTCACATCTTTAATCTCACACCATAGTCTTGTAAACTATGTGTCATCCATGTGGGGGCAGAAATGAGAGGTTGCGTGATTCCCTCTTGCCATCACCATAAACATGACCATGTAGGACTGGGACCTCAGACTCTACAGCTATAGGTGCCTGGGGATGATGTGATAGCTGAAGGATTTTTCTTCTTTACATTCTTCTGGTTTCAGTGTGTTGGTTTGAATGAAAAATGGCATCCATAGCATCATATGCCACTGCATGCCTTGTTCCCAGCTGATGAACTGTTCAGAAAGAATTAGCAGATGTGACTTCGTTGGAAGAGGTGTGTCACTGGGAGTGGCCTTAGAGGTTTCAAAAACCTGAAACAGGCCCAGTGTCTCTATTCCTGCTGCCTGTGGATCAGGATGTAAAGCTCTCATTTACTGTTCCAGGCCATGCTTGTCTGCTTAAACTAGGATGGTCATGGACTAAATCCTCTGAAACTATAAGTAAGCCCCCAAATGAATGTTCTCTTTCATAATAGTTGCCTTGATCTTAGTGTCTCTTTACAGCAATGGAACCCCATAAAGGTGTTCACAAGATTGTGGGAGAGTAGGAGGGAGCCATTACTGGGCAGGTTCTCTCTAGACTTTCATCAAGTGCCTTGCCTTGGGGATGAGGCTACAGTTAGGTCTCAGCACCATAGCTTGAAACCACCCTCTTTGGTGGTATCTTAGTCAGGCTTTCTATGGTTGTGAAGAGACACTATGATCATAGCAACTCTTATAAGGAAAACATTTAATTGGGGTGGCTTGCTTACACTTTCAGAGGTTTAGTCCATTATTATCATGGTAGGGAGCATGGTGACATGCAGGCAGACATGGTGCTGGTTACATCTTGATCAGAAGGCAATAGGGAGTGGACTGAGTTGTTGGAGGGTCATGCGAGGGGACCACCAGACAGCATTCAAACTCAGGGAACATGGCTGGGCAGCTGGCAAAACCATGCTTGAGTGAGTCTTGGAGAGGCAAAGCCAGGACATGACTTCAAGACCTGAGGGCCTCATGCTGTTGTTGAATGCAGCTCTGATTGTTGCCTTCATGGTCACCACATCCCTCACAATCTATGGGTTCTATGAAACTCTCAGGGGATTTCTACCCTCTCACTGAGCAGTGTTATTGGTACTTACAACAATAGTGATTGTCTTTTACCAAGCATTGCTATTGGGGCAAATTAATGATTCACCCACTAACCTTAGAAAGAAGTTGACATGTAGAATTGTTAGTAAGGTTAGGTTAAAGTATTTTTGTTAATGGCTTTGAGGTAGAAAATCTTATGGAACAATTTAAAGTTTATCAAGACACACTCTTAATAGTTGAACAAGGGACTCACTGAGGCCAGGGAACAGGAACAATGGCAGCCTGGCTATTGCTGGCTGATGTATTTTTCTTGCTAGGATGGGTTGGTGATCAAAGGTAATGATCAATTCCTTGTACCCATGTCTGCCCTCAGCTTCCTGATATAAAAAAACTGTTGATGAGTGGGTGGGATTTGCACCCTGAGAATTTAGAGCCAATTATTTGTCTTTTCATATATAAAAGTTTAGATTTTATGATTCTTTTAAGCTTTTTTTTTTAAAAATAAGATTACCTCTTGAGATAAATAATAAAGTGATTGATCTTTTCTTTGTAACAAATGCAGTGTGCTATCAAAAGAACTGGCTGAGAAAATACCTTGCTTGCTCACACCCTGTTATTCTGTAATAAGTTGCTTGGGTATGAATATACATGTGGATTCTTGGGACAACTTATTTTTCACCTGTAATATATAAAATGTTTCATCATGTGAGGAATATGGAAAACATACTGGTATTTTTTTTAAATTTGTATTCATTGTAATCAGTCACTTGAGAAATAGAATGTAACCACACTGTAATTTTTATACTGCTTGAAAGGTTTTGCTGGAGTATATGCTGGTGGCTGTGTCAGAGGAGCAGAAGATGGAAACTGAAGTTCGAGGTGTCAGCCCACCAGGAGGCGAATCCCTGATGGGTGAATCTCAGATAGGAAGGGCTCCGAGACCACAAACTCCAGAATGTCTTTTGCTTTTGCTGTGCCTTCACATGTTTGCTGCTGACATCTTTTGCTAGTATCTGGCATGAGGTAAATGGGGGAGTTTCCCCACTGCCTGTAATGTAGTGTGTTTATCTCATGGAAACATCTAATTCTACTGGGCATTTTTACCTGTGGACTATTATGAAGATGATTTATTACTAAGCTGTACTGTCTAATTGGTAACAATAATGTTAGTTTAAATAGAGTTTTGGTGATAAATAAATGAAACAAGGAAGTGTCACACAGCTAGAACACATGAGTTTCTATTGAGGAGCAGTATAGACTGTGGCTTAGGCAAATGATTAAGAAATACAATTGAGTCCCAGTAGCCCAGTTACTTTAAATTCTTCAAATCTTAATGTTGGGAGATGTGCTCACAGGTTTTGGAGTGCATCTCAGCTAAAACAAAGCTTTGAAAACATCTTAAAGTTGGATTAGATGCTTTTGTCAAATAACTTTGAGGTGAAAGACCCAAAAAGATAATATAAAGTTTTAGAAAGGCACATAGTTGAATGAGGAACTCATTAAGGTCAGGGGTATAACACAAATTTCAAATGGTCTTATTAATAAAAACAAACCCGGAGCCAGGTATTGGGGTGAACGCTGAAAGATCAGAGAGACAGAGCAGGCCACAGCTAACCTCACCTCATCAACTTCTTAGTTGATCCTGTTTCCTTAAACTGGAAGCCTCTGTGTCCTCATCCAGAATGAATCTCAGCCATACTGCTGCTAAAAGCCTGAAGAGAAAATCTTCACATTAATTTCTCCCCACCATTTGTCTTGCCAAATTTTTCCAAACTGACCTTTGCCGATGCTTTCTTGAAACACGAATTTCAAATGGTCTTATTTATAAAAACAAACCCGGACCCAGGTATTGGGGTAAACGTTGAAAGATCAGAGAGACAGAACAGGCCACAGCTAACCTCACCTCGCCAACTTTTCAGCCCAGGGGATAAGAACAAAACAGCCTAATTATCCTAATTATTATTAGTTGACATGCCTTTCTTGCTGGGATTAGTTGATGACCAAAGGTGATGATTAGTTCCTTATACTCTCTTCTGCCCTCAGTCTCCTGATATATATATATATATATATGGGTATGCACACTAAAGATTTAAAGTAGTGCTAACTGATTCTTTTTCATGTATAAAAGTTTAGGTTTGTGATTCCTTTAAGATTCCTTATAAGATTACCTTTCAAGATAAGTAATAAAGTGATTGGTCCTTTCTTTGAACTGCAAAACATAGCCTGCCAGGAAAGGAAGGTCTTGCTTACTTATACTCTGTTAACCTATAACAAGTTGCTTGGGTGTGAATGTACATGGGTTCTTGAGATAATTTGTTTTTCACCTGCAATATGTAAAAATGTTTAATGATGTAACAGATAAGGAAAACATGCTGTTTTTTACTTATCTTTATTGTAATCATTCACTTGAAAAACAGAATGTAACCACAATGTAATTTTTTTTTTTTTTTATTGTCTGAAAGATTTTGCTGGGGTATATGATCTGTAAGGGAAAGAATGAGAGAGTTAAAATGAGTTAGAAGGAAAACATCAAGAATGAGAGAATAAGAAAGAAGTAAGAAGGAGTTAGCTGGAAAACATCAATGAGAGAAGGAAATCACTAGGAAAATAAAGAATAGAGAATGCAAAAGAAGAATAAAGAAAAGATCTGAAGGAAACGACCAAGAGAGTGTGTGTCTTTTCCTTAATGCCCTCAGACTAAAAGGTGTTATGACATGCTGACTTCATGGATTCCCTCGAGCTCTGCACTGCTGACTGCTGGTCTCCCGGGCAGCAATAGGTTTATGAGCTGTAAGGGAAGAAGTAAAGTTAGCTAGCAGGAAAAAAATTAAAAAGAGACAGAAGGGAAAGATCAGGGTAGAAAAGAGAACAGAAAAGGAAGAGAGTAGAAAAAATAACAGAAAAAAATAACAAAGTGAAGAACTAAGCTTTGGCCCCCAGAAAAGTCCTCATATGTCTATCTGACCCGTAGTTTGCCTGCTCTGCATCTCCTCTGCAATTTCTCTGTCCTGCTGAAGGCTTGGTATTCATCAGCACCCTAAGTGAGATCCTGACATGGTGGAGATTGTGTGTGTGTGTGTGTGTGTGTGTGTGTGTGTGTGTGTGTGTGTACCTGTTTCCCTTTCCTGCTGCCTCCACAGAGTTACATTTTACTCTCTCCAATAGAAAAGTCAACTGAGTGATTAGTTTGCCGACTCTGTGGCTCCCCGCCAATCACTGAGCTGCTAAAGGCTGGTCCTTATGGCAGCAAATGTCACACTAAGCAAAGCTTGACCAAAGGAAACCTCCAATCCTGCTCCTACAGAGACACACTTCCTCCATCAAGGCCACACCTACTCCAACAAGGCCACACCTCCTAATAGCACCACTCCCTGTGAGATGATGGGGGCCAGTGACCATCATAACCCCACAGGTGGGGAGCAGTGGGAAGTTGGAGCCTTCTCTTTGCTATCACTCACAATACCCTGGTAGGAACTGTACATTCACTTCCATCTGTCTTGGCATCCATGTTAATCTACATGTGCCTGTCCATAATTGGAGAATCAGACAGCAGTGTCCCTGTGTCCGGGTACTTGAGCATGACACCCTCTGCTCCTTCACACCAGAATGGCTCCCTAGAGCTGAGTGAAGGTTTGTGTCAGTCACACCACTGAGCCATGTCTTGCTCCTAAGGCAGGTATGTGTCTGTACAGGCAGCTGCTGTTCACTATTCTTGTTCTTCTCAGTAAAGGAGTGAGTGAATGCCAGGTGCTCTATTCAGTTAACTTGAGCACTTTCCATCTTTTAATTTCATATGGCTTATAAAATGTTTCCCCCCTTTTTTTAATTGTATAAGTTGGGGACAGTGATTATGTTTTATACATGGAACAAAGGAAAAATCAGAATTAACTGAAAAACACAGGCTGTGGGCTTTGGGATGATATTGGTCTCCCTAGGGTATCAAACGAAGTTTGAGTTTATAATTATTTTATGCCTTAGGGACATAGATATTTCACTAGACATCTGGATTTCAAAAGCAAAGCTGGCGAAGACTGGGCATGGTTGAAAAGAATTCTTTCTGAACTAAGATGTATCCTTCTTTAGGCTGCATTGAAGCTAACTGCAGAGTGGACTGAGAAAGTTCCATGGACTAAGAGCTCACTGAAGCTGATTTTTGGTTCATTTGTTTCCCCCTGGCTTCTCAGTTCAACATAATCATGATCAGAGATGCATGCTGGTAAATTTTGTACTTTTCTGTCATCGCTAAATGGCCAGCTCATTTATCCTTGATTTATATGACTAAATGGTCAACCCAGCCCCTGATCTCCTGCCTATACAGAAACATTGGTAAGTAAGTGCAAATCATAGCAATGTTGAGTATCCCTGGTTAGAATCAGCTCTGGCTGCACTGAGACGTAAGAGTCCCCCAGGCTGAGAAGTGGGAAGTTATGTTTTGTAGATGATTAGAGACTAATCGAGTCGGTATTTTTCCTCTCATAAATAGAAGACTGAATGTCCCCCCTTGCAACCTATCCCACTGAGGAAATTCCAGGAATATAACTGATGGTATAGCTAGGACCTGATCCCATGTCTTCTCTGCAGAGATGTCAAACCCAGAGACTCCATGGAGCTGACTGTTCGGTCTCAATGAGTTTATCACTAGTGATTAGAATGTACAAATTGAAGAGGTGCATACCTAGGGAGCCATTTAGCTCAGTTCTCTAAATTATAGAGATGAGAAGAAATAAAACCCAGCGAGGGTAATTAAATGAGCATGCAATTACTGAATATTGTCTAAGCCAGGCATCGTGACGTGTCTTTTGTATCCCATATGTGTAGCAACTGTATAAAATGGTTTGAGCTAATCCCGCTTTATAATTTAGTTTTAAATTTTCCATAAATTGCATGGATGGTAGGAGCTAGAGCCTGATTTTGCTTCCTCCAAATTTTCCTTTTCTGTTTTAAGATGGAATATTTTTCTTAAGGACTAAACAGGTATATCCATCTATATACATTGACTCTTTTTTTTTGTGTTTTGCTGTACTATTTGATGGTGTAAGTTATTAGTCCAAGATCAATGCACTAGCTACTTCTACCATGAATCAAACAAAACATTTTATGAGGAAAGACACTTGTGAAGAATTTACCAGTGGCACACAAATAACACTTAAAAAGATTTATTTTTTACTCTTAATTGTAAGTATGTGGGGGTGGTAGATACATGTGAACATGGGTGCTCATGGAGACCAAAAGAGAACATCACATTTCCTGGGGTTGGAGTTATAGGCATTTGTGAGCCACCAAAGGCAAGTACTCTTAACCACTGAGCCATCTCTCCTACCCTACAACAACATTTTAAAATAAGTGGAATGCTAGTTGAGGATAAACTGCTAGATATCTGAGAGATATGTACAGACACATCTCATGGAATATTCCAATTCATGTTTGTTTGTAAAGTATATATGTATTTGTACTTTAAAAACCTGTTGCATTTTATAGGTGTTAACTTAGCATGTTATTTTCTCTAAAATAGTCACATCCATGTGTAATCTTAGCAGGAAGATATTGCACATATAACTTTATCTGAAGCCTTTATCTGTTATGGCATAAGTTTTGGGTATTAGTGTGCAGGGTAGTAATTGGCAGTAGGGTCATGTCAACAGGACTGGAATGCACCTCAGGGGTCTTGGCTGATTTTATATAGTACAGCAATGTTGTCCAGGTATTTTTTCCATGGGTACCAAAATCCTGAGGCTACTCATAAAACCCTGGAATGCTTACTCTGAGTATGTTCCTCAAACTACAGGACAAAATGGCTTACAAGACACAGAAGTTAACTGGCCATTAGGCACTTGACATAGACTTGTAAGACAGTCTATGTCAGCTCAGCTAGAGAGAGAGAGGAACAGAGAGATAGAGAGACCACGTGGAGGGAAGAGAGCAGAAAGAGAAAGGCCCTCCCCTCTTTCTTTTCCTCCCCCCATTTCTTCTTCTCTTCCCTTCCTGTTCTGGGGACTGAACCCAGGGTCTTGTGTATGTTAGGTAAACATTGTATCATGGAGTTAAATATCCACCTCCTTAAGATGTATATCCCCCTTACCCCCACAACTAATATAGTTCTCTTTTTTTGGTATCCAAAAAATTTAAATAGGAATTTTTTAGGCATATATTGCTTTCTACAATTCAAAGGCTGTGAGCTTTTTCCCTGAGAGGAATATTTGGGTCCTAGTATCTTTTTTTTGGTCCCAGCACTCAACACAGGGTCCCAACTGTACAACAGTCAGTTAATGCTGCTTGTAGTTCAGTCCCTGACAGCAACAGTGCCCTTCTCAGAGGCACAGAGTATGAACAAGTGGGTCACAGTCAAACTCCTATGAAGAAATGATCCTTGGAACAAAAGGACTCAGACAGATACCAGAAAACAAAAGCCTCCTGTAAATTACACTGAAGAACTTGGACTTGTTTGGAAGGTCCTGAGGAGGAGGTTTCCAAGGGACAGTCACTTGGGAGCTGGTGTTGAGCCAGACTGTGCAGTCAGCATAAACCTGGTGCAGATTAAGAAATTGGATTTACAATTGTAGGGTTAGCTAAGAAAGACCTTGGCAAATGAAAATGCTTTGGGATTATTATTATTTTTTAATTCTCAGTGCATGAAGTGAAGAATGCTTGCTCTGAGAGTTTATAATGTTTAAATTCCTGAATTTATGTGAATGAAATTATTTGTACGAGAAAGGAGTAGGAGCTATCAGAGGGAGGTGCTTTTTGAGAAGACTGTGAATCAACCTGGGAAAACTAAGATTGACGGACAGGGGCAGAGGATAGGAAGAAACAAGTTCCCCTGTCAGCAGAGCAACTGGATGAAGTAGGGACACAAGGACAAACTGACATGAGAGATTAGTTACAAAAGGGACTGGTGGGTCTTCATGCTCTCCACTGGTAGTGGGTCAGGATGGTTGAAAGGACAGAATGAGGCCTAGGGTGTGTGAATGAGAGAACAGGCTGTGAGGACCCAGAGTAGGCTATAATCCCACCAATGGATCTACTCTCTTCAAAACATAATTGACAGGTAGCAGCAGGTAAGGTGATTTCCTGTGATTATACAGCTAAAAATGATAGTAGGATCCCCCTTTACTCATGAAATCATGGCACAGAATAGTGTGACCACAACAGGAAATGTCTCTGCCACACTGGGGCTTATGCTCTCACAAGGACGGCACAGTTTCATAACACGTCAGTGTCTTCATTACTTTTCTATTACCATGACAAAACACCATGATCAAAGCAACTTATAAAAGAAAGCACTTAATTGGGGGCTTGCTTAAAGAGCATCATGGTAGGATGCATGGCAGCCGGCTGGCGGTTTATAGAGCATAGCTGAGAGCTTAGATGTTGAGACAACAACCATGAGGCAGAGAGAGAACTGGGAATGGCAGGGGCCCACTGAAACCTCAAATCCCACCCCAGTGACACATCTCTTCCAACAAGACCACACCTACTGATCCTTCTCAAATAGTTCCACTAACTTCAGATCAGTGATTTATACATCTGAGACTCTGGGGTAGTAGCATTCTCATGTAAACCACCACAGTCACATATGAAAATCAGGGCCAGAGAGAGTAATAGCTGCCTCTCATCAAGGCTGAAGACCTGAGTTTGAGTGCTGGGATCTACATGGTGGAAGGAAAGAGCCAACTCCCTCCAGTTGTCCTGAGTTCCCCATATACCCTGTGGCATGTGTTAACCCTCTGCAAAAAAACAAAAAAACAAAACAAAACAATGTACATCACCCTGTAAACAAAGCTCAACCACTCTGAATGAACTAACAAGAATGACAGTCGCTGCATATTGCTTTTACACTTTTCTTTGGCAGCAGGATGGGGGAAGATGCTTCGACACTGCCCATACCAAGGAGGAGGTCCACAAGCAATAATATAGCTATATTCTACATTGATGAGGAGGCTTTCACATTAATAGCACAGATGAAACATTGGCAGCTCCAGATTACAGAGCAGAGGGTCCATGTGAATGCCAGAGGAAATAGACACAGGTTCAGTTTACCCAGAACACGAATACCCTTTTACCCTTAGCTGGTCCTCTTGACTCAGGTTAATTGCCCCAGAAATACTTCTCATTAACATGCAGAAGAGGATTCTGAACTGCTTCGGAGTTCTCCAAATCTGCATTTGAGCAACTACTTTATAATCTGAAGAGTACCTGCATGTGTGCATGTATGTCTGTATGAGCGCAGTGGCTTTACTCATACTGCACTGCTCACCCATTTCAAGTGCTGTGCACAATTCAGTGGTCTTGTGATTCAGAGCTGGGCAGAGTGCAACTCTCCTATCTTTGCTGACAGTACTGCACAGTTTGCTTGATGCCAGGCACGGTGGGACTATCCACTGTCATCATGGTCTATGAGGAGTTCCACTTCTCTGTAGGACCAGGGCGTAGTGCTCTGCTGAATGTTCAGACATGTGGTACTTTCGTTCCCAAGGCTCAGTCTTTGGCTCTTCAGGTTTCCAGGCCACTGAGACATTGACAACACAGGACTTGGTTCTTAACATAATGCTTTGTGCTTGGACCTTCCCTTCCTTTATATGAGCCCAGGGGCCCCCTTTCTGAAAGCAGAATTTCTTGTCTCTTTTTGTTTTGTGAAAATAGTACCCCTACTACTTCCAAAAGTTGGAAAAATAGTTTAGGTTCAATTTTCTCACATGTAACATGAACATGAATGACTCCATCTTGATTTTTAGACTATTTTGGGGGATCAGTAGAGAGGCATAATTCAAAACAATGCCCTGTAGTTTTAATGTAACTTTGGTATGCCTTCTTTGTTGTATCTGTCTAGAGATGTATTTTGTGTGTGTGTGTGTGTGTGTGTGTGTGTGTGTGTGTGTGTGTGTGTGTATTAGAATGTTTTTAACTGGAGTGGGAAAACACCCATAGCAAACAAGTCTTAGAACTCCCTGTCCAATACCAATCATAAAATAAAAAGCATAATTATTTTACAGATATACATTAACAGGATCATTGTATGTCTTTTAGAACACTTTAAAAAATGGAATATCTAGTTGAATTATTAATGATGTAGGACATAATGACTTCACATATCTCAGAGATCAGATAAGAAAGTGTTGAAGTTTCTTGATGATTATGATAAACAAAAATCATGCAAAAAATAGAAAAAAAAGTAGATTGTACGGAGTCAAAACATGAAACAAAACTTAAGATTCCAACTGGTTATTGAGTGGGTAGCTTCATATCCAAGAGAAGAACTTTAGCTATCTATTGCCTTCTGAATCACAAAATAAACAAATACACTAAAATCACAGATAATTCAATTAGATATTACTCTTTGGAGCAGAAGAGAGAGGGGGTGGGGTCTGCTCTCACTCCCTCTTCTCATACAGACATACTCCCATCATAATATTTCTGTCCTTATGACCTAATCTAAACTCAATTACCTCCCAAAGGCTCCATCTCCAAGAATAATTATATGAGATATACACAATTTAGCCCAAAGCATACAATATCTAATAAAAATCTTCATTTGCAGTAAACTTATTAATGCTGGTGCAATAGCTTGTACTGGAAACTTCTTAGACAAAGGCTAGCTTAGGTGGATCCAGGGAATGTGGAGACACAACCTGGCTGCCTCATTGGAGTTCACTAAGGCTGTGAGCATAGACCAGATAAAGTTGACATCAATTGTGGAAAAAGCATTCATAGTTGCATGCTATTGGCTAGAACCTAGATAAACACAGACCTACTCTCACTCAGTTTCTCCTCTAAGTATATGATTTCTGCGGGCAAATTGGATCAGAAAAGGTATAAAATTTTACTTTTCCCGGAGAGTAATCTGCATAACCTTTCTGGCTTATGGGAAGTGATGTTTCAGGACATGGAGAACCACCTTGTGTACAGGGACATTCATATTCTTGAAGAGTCAGACAATAATGGTCTGGGTAAACAGAAGCAAGGCCCCAAGCTGATGAGTGCTTTGTGTTGGTTGTGGGAGAATTAGGGATGGAGATCTGTCCAAATATCCCGGTGCTAAGGATGGCATTTGTGAAACAGATCTGCGTTGCCCTCGGGATGTTGAGAGGTTTGCAACGATTAGCTGCCAGGACTTTCGACTGAAATGTTGGAAGATAAGCCTGCCCCTAATGGTTTTGAAGATTTATTGTAACTAAGAAGGATCTGAAGTAATTCACCTCTACCAACATTTGATGGCCAGAGAATAGGTTTGATTGAGACACAAACTGACTGGCCAGCAAAGTGGTCCAGGAAGTAGTAGAGCCTTGTGTGAGGTGTTCCATCACAGTTGTTCCAGGATGACAGAGAGTCTGGGACTAATGTCTCTACAAACATTTTTGTTTCCCGAGAGACATAGATGTGTCTCCTTTGTGTCCCCTATACCCAAGACCTTCACAGGACACTCTCCATTAATACAAAGCCATGCATATGTTTGCCCTTCTAGCAAACTGAATTGTTCATCGTTTGCCTGCTTGAAGTATCACCTAAAAGACAGGCCTCCAGGCACACGTGGGAGGGATTGTTTTGGAGGTTAGTTTCTGGGTATGCTTTTCGGGAACTATTCTAACTAGGTTAGTTGATATGAGAGGGCCCACCCTAGAGGAGCGTGGTGATACCAGTCCTGCAGCCTTGGACATGGACTAGCTAAAAAAGAAGCTAACTCAGCAGGAGGATTTATAGGTCTTTTCTTTCTAACAGAATGTATCACGTGATCAGCTCCTTCAAAGTTCTCCTGCCAGGACTTCCCCGCCATGAAATTATGAGACAGGATATACCATTTATCCCTTAAATTGCTTTTTTCAGGGTATTTTTTGTTACACAGACATAAAAAGTAATACTGTGACACCATCACAATTTTATGAAGTAAATGATAGTACAGCATAGATTTAGGAGAAAATAGCAAATGCTAATATTCAATTCATTTTGGGTTGTACAATTCCTGATTCACCATGTTGGTCAATGTTGTTGGTTCTTCCCGGATCCTGTTTCCTATCTTTATCCCATTTACATAATCAGCGAAGGGCTTGTAAAACTCAGTTACATAATAAATGCATGACATGCGAAGTTCCTTTACTTACACATGCAAAACACCTCTACTTAATCAGTATGTGTCATAGTCATAGAAACTCTTCTAGGTCCATATTTTAAAATAAGTACTTATTTATTTTTAAAGACTTGTTTATTTTTATTTTATGTGTTTGGATGTTTTTGCTGGCATGCATAATCTGTGCACCATGACATGTAGTACCCACAGAGGACAGAAGAAGGTGCCACATTCCCTGGAGCTGGAGTTTGTGAGCAGCTGTGTTGGTTCTGGGAACCAAAACCCAGGTCTCTGCAAGACCATCAAGTACTATTAACCACCGATTCATCTCTTCAGTCCATGGGCCTGTAATTTTTACTCTGATTTTATGTCCTGGCTAGATAATAGAACTGATATTATGCTTTTTTAATTTATAAGGAATGAGGATCAAAGAAATTCAATTTGCACTAAGGCATTCACTTGTTTTCAAATGCTGTATCAGAAAACAAAAACAAAAAATTAAATTATGATAGATTAATTTTTGTAAATCATAGGCCATAAATTGATTGTTCCCCGTATTCTTTACAATTCAGCATTGTCTCTCTTATGTGGGATATAACACTTCGACAAATGATATGATTGGCTTTCATTGTTGGCACAGTCTTTTTTCAGTGACTAATCTGGCTTCGTTTGACACATTATGAATTAGCAGTAATCACTCTCAATTAGCATGTAGAGTGCATCATGTAGAAATACACTGCATTGAATATGAACGCTCCATTTTATGAGGCTGACACAGTCTTGTGTCTCCGTGGCGAAGCAGGACTAAGCCATTCTGTTAAACGATTGTCTTTCCCTAGGAAAATGAATCATATTTAAATGCAAATTCAGTTTTATGAAGCTTAGAAAATATAATTTTTGACACACAGAAATTTGAAAAAAGGACGAAATGAGTTGCTACAAGAGCAGAAATAATCCTTCAAGTCTTAATTAGAGAAAAAGGTATGTTAGCTCTGAAAATGTCACAGTTGTGACAAAATCAGAAAGAAGCGAATTGTAGGACAGGGGAAGAAAAGGAGAATCATGCTATTGTCAAGTTCAGATGAAAGGAAGACAGTTCTTGATTCAGAAGTAGGGAGGGGATGCTGACATGCTAGTGA
This sequence comes from Onychomys torridus, assembly GCF_903995425.1. NCBI lineage: Eukaryota > Metazoa > Chordata > Mammalia > Rodentia > Cricetidae > Onychomys > Onychomys torridus. The sequence continues at coordinate 53,463,655 of NC_050460.1, forward strand.
CATTTGGCAAAGGTTCTTCTGCAGCCTCATTCATTGTTTCTAGAAATTTGGCTCTGAACTCAGGCATTTCCATTAGAAAAGTAGATGCCTTCCTTGATTAGATTAAAATATCTTTTGTTAAGGATTTGACTTGCAATGACATATGTAAGAGCCTGGCTTGTGTAAGGGCTGGTTAACAACCACCAGCTGATATTTCTATCACATACTGAAGATAGTTCTCAGTGTGTCCATGGTGCACATGACTTCAGCTACCCAGTGTGGAAGATGAAGAGGAAACACTTTCGTGTTTCTGTAGAGTTGGGGTGTTTTGATATAATCCATGAAACCTAGGCTCTATGACCAAGGACAAGCCATGACAGGTCAAGTTGTAACTGTGTTAGTGAGAGAAGGTCAGACATTTCCCCCATTCCCAAGGCATGCACAGATCTGTCATGAAGATCTCTGTAGGTCAGAGTTGGAAGCATTGGCTTTTATGGCCATTGGACATGCAAGTATCTATATCCCAAGAGTGAAAAACAAAGTTTTGGTATGCTTTGTATTTATGAGAGTAGACATATTCTCCCTCCCTTAAGAAGGGAAGATGAGGTAGTTTTCTCTTATTCCTCTTTATGAGCATATAAGAGCCAATCTTCCATATATTCAATGTTGCTGTTATTTAGTTGCTGTGGTTAAGAACTAGAATATGTAAATCCAGCTTGTAATAGGAAGACTAGGCTGAGGTGGGGGCATCATGAGTTTGAAGCCAGCCTGGGCTGTAGAGTGAAACTCTGTCCAACAGACAGACAAGATCAAATAGCCCCCAAAACAAAAGTCAAAACAATTACAAAGGCAATCAAACAACAGAGTAGGTATACAAGGAGGTAGGCAGTCATGATGATTATGATTGTGAGACACAATAACTTATCTTTGATCCAGAACATACTGGTTCAATATAAAGTACATAGAGCTGTGCCTCCTAGTTTTATGTCAACTTGACACAATCAAGGGAGGGACCATCAGAGAGGAGGGATCCTCAACTGAGAAAATGCCTCCGTAAGATCTAGCAAGTCTGTAGGGAATTCTCTTCATTAGTGATTGATGGGTGAGGGCCCATCACATTGTAGGTGGTACCACTCCTGGGCTATTAAAAAAGCAGGCTGAACAAGCCACAAAGAGCAAGACAGTAAGCAGCATTCTGTCATGACCCTTGCATCAGCTCCTGCCTCAAGATTCCTTCCCTGTTTGAGTTCCTGTCCTTTACTTTCTTTGATGATGAAAAGTGATGTGGAAGCATAAGCCAAATAAACCCCTCCCTCCCCAAGTTGCTTTGGTCATGGTATTTCATCACAACAATAACAATCTTGACTAAGACAAGAACCAAGCAAAAGATTATACAGAAGAGATCACAAAGAGCACGATACTATCTAGATCAAGAACAGTCAGCAAGGTTGATAGAGTTAAATCATTGAAAACACCCTCTTTAAGCATATTATATACAATGGAACCTTAGCAGGACATGATTTTACAATATTTATAAACAATACAAAAGACTAACATTTCATTTGTTTGCCTGTATCCTGGATAAAATTGAATATGGCTTACTGTAGTCTTCAAAGGGACTGGAGTATTCTCTGACCTGGGTCTCTCTCAGACCTTGTGGCTGTAATCTTTCTTTTAGTCTAAATTTGAGTCTAAATTTTTCTGAGACTAACTTTATTGCAATCACTGCTGATAACGGATTTCTGGTGTTTTATAGACATTGCACTTTAAAAGCTGAATCTGTTTAAAGGGGTGCAAAAGTTATATTTAGCCCCTGTTTTCTTTTTCTCTGAGCTTGTGTTCTCATGAATAGGAGATCCAGATTCATCCTACCAGAAAACAATGGCCCGTAAAACCACATCCCTGCTCTTCAATGGCCATGTCTTGGCTTTTGACTAAAGACTGCTCCCTGGCAGCTGAAAACAGGTTTAAGAAGATCTGACGGCTGTGGACTACATCTTCAACAAGTGCAGTTTGGTGTTTTCAAAGAGCCAGAAGAATGGATTTAAAATGAGAATTTAAAAGTTCAAACGGATGCTGGCTTCAGCGCAGCAAGCAAAGTTGGAGGCTGTGTTCTGTGCACGTAGTGACTGCTATTTGACAGAATTGAAGTACATTTCCAAGATCACACGGCTAGGATCCAGTTTCACTTTTCAGTTCTGTGTTAAGAAATCCTATTAACAAAATATTGAAAATTTATCTAAAATCCGTGACTTCAAAGCATTCCTTTGACCACAACATAAAGTTATTTAGGCAATGTGTCAAATGTACTTCACAGGATGTGTCTGAATCAAATGAAAAATTAAAAACCTTGCATACATATTCACAAGCCTTGCTAGCTCCCAACTTGTAGCATTCTCTAAAGCTGGGATATTAATGTACACTTTTGAATTTATGAGAAACAGAGTCAGAGCCAACAGATGGTGCTTCACAATTTCTATTTTTTTTTTTTTTTTTTTGGTGATAGTGATATTTTAATTCTGCTTTCTGTAATGGACACTTTTTCCTATTGGAGCTTATCTTTCTAGCATGAAAGGGTGGACTCTTCAGTTGCCAGGACTTCTGGAAAATACAGCCAATTGGCTGAGAGTTTCAGTGAATGAGATTCTAGTGGGTACTTCCATACACCTTTCAGCTGATTGTATTTGCTGATGCTGGAACCCAGCATCTTGGGAAATGGCCAGCCACACTCTTCCTATTTTTTTGCACTTAAGCCCTTAAATGTTTTGGCCAATGTTTTGGGACTTTTAAAATTTGTAAACAATTGAGACTTTTGGTATAGATGGTAGTTTGAGCAGACATATATATTCCAGTCTTCTTGAAACAACATGAACATGCAGGGAATTTTAGAAATGTATTTAGACAAAGACAGAGGTGCATTAGGAAAAGAGAACAGAGCATAAACTTGGATATTCAAAAAAAGAGGAACCCCAACCTGTCAGTGGGTAAAGTCAAATTGTTTCTGCTAAAGCTTCCTCCAAAGACCCGGAAATTAGTAAACTTTGGGAGCTTTAGGAAAGGTAAAGGTGAGAGCAACACTTAGTGGGTTATTCAAGGTGTGTTCACAAAGACTTTGGATCCATAATTTCTCTATACTCAGAAACTTTGGTGTCTACTATCCCTGGCTCTGCCATGGTCCAGTTTAATTTTTCAAGGGACATAGATAGAAGGGTTCCAAACTGGGGGTTGGAGGGCCAAATTGGAGGCACACGTAAAATACTACGAGAAAATGAAATGGAAGATTATACAACGAACATGGAAATCCTATGTCCTTGCTTGTTTTGTTTCTGGAATGTGAGAAATAAATATTATTTTTAAAATCACTTTTGGTAGAAGAGTAAAATAATTTGATAGGAGATTATGTCATTTCAAGAAGAAAAACCTTACCAAGAGAGAGGAATTCTATAAAAGACAGATACTAAATCAGAGCTCACCATTAGTATAAGCTACTCTGGGCTTAGAGTGCAATCTACTTTGAATAGATGCACTTAGAAGATTGTCAGATACTTTATGAGTTACAAAAATGGAGACTAAAGATTTAAGTCATCACCAGCAACAAGTAAATAGAAATAAAAAGCAGGGAGAAGAGGCCCTTAAGGGCATACTAAGTGAGAGGTCGCTTGACCATGGGATTGACTTCTCATTGGCTGGCTGAGTGGTATCTGAGTCTAGGAAGGGTTAGCTTCTTATACTCATGTTCTGGAAAGTTCTAGAGAGTCTACTACTGCAGACACAAGCCTTTATTTTTGCTTTCTCTTAAAAGAAAAAAAATGGATTTTCTGTGACTATGTGTGTGTGTGTATACACATGAATACGTGTATATGAGCATGCTTGTATGTCTACTCATGTGGGTATATGCATGTGTGTATGTGCCCATGAGCATGTACAAATGTGCATGTATGCATGTGTGTTTAAAAATATATTTTTATATTTGTTTATTTTATTTTATGCCTGATAGTGTTTTGCCTGCATGTGTGTCTGGCGCATGCCTAGTAGCTACAGAGTTCAGAAGAAGGCCCTGGAACTGGAGTTGTAGATGGTTGTGAGCTGCTATGTGGGTGATGGGGACCAACTTTGCAGAGGCTTGGGACACATTCAGAAAAATATCCATACCTGGCTAGATGGGAATGCTGAATTCATCAGGCACTGAAGTGAGTGTTCACGGCTTGTCTCTTCAGGCCAATCAGCAGCAAGTACAGCCTGGTTCTCTGTTGTATCTTCTATAGGTACTGATCCCCTCTCCTGAGTTTTCTCCAACTTAGCTGTTAGAAGAAATGACACTCAAGGACCTGTTGACACCCCCATGGTGTTTCTGGAGGCCCTCAGCCAGTCTTAGCTCACCAAAGCTCACTGATACTTTCCATACCATGTAGGGTATATCTTCCAGACTACCCATAAAAATGGTCTCCTTGCTTAGAAGAAAAACACTTCCCTCTTCTGTGGTTATGAGGTGTTCCTGGTAGTCCTTATGATTTTCCTTTCATGAATCCAGGACTTATTCCCACAGCTCTCAGGGAATGGATTATGATTATGCAGAGTACATTTTCCTTTGTGGTGTCAACTAAAACTGAAAGGCTTATTTACTTTTCAGTGATAGTCAAGGAAGGATACAAGTGGTTGTGTGAAACAAGAAGTTGAAATATGCTTTGAATTCACTGATTACATTATAGCTACTAACAATTCACAGGGCATCATAGGGTGGACTTTAAGAGCTCTAGTTTGGGTATAGTTCCTGTTCTTGTTGATATGGTGGCACTGATGGAAAAAAGTAAGATAGACAGTGGTGTCCATGTTGTATCCGTTGCATATAACAGGGTTACAGGGAACATTTCCATTTGCTGGTCTTAAAAAAAACATCATATTTTATCTTAAGATAAAGAACATGGACATACCACCTGGTGTCTCTAGCCATGGCCCATGGAATAACAACAGCAATAGCTCTGTGCCATGCCATGCACACCCAAGCACCACCCAGTGTCTCTGGTGCCAGGCAGAGGGACACCATTATAGTGAGCATGTACAGGGTTGGGAGGTGGCAGAGAGAAAGAGGTGGAGTGGTTCATGGGCTGAGGAGAGAGGCAGATCTGAAGAGGTAAGGGTGCTAAGGAACAGGCTGATATGAATGGCCTGCTTACCAACTGAGTCCAAGGTGATGTCCCTGGCCTGGCCTGTTGCCAAGGGTCAATCTTGGCCCAACTCTCTGATGCAGCTGAAGGGGCCTGAGTTGATGTCTGTGGTTCTTGTCGCCACTGAGTCCTGTAGTCTGGGCCACCACCTGGGGCCATATTGGTGTCTGAGGGCCATGTTGCTGTGGGGTCCATGCCGATTGAGTGTCTTGCACTGACACCTGAGATCATGGTGACATCCAGGCCCAGGCTGCTGCTGAGGACCATGTCTCGGTCCCTGGTCCTACTGTCAGGGTCTGTGTTCATGTCCATTGGCCCATGATGCCACCAAAGGCCACATAGATGCCAGGGTGTAGGCCACAACCTGTTACCATGTTGGTGTCCTAGGGCTGTGCCATGCTGAGGCCATGCTGATTTGAGTGGCCAGCATATCACCTGGGGCCATCGTGTCATCTGGGACAGAGCTGCTGCCAAGGGCCATGTCTGCATTATGGCCCTACCACAGCCAGGGTCTGTTTTGATGTCCATAGTTCCTGATACCATTGAAAGCCATGCTGGTACCAGGGGGGTCTGTGTTGCTATCTGTACCCTGGTGACATCCAGGCTTGGACTGCTGTCTAGGACCATGTCTGTGTCTATGGTCCTACCACAGCTGTGGTCTGTATTGATGTCCATGGCCCCTGTTGTCACCAAAAGCCACATGGTTGCCCAGGGTCTAGGCCACAACCTGTGTTCATGTGGTTGCCGACCCCCACCCCCAACCCCGCCCCCGATCATACATGTTGAAATCCAAGGACTGTCCTGAGCTGGCCCCACCCTCACTGGCCCTGGGATAGCTGGCCCTGCCCCTTACTGGATACTGCAGAAACTGGGAAAGATGGCCCCACCCCTCACCATGGGCATGCAACTCATCTGAGCAGTGCACTAGAGCTGATCCTGTTCTTAGAGATGCAGGTGAGCTGGATCCGAGGGTGGCAGAGCAGGAGAGATGACTCTGGACCCCCGTTGTCTGCCATGTTGTGGCTTAGGTGAGAGACAGATGCCTCCTTCCCTCCTTGCCACCTGTCTCAGGCAAGAGAGCTGGCTCCGGGGTCACAAGAGCTGGACAACTAGCCCTGCCCCTTAGCAGCTGTAGCACATAGGCTAGCAGATCCTGCACATCCCCAGGATAGCACTCTAGAGCTAACTCTGTTGTTTGGGGTGCAGGTGAGCCAGCCCTAAAGGCATGATAGTAGGAGAGCTGACCCCCCCATACTCTCCATAGCAATCAAGAGAGGGCCATGCACCTCACCTGGGCAAAGCAGTATAGCTGGCCCTGATGGTGTGAGTGTGGGTGAGCCTGATCCAAGGGCCTGGGAGCAGGAAAAGTGGCCCCACTCCATTCTGCAGGCTGCCTTGTGTCAAGGCAGTGCTGGAGAGTTCAGCCAGTTAGTGATGATGCGGGAAAAGCTGGCAGGCTGAACCACCCAGGCCCAGAACCAGACTTATGAGTTAGCCCCCCTCAACATCCACCTCATCAATGAACTTTGGAGTATGTCCAGGGGACAAACCTACAGATCCAGAACTTCAGGATCTCCATGATACAGGACAAGGACAGGATATCCCAGAGGACCCCAGTGAGAGCCCATTATCAGTACTGTAGTAGGAGCCAGAGGCCTGGAATCAGACCAATGGCTCATAGCAACGAACACTTACAAGTGAAGATGAATGGATTAAAGGGTGAACTATATGAAACACGGCCACACCACAGCTTCTACAATGAGATGCTTCTCCTTTTTATTTTTTCCCCTTGTCTCTGTTTTTGTTGTTTGTTTGTTTCCACTGTTTGGTTTTTGGTTTCTCTTTTAAATTTTGTTTTGTTTTTGGGGAGAGGTTACAAGGGCAGATGTGGGGGAGAGGGAGGAGGAGATGCATGGTGTGAAATCAGCAAAGAATCAATCCAAGTTACAAAAAAACGAACATGGACAAAAGAACAGGACAACATTGCCTCCAGTTGGTGTGCTTGTTGCCATGGTAACACACCACCCAGAGAGTTTGTCATACAACATTGTTGTTGTGCATGTTGGGGTATCCCATCCCCAAGCATGTCTTTTCTATTTTGAAAGACGGGACACGGAAAATAAGCACAGCCATCATGTCATGTCTTACCAACAGTTGTGCATGTATCTTTCTTATTAAGTTATGGTTTCTTCAACGGTAAAAGAAATACACTGCTTTCTGTGTCTTGGGTTTTGTCATAGGGGTTAATTTTGTGAATAATATAAAGAAAAGATCTTTTAGACAGAAAATGAATGTTCGTAATTCCAAGCAAACTCGATTTGAGATTATTCCCTCATGTAAATAACTCTCATATTTCACTCCAAAATTCAATGTGTTTTATGGAGATTTAATGTATTTTAATGTTCCCATTTCAAAAGCCACAGACCTTGCAGTTATTTTCTCAGTTTGACCATGTTACACCAAGTGGTTTTCTCTGACTCCATGCTAATCTGTTTATATCCCTTTCCCCTGTGGTTTGAAGTTGTGGAAGAAGCCCTTAGCTTACCTCTCTGGGAATGATTAAGTTACACTAATGGACTAATGGCAGCGAGGTTTCCTGCAGAAGTTGTCAACACCGTTCTGTAATTGTTCCTTTAATACTGTTTGTTGACTTAAACTGGAGTAGCCTAATCACTCCCCAAGTCTCAGGCACAAAAATCATTCCAGGAAATATTCAGGTAAATGAGCCCCTGCACCAAGGCAGTAAACATCAGTGAGATTAAGTAATTATATTTACTCTAAAGTTCCAAATGGGGGAAACTGCATGAGGTTTTAATAGCATCTGTACACTATAATCCTGTCTACACACATACAAAAAAATCAATTTGGAAAGAAAAAATAAAAAGACATCTTAAAAATAAGCAGATGGAAAGAAACAAAAAAACTGAAGTCCCTTTGCTGGGTTTTTGTTTGGTCGGCGTGTTTTATTACAGCAACAGAAAGCAAACCAGAACAGGGCTTTAAAAAACTGCAACCTCACTAATTTGATTTTGATTGATGCCCTTGTAATACCCACTGGCCTCTGAAAAGTCCAATATTAATAGTCACCATCTCCAATCACATCGTTACCTCATGCTCTTAGGACCTTGTGTTGTGTCTCCACAGGTTTTCTATCAAGCTTTGGCTGCCATTTTCAATTTCTCTCTCTCTCTCTCTCTCTCTCTCTCTCTCTCTCTCTCTCTCTCTCTCCTTATCTTCTTCCTTCTCCTTCCCCCCTCCCTCTTTTGGCCTGTAACTTTCCATGTAGTAGACACTGGCCTCGAACTCCTGGGCCTCTACCTCCGAAGGACTGAGATCACAGGTGGGAGCCGCCATGTTTCTCGGGGTTTCTCGTTAGATAATGGTTCCACCCATTTCTCGGTCAGTTTGGGTTTTCTATTCTAACCACTGCGGTGCCATCTTCCTTCACTAATACAGTGTGAGATACAGGGCAGGAGTCCAGTGCAGACAGGAAAGAAAGTGACTTCCACTGTCTCATGACATCCTTGCTGAACACGGAGTGTTCCGGAATGTGTTGGGGAAAAGAAATGAAATAATTCAGAAAAAAAACCCTATATTCTTGATGTTTTCACATCTTGTCTATTTTTTTTTTTTTAATGTAGGGTCTGAATTTAGGTTTAGTTAACCAGCATTGCAGATTCAAAGGGCTCTGGTCTTCTAACAGACAAGTTGTCTTTATCTATTTAATTCATTAAAAAAAAAAAAACAAAACAGGTTTTGCTTTACAAGATGACGAAGGTCTGCAGGTTTGTGAGTAAACGGTGGTCATCAGCTTTCTACAGCAAGTTCAACAGAAGAGGACAAAATAGCAGTACTTCATGTCGGTTTTTGTTTCTTTTACCTTTTAAAAGAAATCTGTGCTTATGAGTAAGCATGCTTGACTAGATCTGTGCACCTGAATTCAACACTCACTCAGTCAAGGCTAAGTTCACAAAGTTATGTGGGCTGGAACGTGAATGTCCAAATAGTTCAGAATAGGTTCTTGTATTTCTTTTTGATCTGAAAAGTTTAATGTATTTTAAATGATTCAATTTGTATTGGATTCCAACTAATTCTTCAGCAATGAGAACAGAGATATAAAGGTACGAGAATGGGTGACTGATGGGTTAGGGATATTTCCAAGGAGCTTGAGATGACAATATTTCATTATATAATTAAAACTTATATTCTAATATATGAAGGCAACATCTGCATAAAGAATAAGTTTGGAGTCTTTTTTTAAATCAAACAACCATTGTTTAATAATGCTACATGCATGCAGCCTACAGAAACGCACCACTGCATACTGCAGACTGAAAACATACATGGTGCTGATCTCATTTCCATTGCAAATTCCAATCTGCAAGGAGTTAACAGGCGGGATTATTTGGAGGTAGCTGGGCTTTTCCTTGGACATCTTCTTTGCGTTTAGTTGTTTAATTAGGTTTGCTTCAAAGCTAAATAGGTCTCCCAAGAGGTGTTCAAATTAGCCAGTGAGGGAGAGAAAAGAGAGAAAATTCCAAGTGTATGAAGGTAGGACTTGTTCAGCTAATGGCCACGTAGATTTAAGACACCTCGGTAGAACCCACGTGCAATGGTTTAGGCAAATTTTTAAGCCGTTAGAAGGTTATGGCTGGGAGGGATCAAACAAACAGAAAACAACCAGCCGTCAAAGCACCGGTTCCATTAGGCAGCTGCTGTGCTTGGGGCCGCTCGCCGGCATCTCATTTCATCTCTAACAATTCCTTGAGGGAGATGCTGTGGTCACCTTCATCTTTTAATCTTTCAGCTGAGCAAACAAAGATTTTCTTTTCGTTTTGAAGGGAAAAAACTCTCCCAAGGTAATTGGAGCAGCCACAGGTTGTATTTCAACTGGGCTCCGTGGTATTTTTCTCTTAAGCAACTCTGATATTCTCAAGTTAGAGATGCACATTTTAGAGCATCAGTGAGCTCCTTAATAGTCTACAGCTCAATGGTGGAGGATCTGGAACTTTCATTGAGCTGTCTTAGAAAGTCCAACAGAAAGAAGTCAAGGTGGATATACTGAGAAGTGTTTGATTAAGGCTCACACACAATATTAAAATGCATCAGAGCAGGGTGAGAGTTCACACCAGTTTGCAGAGCTGGGCAGGCTGCCATCTCCTCCAAGATCGATTCCTCTCACAGAAATGCTTACAAAATGCCCCTATTACGAAGCAAATAGGCGACAGTGCATCTCTGCTACCTCTAGGTGGCGACCTCCGTCTTTGCTAGGATACGTACTAGGTTTTGCCCTGATAGCCCTTGGTCGGATCAAGATCACTGCACCCTTGTCTGTCTGTCTTCCTGAGTATCTCCAGGGCTCTCCTCCCATTCCCCCGAAGCAAATCAAATAATAATAATGAAAGGACAAGGAATTGACAGGAATTTTGGTTGGTCTTCTATTCTTTATGCAATCTTTTAATAAGCAGGTAAAACATAAACAAGTTTTTAGGTGATAAGAATTGAATGAGACCTGTTTAGATGAAGTTTGTCTGCACATTAAAAAAAAAAAGACTGGTGAAGCAATAATTATTCTTGTTGACCTGTTTCTCATCCACAGATGCTCACATACAGAACAGGCTCTTCAAGTTGTCTCCTTAGCCAACGTTAAGTTTCAACAAAATTCAGCATAATTATGTGTCAGTGACTGTGAAATCATATCTTTAAGAACTTGGAAATTTCATAGGAAAACACTGGCTTAATTATAAATTTATTCAAGAACATAACAACAAATTTTAACAGTCTGAGGCTTTATTTAGCCACGTTAATGTTATATGATAGAGTTTTATGTTGTTATAGCTTTGGACAGATCCACAATAGTCCTTAGAAGCTATTGCTGTCTTCCTTGCTTTTAAAGATGGAATATTATGATTACTTTGGTAATTATGGAGCATAAATGCAACACTTCTCAGAAACTGAAACATTTTTAGCCCTTCCCATCATTTTTTCTATTTTCTTTTTTTCTTCATCATTTATTGCCCTTTTTTGTTGATTATTTGGAAATTTCACATAATGTACCCTGATCACTCTCACCTCCCAGTCCTCCCAGGTCCATTACCCCACCCTTGTGACCCTCTCTCCACACACACACACACACAAAGATTAAACAAAGCCATCAAGTCCAATTTGTGTTGTCCATATATTCACTGGAACACAATCAAACTCCCTTAAAGAAAAGTGGATCCTTCTCTGCTCCCATCCCAGCAAGTGACCATCTGTTGTGGACAGCTATACTTCTCCATCCTTATCACAATTTTTAAGAGTTTTCTTTGAGGCTGGGCGGTGGTAACACATGTTTTTAATCCCAGCATTCGGAGTTGAAGGCCAGCCTGGTATGTAGAGCAAGATCCAGGACAGGCACCAAAACTACACAGAGAAACTCTGTCAAGAGTTCTCTTTGATGGCTTTCTGTCTAGGCTGTTTTTGTTTTTTGGTTTTTTTTGGAGGGAGGGTAGAGGTGGGAGTTGTCACAGAATCCTTCTATGTCTCTCTTTCTCAACTGTGAGTCTGCAGTCATGGATATCACCGCAGAAGGAGCTTCACTATCCTTTATAGTCATCAGGAACACAGATCACAGACTTCCAACTGGCCTCTGGTGTCAGCATGTGTCATGGACCTCAGGATGGTCTCAGATAGCAGTACGGGCCACAGACACCAACATAGCTTCAGGGGCAGCACAGACCACAGACATCTGGATGGCCTTTGAGGGTAACAGAAGTCACAGACACCAACACATCCACAGGGCCCCCAGCTGCAGCAGGACCCAGCTGCAGCAGGACCATGGTACTCAGACATGGTCTCAGGGGGGAATGCAGATCACAGACACCAACATGGCCTTGTGTGGCAGTATGGGCCTTGCACACCAACATGGCCACTTGGTGGTAGCTCAGTCCTCAGACACCTCCATAGTTCAGCCTCTCTCTACTATGTATGTACCAGTCCGTGCCTCCATTCCCATCCCTCCATTGCAAAGTCATTTTGTCACAGTGGCATTGGAAACTACAGTGTGTCATTCAGTTTACTTTTTGCCTACACAGTTCTACATGCAAATACACATTGCCAAGAGTCATTGGTTTGGCTCAAAGCCTCTGGTCTCTGAAGCACCATAAATGCCCGGCCACTGCTGAGACTTCTTCGATCATAGCCATGCTTCAGGTTTTCATTACCTCAGTGGCAATGACTTGCTCCTGGAACTGGTGGATCTGGTTCTGCAGTACCAGCTCCTCTTCATGGTCCAGCAACTCATAGATGTCAGGGTTGACTTACCCCCAACCCCAAGCCAGGTGGTGAGCTCTTCTGCTTTTGACAAGTACACATAAACTAGAATTATTTTTAGCTTTCATGGGTAAGTGAGGTGGCCACTTCATTCAAGTCACTGATAGTTTTGCGTTTGTTGTTGTTGAGAAATTTGGAAGCAAGCTTGCATAGCATCCTTTTTGCACATTTTAAATGGATTTAAGTTTCTAAAACCATGATTTGTTTAAAAAAAAAAAAGAGCATTGGGGGTGAGAGAGATGATTGAGAACTTGAGTGTAGACGGCTATGGCAGAAGACCCAAGTTCAGTTTTCCTACCCACTTGGGTGGACCACAACTACCTTTAAATCCAGCTTCAGGGAATCCAATGTCTTTGGCCTCCTTGACACTTCGACTCATGAACACAGACATACACACACACACACACACACACACACACACACATAATTGAAAATAAACATTAAAAGTATCTGCATCCAAACTCTGCCAGCCACAGTCTCTATTTTCCGAAAATGCTTCCTACAAACTTTGTGGGTCATTCTATGATTGATGCCGCTTTAATAACACAGGGTATTGAGATAAGGTTGGGTAAAGTAGATTTCACAGCGGGGGCTGTCAGGATAAACGGAAGAGTGGACTTCAGAGTAGAGGAAGTCTTTGCTTGTATGTTCACTAGCTCTGTGAACTTGGGCATGCCTTTTAGTCACTCTGAGTCTCAGTTTCCTCTTTTTTTTTTTTTTTTTTTGAGACAGTGTTTCTCTGTGTAGCTTTGCGCCTTTCCTGGAACTCACTTAGTAGCCCAGGCTGGCCTCGAACTCGCAGAGATCCGCCTGGCTCTGCCTCCCTAGTGCTGGGATTAAAGGCGTGCGCCACCACCACCCGGCAGTTTCCTCATTTTTAAAAGGAAGTTGGCAGTTACTCATATGTCTGTTGGGAGGTTTAAATGGGTTAATGTCAATAAATACTTTGAATACTGCATGGAATATAAAAGTATGGTATAGGGATATTCATCATCATCATCATCATCATCATCATTTTATAATTAGATTAAGCTCTTGACAAAACTGTTACCTTATTTTCCTTTAATTTTCACAGAGCATCAGACAATAAAAATTTAGACAAGAAAATTCTTGCTTTCAAGACTAAAGTATTTGAAATATTTAGTAAGTTCAAGATTGACTCTAAAAGACTCATGTTCAAGGCAGCTGTGTAGTCAAAGTTTGCCTACAACCTCATGGTTTCTCTGTGAAAAAGAATGAAATTCAAAATCATCTAGGAGTGTTTAAATTTTATTTTAAAGCTTCAATTATTTTTTTTTCTGTCTACATTTCCAGGAAATTATAAAAAGAGATTATAATTTGGATTTCTTTCTTTTTTTTTTTTTTTTTTTTTTTTTTTTTTTTTGAGACAGGGTTTCTCTGTGTAGCTTTGCGCCTTCCCTGGATCACGCTTGGTAGACCAGCCTGGCCTCGAACTCACAAAGATCCGCCTGCCTCTGCCTCCCAAGTGCTGGGATTAAAGGCATGCGCCACCATTATTTGGATTTCTTAATTGGACTGAAAATGGCATTATTGCTTATGGTCACACATAAATATACTGATAGGAAATGGAGATTTTCTTCTGCCACTAGAGGTAGAGAGTGGAGAGGAGGTCATGCCTAGAAGCTGAGAAGCTTGCATATGACTCTGAAATTTAATTAGCCTTCCTATTGTAGAGGCCTGTGGTGACATATTTTGGACCCTAATAAACTTGTCTGAGGATCAGAAGATAGAGCCAGCCACTAGATTAGACATAGAAGCCAGACAGTGGTGGCACACACCCTTAATCTTATTATTCAGGAGGCAGAGATCCCTGTGGATCTTGTGAGTTCAAGGTCAGACTGGAAACAGAGCCAGGCAGTGGTAGTACACACCTTTAATCCAAGTACTAGGAAGCACACATGCCTTTAATCCCAGGAAGTGATGGCAGGGTGGAAAAACTTATATAAGTTATGAGGAAACAGGAACTAAGGCAGTTCAGCTGAGATCCTATCGTGTGAGGACTCAGAGGCTTTTGGTCTGAGGATTCATGGAAATCAGATTGGCTGAGGAGTTATCGAGGTGAGGTTGGCTGTGGCTGCTCTGCTTCTCTGATCTTTCAGCTTTCACCCTGATATCTGGCTCTGTTTTTTTTTTTTTTTTTAATTATAAAACCTTTTAAGATTTGTGTTACAGAGGCCAGAAGAAGAGCCTGAACAGATCTGAAGATGATGGTGTGTTAAGGGCAGCAGCAACAGAAAGCAGTTCAGATCCACAGGAGGGATAACTGTATTCAACATTGTCAGTTTTAAGGAAGTGTAGCAGGAGTCTTAAAGAGTCTTATTAATAAAATCAAATCTGAGCCAGGTATTGGGGTGAATGCTGGAAGATCAGAGAGACAGAACAAGCCACAGCTACCTCACCTCGCCAGTTCCTCAGCTGGTCTTGTTTCCTCAGACTGCAAGCTTCTATGTCCTCATCCCAATGGCTCTCAGCTGAACTGTGCTGCTCCAAAGCCTGAATGCTTAACCAGCCAAATGCTAAACCAGCCAAATGCTTCTAGTTTCTGGTCTTCACACCTTATATATCTTTCTACTTTCTGCCGTCACTCCCTGGGATTAAAGGCTGGATTTCTGGGATTAAAGGTGTGTGTCACCATGCCTGGCTATTTCCAATGTGTCCTTGAACACACAGAGATCTGCCTAGCTCTGCCTTCCAAGTGTTGGGATTAAAGGCGTGCATCACCACCGCCCAACTTCTGCTATGGCTTGCTCTGACCCATTTTCTAGCCACCATTTTTGGCTTTGTTCTAGTGGCTGTCTGTTCTCTGACCCCAGATAAATTTATTAGGGTGCACAATATTGTGGGGAACAGAATACCACCACAAGGAAGAATAATTAATTAATCAAAACCATCATTATGATATGCAGGGTCATTCCTCCATGAAACCAATAATGGTTATTTATAGTATCTCAATATCGTAGGCTATATTTTGTGTGCCCCCAAACCCATGTGCTAATCCATGATGCCCCTATACCTTAGAACATGATTGTGTTTGGGGAAATGCTCATTAGAGAAGAGAGCAAGGTCAAAAGGAAATCAGGAGATCCTCACCCAACGTGATTAGCACCCTCAGAAGTAAAGGGGTTACTGGTAACTGATGGATGTGAAGAGAGAGGGACAATTTTCACGGGGATCCTGGCACTTAGTGGCTGCTCAGGCTGCTTTTGCTACAGCAGATGGTCTCACACCCATGCACATACAGGTAACACTATATTACCAGTCTTGGAACAAATTATGGGCAGATAGCACTATATTGTTAATTAAATCACAAGATTGCCCTCACGTCACACATCTCATTGCTTGTCCTTCATACAGTGTTGAGTATTTGAGACATAATAGGTAACTGTTGTAGAAATATCTATTAGAGTGAGGATTACAAGGAAATTTCACATTTCAGCATTAGTGATGAATAACAAGTGACTTCTTTCCACCATGGAGGTACTGGAGTTTAGGAGGTAGCATATGAGTTGGAGATGCATACTACAGCCCATAATATTAAGATATTTAGAAAGTCAGTGGAGTGGGGCACCAGTCTAAAGAGCCTAGTAACCAAAGAAATGATTTTAGCTGTCAAGCTTTTGACTCTCATTGATGTTTGTTCATTGTTACTAGCATTACCTTGAACCAATGGTCAATAATAACATGACAAACATAATCTTTACTAAGAAGGAAACTAAAATGCACCATGGATGTACCATATTTTAAACAGGAGTTTTCTAGTAAAGAGTCTATACAATTTATTGTTTTAAGATTCATTTTTATTTTGTTTTAACTTTGTGTGTGTGTGTGTGTGTGTGTGTGTGTGTGTGTGTGTGTGTACATGCCCATGCATGCTAATGTTTGCAGAAGCCAGAAACAGGCATCAGTTCCCTAGAGCTGGAGTTACAGGTGGTTGTAAAGTGCTTGACATGGATATTAGGATCCAGACCTGGGACTGCTGCAAAGCAAGTGCTTGTAATGCTGAGCCTTCTCTCCAGCCCATAATTTGTTTCAGACAGGATATATTGCAGCACTTGGGTCAGTGTGCCCTTCTTCAAAAGGCCAAACACTTGTGTATACTATGTTTGGATGTGCATTTAAGTCTGTGCAAATGAGCCAACTCTTTCTGTAGCTTGCCTAAAGGTCTATTTACAAGGAGAGGATAAGGAGTCTAGTGTGAGATATTCTGTGATCAAGAGATGAAGGCCAATGGTCGAGAGAAAGCCTGATCTGACCTAGTCTGGTCATCAGATGGCCAAACACCCTAACAGTCGTCTTGGAACTCTCATCCAATAACTGATGGAAGTGGATGCAGAGATCCTCAGCCAGGCCCCAGGTGGAGCTCCAGGTGTCCAACTGTCGAGAAAGAGGAGGGTCTGAAAGAGCGTGAATTGTTGAATCCAAGATTGCAAAAGGCACAGGGACAAATAGCCAAATGAATGGAAGCACATGAATTATGAACCAAAGGCTGTGGAGCCCCCAGCTGGATCAGGCCCTCTGGATAAGTGAGACAATTGAATAGCTTGAACTGTTTGGGAGGCACCCAGTCTGTGGGACCAGGATCTGCCCTTAGTGCATGAGCTGGCTGTTTGAAACCTTGGGCTTACACAGGGACACTTTGCTCAGTCTGGAAGGAGGTGACAGGACCTGCCTGTACTGAATCCCAGGGGTGCCTTGATCCTGGAGGATATCAGAATTTTAGACATTCTATTAACTAGTTACCGAATCTTACCAATTATGTTATAAATGGATTTTTATCACAATCAATGGCAAAAAAGGGCCTGGGTTTGATTCATCAACATGAATTCTAAACTTTACTACTAACAGTGACTTAGATACCAGGGTCAGGAATACAAAGGGTTGGTTGAAATGCTTTAAACTTAGAACAAGTTATTCTTCTTGCCAAACCTCAGTTTCCACACTTGTGAGATGCAAAGGAGACTAATAATCTTTCCAAATAATTGCAGAAGAAATTAAATGAGATGATTCAGAACAGCTGTGTTACACATGACTCACTCATCAATCATGAATTCAATACAATTTTACATTTCAATTTTTTTTTTATTATGAATGTACAAACTGTGCTATTGGCATTCTGTTTCCACAGATCTTCTGGAAATAGATCATTTATACTATTCAGTAGTCAAAGATTATTGTCTAGTAACTTTTATGGCAGGGTTTGGCTGGGCTCTGTACATCAAGGTAATTTGTCATATGTCAGAGCACAATAAAATTTCAGCATGTTAAATCACACTGAGAGTTCTAGTTTCAATGATTCTATGATGATATAGATTACTTTTTTGTGTGGCATTTTCCCCTCAGGTAGAAGATGGCGTTAATAATGCTTCCAAAGTACTTTTAATTTCACTTCATTAGAGATGGTCAACTCTGTCTAGAGTACAATTTGAAATTTAAGAGCCTGGGGATAGCGTGAAGGGCTTCAAAATGTCACGCTTCGCTGGGTGGTGGTGGTGGCGCACGCCTTTGATCGCAGCACTGGGGAGGCAGAGGCAGGCGGATCTCTGTGAGTTCGAGGCCACCCTGGGCTACAGAGTGAGTTCCGGGAAAGGCACAAAGCTACACAGGGAAACCCTGTCTCCAAAAACACAACAACAACAAAAAAAACAAAACAACAACAACAATGCCACGCCGCTCCTGCAAAACCCACACTTAGTAAAACTACTATAACTCACACTAATTGTGAGTACCTGGGTCTCACAGGACTGGCCTATTTAACGGTCAGGGAAGGGGTGGGGGACTGACAGAACCTGTCTCATAACGTGTTGTGTGATGTTTTGATTGTTTTCTGACAAGTAACGCTTTCTTGGAGGCAGAGGGCCGAGATAGCCACTGGCTGACCATACAGGTCTGGATGACTGTAGACAGAGAAGAGACAGGAAGTAGTAAGGTGGGGCTGAGAGAGGATCGCAACCCTTTTTGGATGGAGGAATGGAAGAGGTAGGAAGCAACTGATGGCTGCTCCCTCTTCTGTGATCGTTCAGGTTCTTACCCCAATATTTGATTCCTGGTTTTTCCATTGATAAGATTACCTAGATTAATGCTTCACCAACCTCTGAATTACAGGCTGTGGACAGATTCTGGGACAGGAGAATCACTCTCCTTAGTTGTGTTCTCTATGCTGAGCCCACCAGGCTCTAACAGACAGCTCCAAACCCCCAGTCACACGGATGACCCTGCTCAATCTTGGTGGGTCAAGAAAGAAAGTGACTAGGAATGGATCTGGGAGAAATTTGAGGGATAAAGAGAGGGTAGACAGAGGTAGTATGAAGGTGGAGGATTAGAGTGACTAGCATTCAAGGCTAGTAATGTGGAATTATATTCCAAATTATAATAAATAATAATATTAATAATAGTAAATACAAGGTGTATTTATACACAGATAAAGTTTGCAGGAAATTTTCTCACTCAGACTGACAATACTCCCTCCAAAATCCAAAGAGCATCTAGAAAACAAAAAAACCAAACAAACGAAAACCAACAGCAGCAGCAAAACAAAAAACAGACAACACCACCAGTCATGAGAAGCTCTATTTTGAGTTGTTGTTCAGGGATGTTCATGATACTCCCAAAGCACTGCAGGCTATTGCTACTGCCCTTGGTTCCCAAACCAAGAAATGGTAGGTTAGTTCCTATTGATGAAGATACCATGCATTTCAGATATAGGACCCAGAGGCTCCTGAGGTGGAACTGACCTGAATCCCTCTTCTCTGAGGAGTAGATTTCATGGTACCCAAAGTTACCATGCAAGCTCCCAAAGGAAGGAAGCAACAAACTATCCTTCCCAGCTCTTATACCTGTAAACCACTACAGTGATCAGACTGGTAGGATAATTATAAGGGTGCAGTAGGTACACATTCCTTGGCAGTAACAAACAGCTCTCTCATTGGACTTAGACCTGCTTAACAAGAGGGAAATCATGGCTGGTACTGGAAACCTAGCCAACTACCTAGAGTTAGTGAAGTTATGGAGCTTGGAGAAGAACCTATAACCACCACTTTACTAAAACAACACAATCTTTAACTGCGCTCTAAATATTTGTTTTGTACTGTATACAGATAAGTATAGTTTTCACCCATCAAGAAAACTTCTCTTTGAAACAGATTGAGACCATTAGAGCAAACCACAATCAATCCTAATGCAAAGTGGTGGAGCCTAATCCCAATGGATAAATCTACAAAATACTCCTGCACTTAAGACTCAGGGAATATTACAGAAGAAGGGGGTGGTGAGGATTGTAGGAACCAGAAAATTAGGGAGTTTGCTGCGAGATGGTAATGTCAACAGCTATACCCATAAATTCTTACCAAAAGAACTGTTCAAATATGAGCTGAATAAGGACAATCAACATGCCAAGTTAGCTTGGGAGGAAATGCTAGAAGACTTCAAATCTACTCAGAGAGCTACAGGCAAATTAGAAATGCTGTGAGTGGTAGAAATAACCTTTCCCAGGGGAGGGCATTCCAATTGTTTATCTAATACCAAGATGAGTAACATTATACAGACTGAGCAGGTTATAAATAAGAATATGTTCATGTATACATACATATATGAATATATTTCTGTGTGAGTGTGTGTGTGTGTGTGTGTGTGTGTGTGTGTGTGTGTGTGTGTGTGTGAAGGCAACGATTGAAAGAGAGGCCATGAATTTGAAAGAGGGCAGAAGGGAGGACTACATAAGAGGGCTTGGAGGGACACAGGAAAGGGAAAATGATGTAATTAGAATCTCATAAGTAAAAGGAATAATTAAAAATAGATAAAAAGAAACATCAGAAACAAGTGAAGTATGTTTTCTTAGGGATTTATTAACATTATAACATCCTGAAAAGACTTGTGGATGGTTTTGGAATATGGAGATACTCAATGTGAAAGGGGTTTCCTTAAATGAATTAATGTATTCTACACATGTAAGAATCATACATTTATTCTATAAAATTTATACATGTCAGATGGATGACCAAAATAGAAATCTCCTTAATTCTATTATATAGTAAACTATTTTCCCCCACAACATTGGGTTCCTGTGTCCTGGAAGATTAAGTGAAGAATCAAGAAGCTAAGAATTTGAGACCCTCATTTGCTTCCCTTTTTCCATTTCCTTCTATGGCAATGATGGGCCAGGCCAGTCTGATTTGAGATCAATGGGTTTATGGAAGAATTCCATGAGTCCACCTCTCCTAGACATCCCTGAGGTATATTACTCACTGTCCCAGGGATATCACCCTACTTATCTTGATGTAATAGTCTATCAGTACGGTGTCCACCCCATCTGTGTAGTGTTTGATTTCTCCCAGGTGTGGCTCCTGTGTTAGAAGTCCTGATCCATGCATGTACAAATGTAACTATACTTTATAGCATTCTGAATCATTCAGTTGTCTGACGCATGTGTAAAAATGAAGTCTTTTCCTTTCTCTTCAATACTACCCTAATGGTGGTCATAGTATAACTGCTTCCAAGGTCTTGCACATGGTTTTAAAATAAAGGAATTGCAGTTATCCCAGTGGGGCAGAGGAGAACAGAATACAGATTTATTGTGACTTAAAGCTCTCATGAGCATTGAATGGGAGAATAAACATTTTCAAACTTTATACCTCCTTTAATTGCCCCCCTGTTGAGTTTTCTTATTGAGTCTCCACATGGGTATTTATAGTACAGTTACATTTATGCCTTGTTGGTAAGTTCCTCTTGAAGCCAATGGTCAAATTTGTCAGGAATATGGGAGGGTAGTTTATGTCTAAAATATTGAACATTATGCAACTAAAACAGTATTACATGGTAATGGGAGATGGATATTGAATATTATTAAGGCACATTAATACTAGCATGTGTTTATCAGGAAAACATTTTCAAATATTATGGCAAAACTATATTTATAATAGTCACCAGATCATGAGCTCAGAACTCTATATCATTTAACTGTTAGATCAAAAACTTAAATTTCAAGTCAAAGTTCAAATCTTCTACTACTTATGGGAAATCTCTGATCATCCCCAGAACAGTTCTACTAGCTCATACACGTCACACAATATACTTAGTTCATAAAAATCCTTATAAATAAGTAAGCTGAAAAATTAAAATGAGCTTTTACAGATCCCTCTTCAAGTGTAACCACCACCCCATCTTTCAAAGCCTAACATCTCATTAGTTGGATAGGGCAGATTCTGAAACAGATTTAAGGGAAAGTGTGACAAATTAGGTTGACATTTATGTATAGATCAAATATCTTATCTCAAGAATAATAGACTTTGGTTTTCTATCCTTTTGTAAAATTTTGAGATTATAATGTAATTACAACATTTCCCCTTTCCCTATCATCCCTCAAAAGCCTCCCATATGCAAATCCCTGCTCTCCTTCAAATTCATGGCTTCCTTTTTTGATAATCATTATTGCATGCATATGTAATTATGCATATAAATATATATTTCTAAATATAACCAGTTCAGTCTCTAAAATGTTACATGTATTTATTTTTTAGGGCTGACCATTTGGCAAAAGAGGTGTGCTCTTTCCTGGGGAAGACCATCTCCCCTGCTCCTCCTGGCTTTGCCCAGTTGCCTGTGGTTATTTGTGTAGGGTTGAGGCCTCATGGGCTTTTCCCGATCCAGTTTGGCACATTCATTGGTGTTACTGCTTTTCAGCTCGTGTTTGGGCAGTCATGTTGGTAAGACTTTATGGGTATCGTTTCTGATGTTGTTAGGAGGTTCACTCTCACAGCAAACTTCCTAATGGTCTCACTCTTGCAGTCTTTCTATACCCCCTTGTCTACAGTGATCCTTGAGCTTTAGGTGTGGAAGTGTTTTGTAAATGTATCCATTGGAATAGGGCTACACAACTCTGCATTATAGCTGGTTGTAGTTTTCCCTAGTAGACTCTGTTGAAAGAGAAGTTTTCTTGGTGAAGGGTGAGGACCACTTTGTTGGTTTTTAAGGAAACCCTTCTGAACCTGTGAAATTGGACTGATTTTGTAGTTTTGTAAAATCATTAACTAATACTCCAGTGATTCTTTTTGAAAAAAATATCTACATTTCCTAAGGGATCCCAATAATCATGAGGAAGGGTTGGAAGCAGACCTTCTTCCCTATTGTATGCACAGGCAGCACAGCATGGGTGCACAGCAGAGCCAACTAATTGCCTCTGAAGTGAAGGTGCTATCTTATTGCTTTGACACTGTATTTATTTAACTGTCTTCAATGAATGTCAAAGCCTTTGGTTCCCAGGCATCACAGCCTTCTTCCTCTCTTCTCTGTCTACTTGGGTGGTTGGTGGCACCTTGAGAAACCAAGGAATCATCCATTCCCATCTCTTCTCTTCCAGGCCTGTCATCCTTCCTCAGTCTGTTGAACTCCTTCCTCTGTCTCTTTCCTACCTCATTCAGCTTCTTCATCTCTCACGTTGGTGACTTGAGGAGACTTTTGCCCCCTTAACCAGATGGAACTTTCTAATAAAATGCAAACAACTGATATTTACCCCTTTGCTGAAAAACATATCTTACAGCTTCCTCTCCACTCACATTGAAGTCCAAACTCCTGTACATGTTTAGAAATCAGTGCTTAAGCTAGTACCTGCATTTCTTCTCAGACTACTACTTGACCCGATCTCTCTTTCTCTCCTTCTATTCTATGAAGCCAGGCCATGAACTTCCAGATTCTGGAGTCTTTGCATTCACCTCACCAACCCTTACCTCTTGTCTTTATGCTATTAATCATTAATTGATGTCACTCCCAGGTCAAGGTCAGGCACTCCATTGTATGTATTTACCCTCTGTTTTAATTCAACATTTCATTTTAATGTCAAACTCTTTGTATCTCCTTGCCCTGTGAGATCATTACAGCTGAGGCCACATCTATCTTAATTAGTAAAATGCATGCTAGACACTTAACCATTTAAACCAACAGTAAGGAAATGGATTGATTAGAGCCTGTGGATGCTGTCATGCTGGGTTGTTTCATTTTTTGCCTTGGAGGTTGCATACTGTCTATAAGACTATAGCATTTACTAAGCATTTTAAACATTATGTTACCCTTTTTGGGTTACCATATATAATACAAAACCAAGGGTCCCATTGGGTATCTTAAGCTAAACAGGTATTTTCTCACAGCTCTGAGGGTTGGAAAATCCAAGTTCAAGATATAAGCAAAATTCAGTTTTTGTTTTGTGATTGTTATGTTATATGTGATATAAAACAGACTTGAACTCAAAATTGTCTCAAGTGATACACAAAGACATTGTCCAACATAAAATAGTGCACTCCTTCATGAAGATACAATGATTAGGAATACATACACCTGCTGTGTTTATTAGCTATGTATTTTATTTGTTCCGTGCATAAACTCCAATACAATTATTAAATATGGGAAAATATTAGGAAGAATCTAACAGTTAACAGGACACTTGGAACATATGTTTAGTTTATTACAGAACAGAGTTCATGGACATTCTGACTTGGAAAACAAACAACAAGATTTTATATATCTCCTTGACTAGACCGTGGGCATATCTTATGAACAATAAATGGCTACAACATGTTTGGGAGCGTTCCTTCGGGGGCCTTGAAGCTCTGAGCACAATCCCATCTTGCTTTCAGATTAGTTCTTTAGTTGTCAGTGGTAAGCCTCCTCTTCTTTCTACTGTTTTCCAGAGGTTCTACACTGAGATTCTCAACACAATGAGTAGTCAAGTAAATATTCTCCATGGCTCCATGAAAACTCACTTGATTACAGCACCGTAAATTCAGCTTAGTGGTTAAAATACAAAAGAGTGTTTTAAAAAAAAAACTTTATCTTCATCAGAGGTTTTTATTTTCCCAAAGTACATATGAAAATAACAATATTAACTATGTTAAGTTCACTTTTGGTTATTTCATAGTTCACTTCTAACAACGTAGCAAGTTCCTTTGAAAGGAGGAACTCTGTGCCTAGCAGCTAGGCATGTTTGACTCAGGTAGGCACTGATACTCAGAACTATTACTCCGTGAGAGGTGGCTTTGAGAGTGTGTCGTGTTGAACTTCCACTTTATCCCAATTGCTGTAGTACTATCCTCCCATGGACAGCTGTTCTTTTCCTAAAACCCGATCTGTCTACTTCCACATGATTATCCCAGCTGGGTTTGTTGAGTGTTGACATTCCCTCATAGAAGGGTAGGGCAGGGAGGGTCATAGAACTTTCTCATGAGTATTTAGCCACTCCTCGCAGACAATTTTATGGAATTCTGTGCTAATCTCACATGGTCTTGTGGTCTTGGGAAGGAGCAGAGTGCACAGGCCGGGGAAGACTGGGAGGAGGTCACTCTATACATGTGGCTACTGGGAAGCCATCATCTATGGTGGGTGCATGATGTCTAGTGGGGGCTGCTTTGGGGTCACCCACATGCCTGTGAACCATCCTTCATCTATTCTCTGTGAAGGAAACTCAGTAAACTACTTGTCTTTAAAATATCCCCAGGATGGATGTTATGCAACACAAATGTAATCCTAACTACAATGATATAGAAATGCAGCTTTTGTTACTTATCACCCATGCTGGGATGGGATCTCTGGTGATGTGACTATTTCTGTTTTCTTGAGATACAGTCTCATTAGCACAGGCTGGCTTTGAGCTCACTAGATAGCTGAGGTTGTTCTTGAACT
Source organism: Onychomys torridus (assembly GCF_903995425.1). NCBI lineage: Eukaryota > Metazoa > Chordata > Mammalia > Rodentia > Cricetidae > Onychomys > Onychomys torridus. The sequence continues at coordinate 53,488,797 of NC_050460.1, forward strand.
CTTGATCCTCCTATGTCCATCCCCAGAGTGCCGGGATATGCCACCCCCATTGCATATTATATATATATTACCTAAGTTGCTAATTTCAGTTCAAATGATATGAGTATCTTCTATGCCATTAGCAATTTTTGGAAAATGTAATTTTGCCATTTGATTTCATTGTGGGCTTAGGAAGACAGACTTTTTTTTTGTACCTAACTTTCTGCAATAACAAGCACAATACTGAACTGAATATCCTTGCATGTAGAGGCTTCTCCCTAAATTGTATTATATCCTAAGTGTAGAACCTTATATATGAAATGACTAGGTTAGAGGACTGCATTAAATAGAAGGTATTTAAAGCAGGCTAAAGACTGTGGTTGCATTGCTATTGACACAAAGTCTAAAGAGCTAGGCATGAATTGGTCCAAAGGTGTACAGGAAGTGACTTCAGCGGTACTAAGTGGCCCTTAGATTTATCTCATTTTAAAGAAAGCCACACTGATGCTTTTTCTTCTTTTCTGCTTCTTCCTCCCTCTTATCCCTCTCCCTTCTCTTGTTTATCTTGTAAGCAGGAAGGTGTGTGTGTGTGTGTGTGTGCACAGGCACATAAGCACACATGATATCTAATATGACAGGCACTCAAAGTGTTGGGGACATACCAACGTTCTGAGCTAAAAATCATGGTCACAACTCTATCTTATCTCCACAGATTAACAGGTAAACAGATCTAGATTAAAAACAATGTTGGCAGGAAAATGAGGAAACATGGGAAAAATGTGTAGTGGAACCAACATACTGGCTTAAAATCACTTTGCTTAAATGAATGCTTGACAGCAACAGAGGGGTTGCTTTAACTAGGAAGGACAACCAATGGATTAGGAGAAAGTAAGAGTTAAAAAGAGAGAAAGAGGCCAGCAGTTGTTTTCTATGAAGGACAAACTGTCAGACAAAAGATTACCCACTTGACGGTGGAAGCCAAGGGTTCATGTTTGGCCTGGGCTCCACACTTGTCTCTGCCTCTGTGCTGGGTAGATACGAGCAGAGACGCTGTCTTTGGTAGACCAGCCCTTGCAACTTTGTTGCATTGTAAATGGGGCAAGGCTCAATTCGCTGAACACTGAAAATCCCATCTTTTGAGATGATGGAATTTTGGAACCTGAGGGCTTCCATTTTTCTTCTCCTCAGCCTGTCGGACAGCCCCACTGACAATTAAATCATTTGCCACGAGGCAGCTTTGTTACATTAAATTATGAGTCAGTATGTTCATCCTTCCTTCAATTCTCTCCTCTGACAATCTATTTAATAGAAGAAAGAGGATGTGATGTCTACCAAAAAAATTAGCCTGCAGTTTTATTTTTTCTCTTTTATTACTTCTTTGAGGATTTTGTACAATATGTTTGGATCATATTCACCCTTCTTCCCATTCCTCATAGACCTTCCCCTACTGTACCAATCACTTGCAATGTAAAAACCATAATGAATTTTTGGTTGTATGTGATAGTTATATTACATGTAATTATGATCTGGTTATTTTTTTTTTTTTTCATTTGGAAATTAAGCTTGACATGAAGAGATATGATTGTGTAGGGAGTTGACAAAGGATGGACTTGTGATGGCTAATCTTGAGTACATCTAAATTAACTAAAAACCAAGCATCTGGGCACCCTTAGAAGAGATTTTTCTTGTTTGGATCATTTGAGGTCAGAAGACCCACCCCAAATATGGGCCACACCTTTCGTTTGCAACCTATGTGAAATGACAGGGAAGAAAGGAGCCTTGTGCTGTGGGATGTTCTGTATGCTCTGAATGTGTTGCTCTGGTTAGTTAATAAATAACGTGCTGATTGGCTAGCTGGTGGGACAAAGTGCTGGTGGGACAAAGAGAGAGGAGAATTCTGGCAAGTGGAAGGCTGAGTGAGGAGATGCTGCCAGCTGCCATAATGAGAAACAACATGTAAGATACCGGTAAGAGTCACATGGCAAGGTATAGATTTATAGAAATGGGTTAACTTAAGATATACGAACAGAAGCAAGAATCCTGAGCCAATAGGCCAAACAGTTTAAATAATATAAGCGTCTGTGTGTTTATTTGAGTCTGATTGGCTGCCGGCCTGGGCAGGAATGGAGATAAATTCAGCTATAAATGGTGCCCAACAGCTTGAGTTTCCACCTGAAACCTGAGAATATTTAATAAATGTAGTGGGTAGCCAATTCTAAAACAGAACTAGAAACGGCTTCCTAGTTGTCTCTCTCAAGTTAGCCACAGCTTGTATGCTTGAGCTATGGCGGTTGGCAGCACATTTCTTCTGAGTTCCACAGAGGTTTCTGTAAGCTGCACGAAATGGTGCATGGTGGATATATGTTTTGCTACTAAAAAAAGAGGTGTGTTTCTGGGCTACATGCTGATAGATGGAAGCATAGATCCACTGCTTCCCAGAGTCTGTGGGAGCATGGTTCCCAGAGCTGATGGTAAAGGTATCACTACCACATTGGGAAGCTGAGGTGGACAGAGCATGCTGGAGTTTAAAGCAATAGATTCACAATAAGACAGATTCAGATGGGATAAAACCTCTAAACAGTTTACAATGTGTGTAAAAATGTATGTAGGCTTGGAAGAGACAAAAAACATAATATATGCAGTTATATAAAGAAATAGATAGTTTAAAAAAATAAAGTCTTTAAAGAGACAGTGGAAGTAATGTAAAAAATAAGCCACATAAAGATGGATATCACACAGAGAATCTGGATTGTGTTGTCTTTGGGATTTTCAACTGCAGAAAGACATTTGATTGTAAAGACTGCTCAGTTAAACCAATATGTATATTTTAAACATTCCTTGATTTCAAAATTTGGATCTAAGGATATGTTGCTTTGGAAAGGAGGCTCTGCTTTTGTTTCCACAGAAATCAAGAGGTGATGGATTTGTTCCAGATTAAGATACATCAGGTTTGACCAGCCAAGACCCCCTGAAAGGTCTCTGAATATACCATGGCCCAGATGATCCAACATTCAGAATGGTTGCAAGGCAACTGGCTCAGACAATACAGCTTTATGAACTACCCTGTAAGCCTAAAATTTTCTTTTGTCCCCCTGAGATATATCACCCTCATACTGCAGGAAGTACTATGAGAAGCTATGCCCAAATTCCCAAATATACCAAGCTGGCTTTGGAGATGGAATTGGCACACTCCTTCTCTAAACCCAAGCATATTGCTAAAACAAAAGGTTGAGAGAGTCTTCCGTCCCAAATCAGAAGAGGCCTCTGGTGTGGGACAGAGAAAAACCAATATTTTTATTTAAAACAGGTTGATTATAAATGCAATCTCTTTCTAAAGAAGAAAGGGGCATATGATATGGAAATATAGGATATAGATAAGATAGGATAAAAGGGTGGATTATTGACCCTACTTTTGAAGAGCAACTTGTTTAAAATGTTTTACATTGGTATAGATTTTAGTTTATTGATACAAATTTAGAGTTGATTTTGTTCTACTATATATATATTTCTACTCTTGTTTAAGGCATTATGTTTATGTAACTCATTTAGATTGTAATGGCTAATTAAAAAATACAGATTAATAATTAGTCTTCTATGATAGTCAAACTAATAGCCATGTTAAGTTTTCTAGGTATACATAGATATAATTCAATTAGGTATGTAATCTTCAAACACTTCAAAGACCTACAGAATATGGCATTTAAAATATTTTAAAAATTTAAACTTTCTGGATAGTGAGACATGTCTGCTCCTGGCAACACCAATTTACTTCAGAGAGGAGGATGGGCATCAAAGACACTCCATATGGAGTTTATCTTCTTCTTGGCAAAAATAGCCATTTGGGCAAGAAACTGTTCTTTCCTGGACTGCTTGATTGACTGGACATGCAGGACCCATAGGAAGGTGACCACTGAACTTTGGCAAAATGGTCCTTCAGATTCCTGCTTTGCAGAGGAAACTGTCAGACATTCTACAGGACACAGAGAGAAGTGACTGAGAGACTCTAGGCCTGTGGGATGAAGACAGATGCCCCAATTTACAAAGGAACTTTGGATAACTGTCCAGGCTGCCAGCTGTCTCTGTCTACTCTTGCAAGACTCCCTAAAGTTGCTTGCATCCTTCTCCTGTTTCTCAAGTAATAGTATATCCTTCTGAGGTCTTTGATGTAGTTGAAGACTAGATAGTTATAATTCCTTTAGTTATGATAAAAGATAAATTAGATATGAAACCTTAGACTCACAAATATAGGATAGATAAGATATCTTCTTTAATTTTGCCAAATACAAATAGACTAGATATTATAAATAGACTAGATATTGTAACTCCAGTTCTTGCTTGTAAATTGTTTTGTTATATGTAATTTTGATATGTGAAAGATAAAACCTTCCTTAAAAAAAAAAAAAGCAAAGGGGAAGTGCTGTGGGATGTTTTGTATGTTCTGAATGTGTTACTTTGATTGGTTAATAAATAAAGTGCTGATTGGTCAGTAGCCAGGCAGGAAGTATAGGCGGGACAAAGAGAGGAGAATTCTGGCAACTGGAAGCCTGAGTGAGGAGATACTGCCAGCCACCATGATGAGAAGGAATATGTAAGATACTGGTAAGCTATGAGCCATGTGGCAAGGTATAGATTTATAGAAATTGATTAATTTTAATTTAAAATATAAGAACAGAAGCAAAAAGCCTGAGCCATTAGGCCAACCAGTTTAAATAATATAAGCATCTGTGTGTTTATTTGAGTCTGAGTGGGTGCCGGCCTGGGCAGGACTGGAGATAACTTTAGCTGTAGCTTTGGCTTCTCACCTGCTTGCCCTCACTTGCCATGGTAAGTTCATTCATCCTGTTGCTGAGGCATTCCTTCATTGGTAGCAAGACCTACTTCTTTGGGGTTTCAATGTATTCTGAAGACCAGCTGAGCCATTGATCCTTGTGGACTGAGAATCTGTTGAGTTCTTGGACTCTCTGTCAGGAGACAGCCACTGTCTAATTATACTAATCAGACCACAGCCCATGGTATTATATCCCCTTTTAATATATACATATTAAGTTTGTAAATTTATAAATAAATATATTCATTCTTGCAGTTCTGTTCCTCTAGAGAACCCTGATTAATACACCTACCCACCCAACTTTGTGTTCTCTTTTTAAAAAAATTTAAATAAATCAAATGCAGTTTATATTCCCAGATACTCTTGGAGGTGTGTCCTAATGGAGCACACTCCACCCACCAAGGGCTGTGTCTTTGAGATTCCAACCCATTAAACAATTAAGTTTATTCAATAACTCCTTGTTTGCTTAGTTCCTACACTTTGCCTGCCCCCTAATTGTGTTATATTTTTTCCAGATGCTTCCTTCCTGCCTTATACAATTTTTCCAGTGACAGATTCCCACCATTGCTAGAATGACCACCAACCAGGCTATGGTCCACTATTGGACCCTAGACCCTCTCGTAGAGGTTACAAGGCTCTCAAAGCCTATGATGACACCTCTCCATTATAAAATAAAGCAGGGGGAGATGTTGGAGAACTGTGCTATTAATGTTGTAGTCTACCATGTCCAGATAGCTGAGTTTGGCATAAAATGGAGGACTCCCTTTCTCAGGGGGCCTTCTCTGTCTAACCTTCATTGGAGAGTGTCTCTAAGCTCAGATTCCTGATCTTATTTGGAGGATCACCTTGCACAGAGCTCCCTGCAAATGCTGTATGACATAGCACCTAAATCTTACTGCTCCTTCCTCTTGCCCACATGATAATTAGGTGCTTTGTTATGACCAATCAGCCCTTCCTACCTATAACCCTAAGAACCCTTCTATACCTTATCCCTGGAACAATAATGAGCTGTCTCTTTGAAAGCTGCAAACAAAAACCTGACTCTCATTCCAGAAGCAACCCACTGCCAATAGCTCCATAGCTAGAGGCAGGACTCTGTGCTAGCCTCCTGTCTTTATATTGTAATTTTTTGTCTGGCCTGAGTCTCTGCAGGTCTTGTGAATGCTGTCTCAATTTCTATGAGTTCATATTCAAATCCTGCTCGAATGAAAAAATTGTTCCCTTGTAGTCACCCAATGCCCCTGGGTCTTATAACCTTTCCTCCCCATCTTCTGTGCTTGGGAGGAGAGGGTGTGATAGAAATGTTCCATTTAGGGCCAAGAATCCTGTAGTTTCTTATTCTTTGCACCTTTCCCAAGTGTGAGTCTCTGTGTTGATTGATATCTACTGAAAAAGAAAATAGGTTCTCTGACGAAGGTTGAGAGATACACTAATCTATAAGTATAAGGATGTTGCTAGACATCAGTTTAATATTATGTCCATTTAATAGGATAATAGTAGTAGGCTCTTCCCTAGGGTCTATGACCTATCTGTTCATAAGTTCCTGGTCTGGATAATGGTGCCAGCTGTGGTTTTCAACTTGTAAAGAAAAATGAAATTATGAAATTCGCAGGTCAATGATCGATCTGGAAACAATCATTATGAGTGAGGTTAATCCAGACTCAGAAAGACAAACATCTGCATGTTTTCCTTCATTTGTAGATATCACCCTTGAATCTTCAGATCTGTATGATCTGTTTGGAATAGCCACAGAGGAAATACTAAGGGGCCACAGGGGGAAGATTCAAGGGAAGGGAGATAGTGCACAGTGGTATGTAAGGTAAAATTGGAATCGTGGCTCAGGAAGGGTTTAATGGGGGAGTGAACTGAGAAGGCAGGCTGGATGAAAGGTATAACTATCACTAAAGATATTCAGGAAAAGTCACATGGAAATCCATTTCTGTAGTCTGTCATTTTAATCAGGACTTCCCCCTTATTGTTTGGTAGCCAAGCAGTATAATCTGTGATCTACTATTTAATAACAGATTTGTAGATCCAGATGAACCTTTGCATTTCACAGTCCCAGCAAAACTCAGAATTGAGGTCACTTACCTCAGGATAAATAGCCAATTTGTGGTAACGTTAGAACCTCTCTCCTTTCCCACAGTCTAGTGGCACTATGTCTTTCCAAAATGACGTCTATTTAGCACACCTGCTGAGAATAGCCCAGCCACTGCAGCAGTAAGATCTAGCATATCCACCGGACACTAGTGACAGGTGGGGGATGCTGACCTGGTCTGCACTCAAGCACTCAACCCTGGTACCTCATTTTAAGTCATCTATTGGAAAGAAATGGAAGCATCTTTTCTATTGTGAGCAGCCTGCATTTTATACCTCTGATGTATGCTTTTCATACGTCTTAGGAGATCCATATCAGATTATATAATCACGTGCCCATTTCCCTTTGAAATCTCATTTTACCTAACATATCTTGCTTGAGACCCAGTGGCTCCACTCTGCCTTCCTATGTCATTTTATCTCATTACCAAGGAAGACCCACAGGCCCACTTCTTTTACCACTTATGGGGTTTGGGAGCTCCAGTTACTCCACATGCTTACACCAAAGAGAGACCAAAGCAGAAGACTTTATTGAATTTAAAAAAAAAAAAAAAAAAAAAAAAAAGCTCAAAAGCTCCATTTGAGCACTGTTCTTTTTCTGGATCAAATCCATTTCCTTCATCTATTCCCTGTAGCTTGCAGCAAATGGTCACTGATTCCCTTTCAATGTAATGATGGAATGGGGGTGTGCATAGCAGTCCTGGTCTTAAAAGTCTGAGCAAGAATTTGACAGTTTTTCCCACCTTGGCAGTTTCTTAAGTTATCTAGCTCAGAGCTGTCTTAATATATTTTATTCACTGAATGGCCTCCAAATACTTTTTTATAATCTGAGCTTCTAAATGAAGGTTTGAAGTAATCTGTCAATGAGGTTTGATGGGAGCCATATTTTTCTGTTGCAGATGATATGTTTTTATTTCTTGCATGATTAAGTTATCTATTGTGGCAAGCCTCAAAGCCTTTTTTTCTTAGAAAATTAAATGCTTGGCAAAATATGGTAAGGATATCAAGGCTAATGAAGTTACAATTTAATTCAGCAAATGAGAACTGTATTCAATAGGTGTATAGTGATTGAGTATGTAAAATACATAAGCATATACCTTAGAAACTCTCGTAGAATGACTTAGATGTAAGTCTTTTCTCATAAAATGGTTATTTCTGTAAATCTGAACAACTGAACCTAATGATGTATGCTAAAGTATCTAGGGTGCTTGAATACAGTATCTTTTCGTTCACTGAGGGACTCAGTTCTCTTACCCACCCTCTGTTTGATGAGCTTCTGAATACTCACCTAGCTTTCCCACACCCATGGGTACAAGGTTGAGTCTCAGTTTCAGCTCTTCTCTGTCCAGCGTGGCTCATGGTAGCCTTTTCTGCATCCCTCTAGTACTCAGATATTATACTTAGAGTGCTTTTATTACTCCTGACAGAAGAGTGCTCCATGCTAGGATATACATCCAACAAATAGGCTTGATGCTGTTTTCCCTAAACCCTGTGTAACATGCATACAGCAACCACGTAATGTAACACTGCTCTGTTCCTAATGTTAGCACCAATGGTCATCATGTGATAAAAGTTTACTTCCTACACACAGAGTGTATGACATGTTATATCTATCATTATGCATGTTATCTTAACATATAAATGCATATATGCATATTTATAGATATGTTTCCTGTGACATTGACAAAATACCAACTTTCTGATATAAAAATGAATCCATTGGCTTCTAACTAAATTTTAAAATAATTGTTTAAAATGTTAATTTATCTATTTGGGGTGTGTGTGTGTGTGTGTGTGTGTGTGTGTGTGTGTGTGTGTGTGTGTGTGTGTCTGTGTGTGTGTGTGTGTGTGTGTGTGTGTGTGTGTGTGTCTGTGTGTCTGTCTGTCCATGCACCATGATGTGTGTATGTGGATGCCAGACAACTAATTGGAGTTGTTTCTCTCCTTCCACCATTTGGGTTCTGGATATTGAACTGGAAGTTAGGTCTCAGGCTTGTTGGCAAGAGCCTTTACCTATTCTGCTATCTTGCCAGCCCATTAAATGTTCTTTTCCTAAAGGAATTTTCATGCTAGTCCTGACAATGTTTCAACCTTTTAACACAAGAGAACAAACTGAATTTCAACCCTGTTATGCTCACCATGAGTTAACCCAGATGTCTATAATTCTGTGGCTTCTTATACTAGAAGAACTACAGAAACTAGGAGGAATATTGTAACTGTGCTTCAAAGGAGATAAAGTGCACTCAAAAAAACATATGCATACCAAGACATTGCTACATATTTGCGATAGCAGTCTTGAAACTGATATTGACCTTTGTTCTACCTTTAATTGGTACATGGATTAATTTAATTTGTTTCCCAACAAAAACAATTTAACAGGAGACAATTGTGGATGTAGATGCTCACCACTTATGACCAAGGGGCACACCACACATGTTCTAGTATTTATTAATTAGAATTCTGCTTATTGAAATACCAGCCAACCACATGGATATATCTCCTTTATCTCATCTCAATCACTTACTCAGTAAAATGATTCCTGAATCTTGTCATGTGCTAAGCTGCATGTATGTGCCACAGTGACAATCTGGAGGCATGCTTCCTTACAGTAAGAAGTTTTCAGTGGTGTGAAAGCAAACATTGAAAATCAGTGACAAGTTGTCAGGAGCAAGATGGTGGCAGTTTGTGACCTTAACATGGAAGGCAGTGTGAAAGTCTGAGAAACACTGGTACTTCTTGCTATGTCTGGAAATAAGAAGCCACAAAAGGACATGAACTAGGCAGAGTTAATGGGCATCTATGGATATATGGATGACAGATCAGAGCTAATGTGTGGTGTTTGTGTATCATGACCCAGGACAGTATGGCCAGGTCAAATGTGTGGGTAGAAACTTAGCAAAATGTGGGTTTGTGTTTTAAACTAAGAGCAACAAACAGCCACTGGAGGTCATTGGTATGGTCTACTGTTGTCTTGGTAATGGCTATTTTTTTGTACTAGGATTCAAGAGTTTAGAGTTAGATTAATTATAATCTTCAGTAGTTAAGTTATGTCCATTGGTACAAAAGTGACATAAATGTTATCAGGGTAACCAACCCCCACTGATTGAATTTAAGACTCAATCCACAAAAGGAAACACATATCAGGTACTATAAACACAGGCAAGGACCTATGGCTGGGGAGGTCATAGGTCCTAAGCAAGAACCTACAACTATTATTTAACTAAATGAAGATAGTATCAGACTTCCTTCTGAATACGTATCCTTATACCCATACATTGGTATAACTCTCAGCCCTCATTAAACAAACTTCTTTTTTGACTAAACGGAGCATAATATGGAAACTCACAACTGGTCAAAGGGCAGAGAAGAAGACATTGTAGAGTGCTCAGCCCTAAATGGGGTAATTATATAATGATCCAATGATCAGGAAATATAAAGAAAGATGCAACAGAAAGAATCGAAGACTTAGGGACAGGGAGGAAGGCTGTGGAATGCTGTTCTCTAGACATAACACGACTGTCACACCCATGAAGTCATATCAACTGGTTTCCTGCACAAAACCTACACAGGATCAAGCCACTCAACATTCCAACATGAATGATGGAGGAGCTCTCAAGATCCCACCCCAAACTGACGATCTACTGGCAAGTGATGGGTGATAGGGGAGCAAGAGCCAGTTTTCTCAGATGTGGAGGATCCTGGTAGACTGTCCATCTGCTAGAGGATCTGAAGATCCAGGTCACCTTCAACCAGTAAGTGACTGTCTGTCAATGTCCTTCAGTCCAAGGCTATCATGGGCATGCCTATGAATGAATAAGTCTTACTGATTGTTCATTGAAGTCATGGTTGGAGGATGTACACCCCAAAGACCTTAAAGTTATCTCAGCAGAGAGAATCACAAATGTCTTAAGTAAATGTGGTCCTTGGTTGGGTAATTTGGAGTAGAATAGGTGTAGCAGGAAGGTGGAAACAATTTTGTGATTGAGTATCTGAATATATCTTAAGTACATGTGGACAGTCGTAAGTATGGCTAACATTAAAATTAGTAAATATTAGTAGTTTACTCATTGACTGAGAGTGGAATTTGTAAATATTTTAGTTTGCATGAAGTAGAATTTTGGTGATTCTACAATGCTATTTCTTAGCTTTAAAGCCAAGTTCCACTGATAATAGCCTCAGGACCAGCTGTGAACATTTAGATCAGGAAATGCTTTTTTCTCTTTCTCAGAATAAGCTAGCAAGCATCTGAACAACCAATGAAGAGTGAGGAAGAAAACTGAATGAGCTATTATTTCCTGTATTATTATAGATTGACTTTTTTTTTCATGAGTAGCTGCCAGTCTTACAAGATTGCCTAATTCCATTTCTGAAAATACTGGATTAGAAAAACCATAGTCAGGGAAATAGATACGTAGCTTCCAGGGAGTGGAGTGAGATGAGCAGTTGCTATGGTAATGTGGCATTGGGAAATTTGGGAGAGGATAATGGGTCTGGGTGGTTGATATGTGACTCTGTATATTTGTTAAAACTAACAAATCTGCCTAAGACAAAATGTGAGTTTCACTAATTGGAAAAAGAATGCAAAATAAAGCCAAGATGTATGTGCATAGGAAAGGCAGGAGAGAGGTCAGACTGTGACAAATGGACCCAATTTCACTATAAATTACTTGAATAGTCTCATTTAAACAAACAGGAAGAAACTATCTTAGTGGCTTTGGAAAGCAATGTTTTGACTGGACACTACAAGGCTAAAGACAGAAAAAAATGTTTATAATCGATGAAGTATAGTTTGCAGGTTTATTTTTCTCAGAACTATAAGTTAGTTCATTTCAATGCAGGAATTGAACAAATAAGTAAATCCAGATGATGGCAAGGACATTTTCACTGCTAGGGAAAGAAGTTACAGGAAGAGAAACAGAGTGGACTTAGATCAATACAAATTCTTTGAAGAAATCACACATAGTAAATGAACAGTAGTTATATATAAACAGTCTGGAAATAAAAATGCACATGCATCTATGCCCCAACTTGGATGCAACCCTACACTTCTAGGCTTTCTCTTCTGAGACAGGCTAGTAGCAATGACTCACCTGTAACAATGCGCATGTTAGCTCCCAGATCTTAGCTTCTAATTTTATTACACAATAAAGAAATTAGGAATCTTCAGAGGACTCTTCCATGGCTGAGGTAGAGAAAATACAGGCGTGTTCTTCCAAAATGTAAGGAAGTGGTTAAAAAATGTAGACACATCTAAAAGGTACAAAAGCTAACCTGAAAGGAGTCCCCAGTGGTCAAAGCTGAGGGGAACTTCTGCAAAACAGTAACTAGAGTACAATAAATAAAAAAATAAAATTAATATACACATGATCATAGACAACACATGACTGTATTGTTGGAGAAATTAAGATATAAAATCCTTCAATAAAACTCAAACTGTTCAACCAGGTGTGGTGGTACAGGCCTTTAATTTCAGAACTCAAGAGGGAGACGCAGGTGGATCTCTGTGAGTTTGAGAGCAGCCTGGTCTACAGAGAGAGTTCCAGGACAGCTGGGGCTGTTATATAGAGAAACTCTGTCCTCACAACCAAAACCAAAATTCAAACTGTTCTACGTGTAATAATGAGTAAGTATAAGAACACTCAGTACTCCATATTGCCTCAGGCATGATCTACAAAGAGATAAAAGTGTGTGTGGAAGTCAAGAAGAAACAGACTATAGGCAGAGGCTCATATTTTCTTCCCTGAAATGTTTATTAATTAAAAGAGAAAAGGAGAGCCCTGGCCAGTGCCACCTTTACTAAATGATTAAAGTCAGCATCTCCAATAATGTAAATTTGTGTGCATGTAATAATGTGAATCAGTGTGTGTGCCTCTTGATAAGAGTCTATGAGAAGAGGGCTATCCTTCACACTATCATACGATTTCATAAGAAATGATGAGAAGTAATTAAATAAAATTCAAATGAGAAATGGGTGCATGTAATGAAAGGCATTGACATGGGAGGTCAGAGAAGGCTGGGTTGTCAAAGATTAGAGATTGAGGCGACATGACAAGCAAATGCAGCACAGGATCCTTGATTGAATCTTGGGGTAGAAAAAGAGGCAATGGGAAAAATGGTGAAATCTCTTTAAATTTTGTACTTCACTTAAAACTACTGTCCTAAAGTGCTGAGCATTTTTGTTAGTTTGGAGACAGGATCTCATGAAACCCTCTTGTCTCCACGTACTAAGTGTTCAATTTATGGGCATGCGCCCTTCCTCTGGTTTTATAGGCTCCTAGGGGAAGGGTTCATTTGTGCCATGTGAGCACTCTACCTACTGAGCTACACTCCCTGATACCAGGTTATTTTCTTAAATCTTGGTAATTGTTATAATTTTGCAATTCTTTTGTTAATCCAAAGTCCTCTGGCTCTACTTTTTCTCCACAGTATAGTGCTTGAGTACTTATGTCTATATGTAAATGTTAAAACCAGAGTCACTATCCCTGGAGCCCTGCTGACAAGAAGTGAGTTTGGCTGCCCTAGAAGGAAGAAAGGTCTTGCAGGCAGTAGTAGTAGTAGCATAAATGGCAGCTAATATTTCTGAGAGCTTCATTATATACTGAGCATTTTTATGCCTCCTCTTACTTAGTTCTCTGAGTAAACAAAGCATATGCAAGCATTTTCCTTCATAAAAATCAGGAGTCTAAAGGTGAGAATATTTTAATTACTTTTCTCATATAACCTTTGTTCAAACCCTGTGTTCACCTATCTGTCTAACAGTCAATGCTTATCACCCGATGGCTAAGAAGAAAGCCACAGACTTTCTTCTGTCAGGATTACAAAGGGTTTTGGTCTGTCCATTCTCTCCAAGTTTAGCAGATGACCCATCTCTTCCATCTGCTTCATCTCCTGTTCCCGCCACCCCAAGCCATAGCTCTTTGGGACTCCTGTAACACATACCATGAAAAGATGCTCAGAGTCTTATGAGATCTTAGCAAACAGTTGTCCTTGCTCCGTGTTTTATAATATCGTGGGCACATACTACTGATTTTGATTATAAGATCTAGTCATCCAATCCTGGGATCAATTGGGAATTGCTGAAGCACAGAATGTTCTGAAGGAAGTATTGTAGACAGTTCTGAAATTTATCTCCCAAGAGTTGTGTGTGGTCTCTTGCCTTTTCTATATAATATATAAGTACCAATGTATAAGTATAAGTGATATAAAAATAAATGATACAAATGAATATAAATGATATAAAATTGTTCTGAAATGAGCTGCTTTTATGTCTTTGCTAAGCTTTTTTATGAGTCAAGAAAAACACATTTGCAGTGTTTGTCTGCTGGGCCCTTCTTGTGGCCTACTAAGCAGGTTGATGGGAACTAATAGATTGGGATTTGCTCCTTGCCTTTATTGCCGAGACTTGTCCACATGAACATTAGCCCAGAGTATAGATTTTCATATTGATTATTTTACAATTTATTTCTCTCAAAGTTTTTTTTTTTTTTGCTTCCTTTCATTAAATATGTCCCTTGGCTATTTTCACTTGGGACATCACTTTTAATCATTAAATGTCCCCTAAGCACACATGGCTCTCTTGCTTTGTAAGTGTTTGATGCAGCCTGGTAGAACAGCTTTTCTTTTCAATTTAGTGGTTCACTTTAGGATGTGTCTTCAAACTCCGTTGGTTGTGGTAGTAAGCAGGGTCTTTATTTTGATGATGAAGTGACTTTTTTTTTAAAATAATAAATAAATCTCACCTGTGTCTGAATACTTCATGACATGCAAGTGTACTACTTGGCTACACATGCAAGTGTACTACTTTGGTACACGTTTGAATTATTCTATAATGGTAAGATGCAACAACAGGAGATGAAATTCATTCAAATATATATATATATATATATATATATATATATATATACACACACATATACATACTTTATATATTATATATTAATATTATATAATACACACTATATATTATATAATATGACATATTATATTCAAAGGGAAATATATTATTTATGAATTAATAAATTTATAGTTTCAGTACAAACTTGGAACTTGAAAGAGAGAGATTCTCAATTTATTTCTGCCTACAGCACTGTTAAAGCTTACAAAAAATGTGAAAAAGAAAACACAGGAAGTGCATACCTGTAGCTTTAGCTCAGGAAGTTCACAGCTTTAGGTTATGAAGTACACACATGTAGATTTAGCTGAGGAAACAACACATGTAGGAAGTACACACATATGTATAGATTTAGCAGTAGGAAAATAAGTGTGGAGACAGATTTACTTCGTCAAAATGGTATCTATCTGCTGCACAGGAACGGGAGTGTCCTTAATGTTATAGAAGTCTACACCTGAAATGGTTAGAAGATAAATGCTGTCTATATTTTATCACAAAGAAAATAAAAAGATGTTGGGAGGTAGTGGCGCACGCCTTTAATCCCAGCACTCGGGAAGCAGAAGCAGGCAGATCTCTGTGAGTTCGAGGCCAGCCTGGTCTACAGAGTGAGTTCCAGAATAGCCCAGACTGTTTCATAGAAAAATCCTATCTTGAAAGACAAAAGAAATGAAAGAAAGAAAGAAAGAAAGAAAGAAAGAAAGAAAGAAAGAAAGAAAAGAAAAAGATAGCACCATGTGATTGCTAATTTGCTAATTATTTCTTCTATTTTGGAAATGTTTGCCCCAGTGAACTCATCAGTACAAAGTTTCTGTGAGCTCTTGGGTGACACACGGCATATGGCTCCATGGGAAATGACAATATTTCAATTCTGGAAGCAATTCCAAGAATGTTCATTCTTTTCATTGCTATGGAACAATATCTGTACGCTGTAAATGTGTACTGCTCTCATTGTTAATAAAAAGCTGATTGATAGCTAGGCAGGATTTTTGGGGCAGAGGAGATTGCTGGGAAGAAGAGGGAGTCAGGAGAGTGGCCTGAGGGATGCAGAGGAAGTAGGAGATAATCATACCATGCTGAAAAAAGGCACCATCATGTGGTAGAGGGTAGATAAGAAATAAGGGTTAATTTAAGTTGCAAGAACTAGTTAGTAACAAGTCTAAGCGACCGCCAAGCAATTATAATTAATAATAAGTCTCAGTGTGGATCTTTGCGAGTGGGTGCAGGGACACAGAAACTCTGCCTACAAATTTCAATTCTGGAAGCAATTCAAAGAATATTCATTCTTTTCATTATAATCAGATACTTATTGATGCTCAAATATTATAGAATGAGGCATGTGATAGGTAGTTTGTTTTTCTATCATTTTACGCATACTTTTACAATCATTGTAATCAAGCTTGAATTTGAATATGAGCTAAGTGGTATATATATCTTTTAGATTCCTTTTAAAATTTATTTTAAAAGACTTATTGATTTTTCATTGTGTGTGTGTGTGTATGTATATATGCTTATGTTTGTATGTATGTATGCATGGAAGCTAAATGAGAACACTGGAACACCTGCAGCTGGAGTTACAGGCATTTGTGAGCTAGCTGACATGGATAATGGAAATTGAATTCAGGTCCTCTGCAAGTGTAGAGATTACACTTAATTGGTAGCAATTACTTTCTTTTTATGGTATTTGAAAGGATCTAAAGAAATTATGGACATATAATAAGATCAACATAATTGCTGACCAGTCATCAAAACTCTTGACTCAGAAGGGTGTTATTTGAGTACTGTATCTCACTTTCTTGCTATATGGCTGTATGAGATAAACAAGGGCTCTACTTTCTAATTTGTAAAGGGATCGTAATAGCCCCTTACTTTATGTAATGCATCAATGTAGTAAGATAAAAGTAAACAGATACAGTCTGTGATTTAGGTCAATTCAGACAGAAGACAATAATATATTTACCCCAGAAGACCTTTTTAAAGATTTCATGAGATAGTATTCAGAAAATCCCTGCCAACTACACTCCTATTGTAACATCTTAATCTATTTTAGGTGTTAACCCTATTGCTGTGTATCAGTAGCTTAAGTGGCCCTGCTGTCTCCTTTCCCCCTGCACAAAGGTGGAGACAACCTTGGAATGCCCAGTTTCATCCAGTGATTTCTCTCCTTGCATATTGGTTTTCTATCGGAACACTTTCCTCATGGCTATTTGCCTTTTCAGAAATTTCTAATGATTTCCTCTTGCTTAACAGTTTAAATTCAAACTCTCAAAAACATTGTTGCCACTTATTTTAATTACCTTCAGACAAGCATCTCAGATTCTGGCTCTATCATAAATTAGTCAAAGGAACCCAAAGAGCACCAGTGAGGACCGTCTGCTCATTCCTGTTCTGTTCTGCAGGTCATTGTAAAGATGAAGGACCATGGTAATAAAGGACTTCAGAGTTCACAGACCATGAGTTTTTAGCAAATCCTAGGTTGTTTACATTTATTGTTAATTTGGCTATTAAAACTGTCAGAGAAAAATTACACTGGCTATGTTAATTACTTGTGGGGAGCACGTGAAGTCCTGAGTAAATGTATATCATTGACAAAGGACCCCAGTGCCTCAGACTGATGAGAACTGGCAAAGTCCAGTCCATATGTGAATGTTGACAGACTATACAGAAACCATCAGCTGCAGCACCCTCCTCTGGAGGCTAGCTATCTCCCCATCCTGGTGCTATACATAACAAATGCACTGAAGTTCCTTATTGCATGATAATAGGTGCTGATCCCTCAGAGTGAGCACGGCCTACCAGATGCCAGCTTTTCTGTGCATATATCTGTCTTTACTTCATTCTCTCCTCATCATGGTCAGGTTTTCCAGACCAAACCATATGGGATGCTGGGATTAAAAAAAAAAAAAAACACAAAAAAAACAAAACCAAAACCAAAATCCCAAAAATCTATTGCAATAGGGACAGAGAATGGCTTTAGTGCTGATGTTCCAAAGAAAGTGGGAAGTTTGAGAGCAGTATTTAGGTGATCCTAGGCCAACTGTGTTTGTTAACTGCTGTTACTCAAAACACAATAAAAAAATTTTCATTTTCTCATGATTGGAGATATATGAATAATTTAAATCAAAGTTAAACTTTTAGTTTCCCAAAACACCATGAAATGGAGGAATCATCTTTCATGATGATTTTATTTCAAGTAAATCACTCACAGATCCATGAAAAGTAGATTTCCCTAAGTCTCAACCTAGCAAGAGGCTTTTAAGGTGACTATGCATCCCATAGTATTTCATGGGAAGGAGTAGTGTGAGAAGTTCCACCAGTCAGTGTATAATACAACACAGCTTGTATTTGCATATAAATCCATGCATGTTTCCATGTTCTTTTGAAGCACATGTTTATTGTTTATACCACAACATAGTATGAATGTTGTATAAACAGGATTACTATCTTTTTAGGGAATGATGATCTAATGTGCATTCACAAAATTGATACAATTACATTTTTCAGATACTGCCGATCTGCAGTTGGTTACATCTGTGTATGGAGAATCCATTAACACAGTGGCAAGGGTGGGGGGGGGATCAGCAATGTCTTTCAAAGGGGACAGAGAAAGAATATTCAATGACTTGCTTTGTGCACTAGGTTCAATTGGAGTGACTAAGCTAATACCATTTTGTCCTCACTCCATTGTGTGTCTGATTAGACACTTCCAGCCTTCTACCCCCCTCCCCCACTAGCCACATGTGCCTTGGCAACACATTTGAGATTTCTATGGCCATGACCATGGGCTAGATGTATTAACCAAAATAATTGTTGTTTATGTAAACTAAAATAACTGAAAAAGGTATAAATAAAAGTTAATTGTCTTGTTGTGTCTGAAATAACTATTACGTTTTACCACAAACAAATGTTACAAGGTTACTCTGACCCTCATCTAACATTGATGCAATTGTAGTTTTTGCCTTTTAAAAACACTGTACTTCAGATCTTTGGCACCAAGAGACTCTAAGGCATATACTACTCTTGGTTACCAACCAAAAGTCAAGAACTATGTACTTTTAATTGGCTTAATCAGTGTGACTCTCTGTATCTTTGGCATGTGATTATTTTATTCTTGGAAGCTGCAATGAGATTACCCTCCTTCCCCACAGAATTCAGTCTCCCTCCAAACATTCACCCAGTGGGAGAATGAAGGGGAGGTGCCCCCTGAAGATGTTCCAGGGCCCTGTGCTTCCTACTGAGCCTGGAGGGGTTTGGAATAACTGCTGTGTTCCCAGACCCCAAAATGAATCAAGTCCTTATGACACTCCTAAGATGTAAGTCTATATGCTGAATTCAGCTCTGCTTGAGAGGAATACACCTCTTGTGGATACCTCTTGGGGACTAAGGAGGAATTTTGAGGAAACTTGTTAGTGACTAAGAGGGTAGGCCTCTTAAGTAACCAGGTTCTGGATAAGAGGGACAGGCCTCTTAGGAAACCTCATTAAGGTTAAGGCCCTTTTAGGAGCTCTTAAGGTTCGGAATCATGATGAGGAAGTTTCCCTTGTCCTCACATGTTAAGTTGGAATGTTGGTAGTAGAGGACTTGGTTTTTTGGTTCTGCCTCTCATGTGCAGAAGGTATTGTTAAACTCTAAGCCATCTATCCAGTCTGTTTAAGACATCCTTATTTTCTAAGTAGAATTATTATTTTCTTGTGTGTGTGTGTGTGTGTGTGTGTGTGTGTGTGTGTGCATGTGTACACAAATGTACATGATGACCAGAGGTTGACATCAGATGTTCTTCAGTTGCTTCCACCTGTTTTTGAGACAGGGTCTTCATTGGCCCAGTGCTTTGAGATTTGAATATAATGAGTGGCCAGTGAACTCCAGGGATTTACCTCTCTCTGTATCCCCAGTACTGAGATCACATGGTTATACCACTATGCCTGGCTTTTCTTACATGGGTTTTAAGGATCTAGCTCAGGTATTCATGCTTGCATGACAAGTATTTTCCCTCTGGACCATGTCTCTAGCCCCTTAGTAGAATTCCTTATTATGGTTACCCTTAGCAGATATGGGTCCCTGATATTTTGTATCCATTTTCAGCCTTTCTGTTGCTGCTGGTTTGGGACTGTAGGCTGAGTCCAAGTTGGCTTCTCACATCTCTGCTTTTGCTGGCACCATTGTCTCTGGCTCAGATGCTCCATGCCACCTTCTCAGAAATTGCTCTACTGTTCAATGCTGAGTGCTCAGTCTATCTTCCTGAGTTCTGTGGTTTTCTATTTTGTGCATCCAAAGGACAGGAGTTTGTACAGATAATCATCAATGCATATTTTCGCTCTTCCTTCTTTTCTCTCTTCCTGGGACTCAGGTGATGATGATAGTCCTTGGGATGAAGACATATAACTCCCTTTATCTTTAAATCATCCTCAGCCACTAAACCCATATATTGCAAGGAGCACACACAAGCATTTCTGATTTTGTTAAATTGAACAGAATCACTTAATTTGTACATGCTGGTGTGGGGCAGAATAATGGAGGTGTTGTATAATTATGATAATTATTGTGATTGGATTTTCTAAATGTTTCCCAGTCTCATTTATTGAGACTAACAGATGGACACCTAGCAAAGGCAATGGGCTAATTCTCAAGAAGTGAATTTAATTGCCTTTACAAACAGTCATCAGCCCACTGTGAGAGTAATCATCATCAAATATCTTCTCTGTTGTGCATAGAGTAAGAGAAATGATTGTTTAATATAATGGAGAGAAGATAATAACTTTATTTTTTTGCTATTTTTTCTCCCTATGATGTCTTTAAGTGTATCAATCAGAAGATCATCTAATATATAGGAAATATTTTCTGTATCCATTAATATCCATGCTTTATCAAAAGGAAGAATACACTCATAATCAAATACATAAGTTTTGAGCTTTATTATGTCTAACATGGTGTATTTGGTCAGGCAACGTGAAAATGAACTACTTGTTCAATTTCAGCTTTTTGATTTTAAGGTTGGTCTTAGTCACTGTTCTATTGGTGCAAAGACATATCTTGACCAATGCATTTTTTTTTAAAGAAAGCTTTAATTGAGGACTTGCTTACAGTTACAGAGGCTCAGTCCATTATCATCATTGTTTGGAGCATGGTGGAAGGCAGGTGTGTTACTGGAGAAGTAGGTGAGAGTTACATCCTGATCCACAAGGAGAGAGGAGAGAGAGAGAGAGAGAGAGAGAGAGAGAGAGAGAGAGAGAGAGAGAGAGAGAGAGACTAGTAGTTCTGGCTTGGATTATGAAACCTGGAAGCCCACCCCAAGTGACATACTTCCTGTTACAAGTCTAACCCTCCTAATCCTCAAATAGTACCACTCTCTGTTGACTAAACATTCAAATATATGAGCCTAGGGGGGTTATTCTTTTTCAAACCACCACATTCCAGTTCCTGGTCCCAATAGGTTTATAGGCATAGCATAAAGCAGAAATGCAGTTAGTACATCTTTAAAAGTTCCCATAGTCTATCTCAGTCTCAACACTTTAAAAGTCCAAAGTTTTTTTTTTTTTTTCCGTGAGATTCATTGCACTCACTTAACTGTAACGCTCTGTAAAATTAAATTTAAAGAGCAGATCACATACTTCAACATAAAATGGCACAGAATATACCTTCACATTCCTAAAAGTAGGAGAGGGAGATAGTGAGAAAATACTGGACCAAAACAATGTGGTGAGGGCACCTTCCTATAGGATGCAGCTCCGTTACTCATAGTGGTCTCCCTACAGGACAAGAAATCCAGGAGCCTCATCTGTGTACATTCTGGACCTGATGATGTGTCTGCAAAAGAGCACTGGCTGAGGCCACTATGAACAGCATCCCCCATGTCACATATCCTCATGCAGAATGTGGAAATTACTTCAGAGCCTCTGGAAAGGAGTTCCATGTCCTTGAATCTGATTGACTGTGATTGAGAGAGGACAATGGATGCAGAATTGGAGTTGATGTTACAGTCTTACTGAACAATGTTCTACTAGTTCTGAATTGGGTGTTTTGTTTTTATTTGTTGATTATTTGTTAGTTTTCATATGTTTCTAAGAAATATTTTTATTTGTGTACCTTAGAAATACTCTAGTATGTTCATTTAAATAGAGAAAGTAGCACATATATAACTTTTCAGAAAGAGAAGCAATAATGTTATGGGGTGCAATAGAAAATTCAGAATGGAAAACTATGTTATGTAACTAAGTCTAGTTTATGGTATTAGAGGTCAGGGTAGAATGCAAAACTCTGTGGGGTGGAGGGTTTAGATACAAGGAGACATGCAATTTCACCATTGTGGTGAAATGTAACATAGGGACTATGGTAAAGCCCATGAGATGCATGTGGCTCAAAATCCCATCCTGAGAGATGTCAAAGCTCTATCCTTTGTACAGCACTATCAGTTGAAGTGCTTAGCATTTCTTTTTTTAAGGACATTTTTATTTTCAAATGTACGTGTGTGTGTGTGTGTGTGTGTGTGTGTGTGTGTGTGTGAGTGAGAGAGAGAGAGAGAGAGAGAGAGAGAGAGAGAGAGAGAGAGAGAGGGTGTGTGTGGTGAGAGAGCACAAAAAGGTGCCCTCAGAGGCCAGAATTGAATCTCCTGGAAATTGAGTAACAGGCAATTGTGAGTTGCTGATGGGGGTATTGGGAACTGAACTCAGGTCCTCTGGAGGAGCATTGAATCCTCTTATCCAATGAGCTATCTCTCCAACTAGTGAGCTGCCTAACTTCACTTTGCTATTGATAATCTCTTCTCTTACAAATGTACCTTTTCCCAATAAACCATACCTGCTTCTACTTCTATCTACACGTATCTGTCTAATTCCTTGTTCCAGCCACAGAACTTAGTGACCCTTCTGAGGTACCCACTAAACTCTAACACCCAATACCAATACTATAAGTAAAATACCTTAAAATACATTTATTCCTTGGTCATATAGCTAGACAGGGTTTATGGGGCAGAGAGCATCCTGGGAAGAAGGAGAAGTCACCAGCTAGATTCGGAGGAAGCAAGACATGTGGGATGAGAGGGAAAAGCCATGAACCATTTGGCAGCACATAGATGAATAGAAATGGGTTAATTTAAGTTATAGTAGCTAGTTAGAAACAAACATAAACTATAGGCCAAGCTTTCATAATTAATAATAAGTCTCTTTGTCATGATTTGGGAGCTGGCTGGCGGGACAGAGAAAGACTCACTATATGTGGCCAATTCATTCCAGCAGATTCAGGAAGTTTAAGGGCTATTTTTGATACTCTTCATAATTTTGTGGTATTGGAAAATAAAGCTGACTGGTAAAAAGCATTCAGGAAAGTATTTCTCTCTCTCTGTCTCTCTCTCTCTGTCTCTCTCTCTCTCTGTCTCTCTCTCTCTGTCTCTCTCTCTCTGTCTCTCTGTCTCTCTCTCTGTCTCTGTCTCTCTCTCTCTCTCTCTCTTTGCTTTATTGCTCTCTCTAGTCATTACTTCCTGAATATGTTTTAAAGAAATTTAGAGAGGGTTGTGGGGCATTTAAATTAATTGATGATGTGTTTATTTTTGCCAAGGAGACCAACTGTTTTTTTTTTTTTTCCTTTTATAAGAAACCGATGTCTTATGCTACCCTGTCAATCTGTTCCAATGGCAGAATTAGTTAATAACTTCCTTTTTCCGTGTGCTGTCTGGAAGAGATGTTCTCCTGAAAGAAATATATCCCTTACTTAGAAATTATTTTGTAAGTAAACATGAAAACATAGACAGTGGGACATAGGAGAGCAAACTCCAGGCATTTTGAAATCCTGTCTTAGGAAACTAAAGTAATACAGTTTTTTCTGGTGGAGAATCAAGTTTCAGTGTTTTTCAGGTACGTCTGACTCTCTCTCTTCTGCTGCCTTTCCTTAAAGCCTAGCCTTTTTGAACACAAACTAAACTGAGTCTTTGTTGTAAATTGGCTATGTTGTTCTAACTAAGGAATGTTTGATGCCAGAGCTGTGAGGATCTGAGATACAAAATGGGGCATTGTATTCTGCCTGTCAGTAGGATTTATTAAGATGCCACAGTCCTGCAAAAAAAAAAAATGCTGAGAATAATGAGGAACAAATAAGTATTTCTCAGGAACTTTATAAACCAGCTTCCCTTGCTATAGTGTAGCATAGAGGGTTTGGTTTATGATGTGGTGTGTGTGTGTGTGTGTGTGTGTGTGTGTGTGTGTGTGTGTGTCTGTGTACATGTGTGTCTTGGTGCCTGTGTGTGTGTGTGTGCCTATGTCTCTTTCTGTGTGTCTGTCTGTGTATTTGTCTCTCTGTGTGTATGTGTGCCTGTGTGTCTTGGTGCCTCTGTGTATGTCTGTGTCTCTGTGTGTGTTTGTGTGTAATGTGTCTGTGTCTCTGTGTGTGTGCACTTGTGTTTCTCTCTCTTTCTCTCTCTCTCTTTCTCTCTCTCTGCCTCTGTGTGTGCATGGGTGCCTGTGGAGGCCAAAAGTGCAAGTTCAACTTCTTCCTCAATTGCTTTCCACTTTATTTTTTGAGGTACAATTTCTCATTGAACTTGGATCTCACCAATTTGATTAGACTGGCTGGCCAATGAGCCCCAGGATGCTCTTGTCTCTACCTCTCCAGCACTGGGATTACAAATGCATGCTGCTGTGCCTTGTTTTTTATATGGGTTCTGAGGATCAAACCGAGATCTTCACATTTACCGACTGAGCCATCCCTGCTCTGTAGCACATCATTCTAATTGAAAGTGAATGAAGTCAAGTTTTCTTTCAGTTCACAGGGAAGGATGTATAACAGTGAACTTGTCTGAAGATTTTGTTCCTTTAGAAGATTACTGTGTTCAATGGACGCTGGTCTGCTGTGAGGTAATAATAGTGATAATAATGGCAGACCATCTTAAAGTAACACAGTTGCCTTTCTCAAGGTGTCCTGATATCACTGGTGACAATTACATCATGGTAAAATGTGAGGATTAGAAGATGACACTCATTGCCTCCACAGTCACTAG
The DNA here is from genome assembly GCF_903995425.1 of Onychomys torridus. Classification (NCBI taxonomy): domain Eukaryota; kingdom Metazoa; phylum Chordata; class Mammalia; order Rodentia; family Cricetidae; genus Onychomys; species Onychomys torridus. The sequence continues at coordinate 53,513,574 of NC_050460.1, forward strand.
GGTCTGGGTGGCATTGCTTTAGAATAAGTCAGACTGTCAGTCAGGCCAAGTATCAAGGACAACTATTAAAGTCTTCTGAAATAATATATACTACAGTACATGAAGGCTGGCTTAATATCTGTTAAATGAATGAATAAAATGAGCCGTTGAAAATGTGGCTATAATATTCCAGTGACAAAGAGTATAAAAAGGATCTCTGCTCACTAGGGCTCACTAGAGCAACTACTGAAAATAGATACACAGACAGAGGTTGAGATACTTTCAGACTGTCCACAGGATGTTAGTTTAGTAGTCTCTGCCTAGTAGTTCTCTAGAGTAGAGAGAACTGGATCCAAGGAGGGTAGAAGACTCTGGAGAGATCTGTTTACCTGTAAACAAACACTGGCATCCAGGTCAGAACCTCATCTACCTTGTCCCCTGTTGCTCAGTTATTATTTCTCTATTGAGACTTTCTTTGGTGACTTAAAAATTGACTCAAGGTCATAGCAACAGCCCCTGTGTGGTACACAGATATTTCCCTTTGAAAGAGCTTCCTTTGAAAGCTGGGGGAGAGGTGTTTTGCTCACTGATGGGCAGGAGCTAACAAAGAGAATGAAATATGTCTTGCTTTAGTATGTTTACTGTTAGCTGCTTGGGACCTCTGCATTAAAATGAAATGGGAAATAAGTAAGCAGGCTCCCTGAGAAAACACTTGATACAAACCCTCAAATACAAGATTCAAAAGCTCTCTGTAGCTGGTTGACATTGTTACGAACATAGGAAATTCCTAACAAGAGAACTGTGTCTATTTCAGAGATGGAGAAAGCAACTTTTAGGGCCCTAGTGAGGCACTGCATTATTTTTCCTTTCCTAGATCACACAGTTAGGGCATGACAGGTGGGGAATTCAAAGACGTCATTTTCATAGCAACCTGTCACATCTTCTGCATTATGTCTGACTTTATATAAAGCCATTGGGTTTCCAAAATACAAATGTGCTTTTCAAAGTGAGCCCGGTGTCTCTGCACTGTGCCAAGTGACCTGATTCAGCTGGCCTTAGCCTACTAAACAGCATGACTCCTACCCCAAATGAGTCAATATTTTACTTAGCAGATTAGTAAAGGAACCAGGAAGATGGCAATGTTTTATTCCAAGATTATTAAAGGAACTCAGTATTACAGGAGCAGAGTTTTAAAGTGTCAGAATAAGATTGGTAGAATAGATGGAGAACTATTTTTTTGTTTTTTGTTTTTCGAGACAGGGTTTCTCTATGTAGTTTTGCACCTTTCCTGGAACTCACTTGGTAGCCCAGGCTGGCCTCGAACTCACAAAGATCCGCCTGCCTCTGCCTCCCTAGTGCTGGGATTAAAGGCACGTGCCACCACCGCCTGGCTATTTTTTTGTTTTATGAGAATAATACCACCATATTTAGGATTAAACATTGTTTCTACACAAAGACTAAGAGAACAAGACCGTGAATCTAAACCCACACTGATGTCTCTTTATATATGGCTGGGATCATATTTTTATGAAATCCATGTTCCAACCTTTTTATTTATGGTTTCCTATGATTTAGTAAGACATTTGAAATGCCCTTGGGAATAAGGCTGACATGGCATTCCTAGTTTGAAAAAGAGTAAATGGTGTGCTTATGGTCCAGGCTTAAAACTCCAAGAATTTTGACAACTAACTTTAAAATGTCTTTCCACAATACTGTGTTCAATTTGATCTCTTCTATGCTTTTACCTATCACAGATATCTCAGTTAAAGATGATCTCAGCAACATTCTTGGTAATGTCAGTATTTGTTGAAATAATGAATCTTTCTAGTGGACATTATCATTGGAAATCAGTAGATATTAAATGGCAGTAGTGTTTATTTTATCACAGAGAATGGGACAAAGAAACGTCATATAAGCTTTTTAAATGAAAGGCTACTTATATTTTGTTTATTCATTTTAGTAGCACTTTGTTTCCAGTGTGAGTTTGCACTTTGAGTGACATCGGTGAATGTCTGTATGTCAATTCTTGTGAGCATTTGTTCTCACATGAATTTTCAACCAACATAGTCCTAAGTATTTTTCTGGGTCTATAAAACAACAGTAATCACACCATTTTCAGACCTGCTTTCCGTTGTTTGCAACTAATCTTGTGTTTATGCACCATGGTGACACACAACCAAGAAACTAGTTTTCAATATGTCATAGTACATGACAAGATTCAGCTTGAGGTTGCTGGGGTGCCTAAGGAGCATTTCATAGGCTGTTTTCTAGGGACTGTCCTCCCAAAGAACCCTGCAGATCACACTAGGCTGCTGAGCTTGTAAATGAGGCTATTACCTTTTGATTCTAACAAAAGAAAATCTCTAGGAACTAAAATGAACACAGTCCTTGTAATAGGGAATTAAGAGAAAAATGCAATTAGGTCCAAGCTTGCCTAGCAACTGTTCTAGCATAGTAACTGCTCTTCAAAAATGCAAGGAGAGACAGTGCCCAGACATGAATGGATTCCAAAGGAGAGCTGATAATTATTTGCAAAGGCCTAATGGCCCTCCTGGCCAGCTTTCCTTCTAATTCCCACCACTGGACATGTTGTTGGGAATTTGGCATGATGAATTATACCATTTATAATTCACTTGCTTATCAGAATTATCCAGCAACCAACCACAATTATTATGAAAGAGTTCTCACCTTATCACAACAGGATTTGGCTGATCTGGCAGGTAGTCCAAAGCCATACTGCAAATGGTTAGGACTAGTGGAGTCTGCATTCCTTAGTAAAACAACACTCTTAAATGTTAGCTATGCTAACCTGAGGAACTATATCCATGCAATTGCAGTATAAAATGTTACTTAGAATTAAAAATAGACAATGACTGGAATTGGTGTCAGGTTATGATACCAAACCTCTGAAATGTGAACAAAATGATCATTTTGTTTCTTTTCCTGTCCTTACTGGGAAATTGTTGGGTTAATTTCATTCATTTCAGAATAGGTGAACAAAATGCTTCTCATTTTTCATGTCATTCACATCATTAAAGGAGAATAACAGTTGTTTCAGTTGATTTGCTTGTAGGTAGCATGGTCAAGCCTTTTGCTCATGGCTGCGCATATATGACTGACACAGCTCCAGCCTCATCCTCATCTAGAGATCAGATGTTAAATGCAACTAGGTCTGAGGCATTCTCTTTAGAAGTAGCTTGTTCTCCAGCTGCATGCAAACTATGTGTATGTATGGAAGTGTGTTATGTATGCATAGAGACAGTCCTCTACTTGGCAATGATATGAAATGATTTCTCAGTAGAAAGCACACTGCACCTTTAAACAGACACATTTTCTGGATGAGGGACATGTATTGTGACCCTGTCCTGGCATGCTGGTCAGTGGCTTGGCCACAGCTCCCAGGCACACCAGAGTCTACACTGTTCTGTGTACCAAATTATGATGTTGAGTAGGTCAGTTGTTTTAGAAGCATTTTTTCCTTATAAGGTATTTTTCTAGATTTTCATTTTTTAAATTTGTATCTCAATTTGCACAAATAAAATGTACTTGAATTTCTACTCAGGCATGCACAGTTAAACAACAGCATTTAAATAATTCAGGTTCACTTAGGAAGTGGATTTTAGGGGATTATCTTTGTAGCTCTTTATTTAAAATAAAAATGTCTTGTTATTTTACAAACCAACCCCTGTTCCCACTCCCTCCCCTTCTCCCACTCCCTGCCACCTCCCTCCCATCCTACCCCCATTCCCTCCTCCTAGAGAGTAAGGCCTCCCTTGGGTAGTCATCATAGGCTGGCATACCAAGTTGGGGCAGGACCAAGCCCCTTCTTGCTGTACCACGGCTGAGTAAGGCATGGCATCATAGGAATGGGTTCTAAAAAGCCAGTTCTTCTACCTGGGCTAAGTCCTGGTCTCATTGCCAGGAGACCCTCAAGCACATCAAGCCACACAACTGTCACCCACATTCAGAGGGCCTAGTTCAGTCCTATGCATGCTTTCCAGCTGTCAGTCCAGAGTCCATGAGCTCCCAATATCTTGGATCATCTGTCTCTGTGGTTCTTCTTATCATGATCCTGACACATACACACACTCCTTCCTGCCTTCCTGCTCCTGTAATCCCTCCTCTCTTCAGTTGAACTCCAGGAGATTGGCCAAGTGCTTGGCTGTGGGTCTCTGCATCTGCTTCCTTCAATCACTGAATGTAGGTTCTATGATGGACCATTAGGTTAGTCACCAATCTGAATACAGGAGAAGGCTAGTTCAGGCACCCTATCCATCATTGCTATGAGTCTTAGCTGGGGACATCCTTGTGAGTTCCTAGGGATTTCCATAGTTCTAGATTTCTCCCTAACCCCTTAATGATACACTCTGTCAAGACATCTCTTTCATTGCTTTCTTTCTCTGTCCCTCCTCCAACTCAGCCATGTCAAACCCTCATGTTCCCATCTCACATCCCCTCCCCTCTACTCCCCCTTCCAGTTTACCCAGGAGATCTTAAACCTTTCTCCTTCATGGGGCAATCCATGCATGTCTCTCTTAGGGTCCTCCTCTTTATCTAGCTTCTCTGGGATTGCAGATTATAGCCTGGTTATCCTTTGCTTTGCATCTATATTCACTTATGAGTGAGTACATACAATGTTTGTCTTTCTGGGTCTGGGTTATCCCACTCAGGATGATTTTTTTCTAGTTCTATCCATTTGCCAACAAATTTCATGATGACATTGTTTTTCACTGCTGTGTAATATTCCATTATGCAAATGTACCATATTTTCTTTATCTATTTTATGGTTGAGGGGCATCTAGCTTGTTTCCAGGTTCTGCCTACAAATAATGCTACTATGAACATAGTTGAGCCTATGTCCTTGTGGTGTGGTTGAGCATCTTTTGGGTATATGCCCAAGTGTGGTATTGCTGGGTCTTGAGGTAGGTTGATTCTCAATTTTCTGAGATACATCCATACTGATATCCAGAGTGGCTATACAAGATTGCATTCCCACCAGCAGTGGAGGAGTGTTCTTGGGGAAATTTTGAAAGACTAAAATAACTTAGCCGGTTGTATGAGCTAGGAAGATAAAAAACATTATATGCAGAATATTTAAAATTCAGACAGGTAATGGTATATCATTAACTGCAATAAAGCATGCCCCCAAACAAATATAAGTAAGCCAATAAAGCATGCCCCAAACAAATATAAGTAAGCTAAACTTTATTGCAGTTTATTCATAGAGAGACAATACTTGGTGCTATAGGCCTTTTGGAGGAATATAAGCATATATAAAGATACAATAATAAATCACACCTGTATAGTTTTCTATTGTGATATAAAAACAACAGTAATAGTTACTGATGGTAATACCATACCACAGTCATTTTTATACTAAATAATACTCTTTCAAAGTAATGTTTGCCACAGTAATATTGTACCACAGCAATGATTACTTTAGTAACACTATACTATAGTAATTATGAGCTATAGTGACACAGCCCTATAGTAGGTATTAACCACAGTGACATTAACTATGGTATTTATTATCCATAATGACAGTGTATCATTATAACGATTACTAGAATAAAATTCTGCAGTTGTAATGATTGTTATAATGACATTGTACTGTAGCAATAATTATTCATAGTAGTGCTATACCATAGTAATGCTTGCCATAGGGCTGCTGTACCTTATCAATGATTAGAAATAGTGACACTGTACTGTAGTAATGATTAACCATAGTAATACTGTGTCATAGTAGTATTATACCATAATATTTATTGGTCATAGTAACACTGTAATATGGCAATTAGTCACTGTAACACTCTTCTGTATATTGATTGTACATTGTGGTAAGGATTAGCCATATTGACACTGTACTGCAGTAATGATTAGCCATTGTGTTATTGTACCACAGTAATGATTAGATACAGTAATATTGTACTATGGTAATGATTAACCAGAGTAACTCTGTAACATAGTAATGATTAGCCATAGAGGCACTATACTATAGTAATGATGAGCAATAGTGCTGTTGTATTTCAATGATGATTAGTCATAATAACACCTATTATGGCAATGATAGCCATAGTAAGAGTACTACAGTATTATTAGCTATAGTAACATTAAACCACAGAAATGATCGGCCATAGTTAGATTATACTGTACTAATCATTAGCCATAGTAATAATGTACTATGGTAATGATATTAGCTATAATAATACTATACAGTAATAATGATCAGCCATAGTAATATTGTACCACAATAATGATTTACATAGTGATATTGTACCCTGGGAATGATTAGTAATAGTGGCACTGTACCATAGTAAAGATTAGCTGTGTACCATGATTAATAATTAATATTTATATGGCAATGATTCACCATATTAATATTGCACCATGGTAATAATTATTTCTATTTTATACTGTACCACAATAATTATTAGTCATTGTAGCACTGTGCCATGGTGACAATTGTTTATAGTTACATTTAACTATGGAAACGATTAGCCAAAGTAACACTGGGCCATGTCGATGATTAGCCCCAGTAATAACTATCTATATTAATACTCTATCACTGTAATCATCAGCCCTTGTGCACTTTTCTACCTTAACAATTTTTCATAGTAATACTTTTCTCCTTCATAGTGATTATCCATAGTAACACTATAGTAAGCTAAAGATTAGCTGCAGTAGCACTGCAATATGCTAATGATGAGCTGCAGTAACACTGTCCAATGGTAATGATAGGACATAGGAACACTGTATGATGGTGATGGTTAGCCATCATAACACTGTACTATGATAATGAATAGAAATAGTAACAGTGTACCACATGATGATTAGCCACAGTAACATTATGCCACAATGATGATCAGTAAAGTGAATCTGAACCAGCATCTTGGTTAGCCACAGCGACTCTGTACCATTGTAACAATTTTAGCCTTTTCTTCCTGCTGTGGTAATGGACTCATTTGTTTTTCTGTTCTGTTTGAAAAGCTGTGTGATATTAATCTTCTCCCAGGGCGTATTTTGTCTCTCTGGTTTTGTGTTTACACTCAAGACATATAATATGCACAGCATTCATTAACTGACTCTTTTAAAGATAAGGATTTCAGTCAACAGTGGTTTGGTAAGGTTTTTGAAGATTTATTTATTTGTTATGTATACAGTGTTCTGTTTGTATGTATGTCTGCATATCAGAAGAGGGCACCAGATCTCATTATAGATGGTTGTGAGCCACCATGTCGTTGCTGGGAATTGAACTCAGGACCTCTGGAAGAGCAGTCAGTACTCTTAAACTCTGAGCCATCTCTCCAGCCCAGTTTTTGAGAGACTACAAGTTAAATGTGATATTTCATTTGAGGAGGATGGGTGTACACCTCGGTCTGTGATGTCTAAGGAATAGTCATATGTTTATTTAAAACTTAGTATTAAAAATTAGCATTAGGCCAAATGGTTTGTATGTTTATAATTATACACTCCTTGATTTTTTTTGCTTCACATGTCAGCTATTTAAATTTTATGAACAAATGTCTCATTTCCAATTTGTTTCTAAGAATTAGCTTTATGTAACATAAAATAGTATTCTTTCTACCTGCCAAAGTTCCTTGGCCTCTTAATTTAAAGCAAATATACTTTTAAAAATCACTGTGTAAATTATTGTTTATCTGTGCAAGAGACACTGAACAGAATTATCAAGAGCAGTGATGTGGGGAGTGTAGTCCTCAAGTGGTATAACCTATGGACTGTTTGTTTCCAGTCTACAGGATAAATGCAGAAGGTGACTGATAATGTGTATATGTTTTCACTACTCTCAATACTGATATGATGCATAATGTTGTCACTTAGTAATTTGTTTTTATTATAGTTCCAACATACAAGGATGTCACCATTAGAGTGACTATAGCTAACAAGATCATATTTTATTTGTATTTCAAAGTAACTGTAAGTGAGAATTTGGAATATTCTTACCCAAAAGATTTGATAAATCTTTGAGGTTGTGGGTGGAGTAATCACCCTAATTTGGTCATTATATGAAATGTGCATGAATTGGGGTAGCCTACTGTATGTTATGAGTATACTCATTTGTGTGCTAATTGAAAAAATATATTAAAAGGCAAACAGAAATCAATTGATCCCTCATTTTACTTTGCAAAGCACAGACTATGCTACAGAGGGTTCTATGGAGAATAAGGCTAGGTCTGAAGCAACCAGACTCTAGAACTTTATAAATATTACTTTTATTGTTTCAATTTTCTGTACAAGGATTTTATTTTTATTTCCCCTAAGAAATGGTTTTATATACACAAAAGGGATTCTCACTTCCTGCCTTCCTAATTTTCTTGGCTTCTTGGTGCAGTTGTCTGAGAAAAAAAATCAATTCTTATGTCAATATACAAAAAGGGTCGTGGTTGACCATGCTTCATGGCCCCCTCTGAAACTCGTTCCAAGTCTGTCAAGAGATTGGAGAGCTACTTCTCATCTGTCTCACACGTTCCTTTTGCAATTTAGAACTTCAGAAACATCAAGGACATGGAGTTCACGGGGAAAATTAACCAGTGTCTTGTGAATAAGGCGCTGACACAAAGCATCCAACAATACCAAATTGAGTCAGACAACTTGTGAAGATGCAGCAATCAATAGGGTCTCAGTGTGGGATGGAAAGAAATGCTGACTGATTTGTGTGGACATCATTCTTGGCCACAGTACCAATCATGACATTAAAGCCTTTGACAAACCACAACAGTTTATTTATACACTTACTTCTGTATTTACCTTTATCTTATTGTAATATCTGTGGGATGCTGTGCATGCCATTCCACACGTGTGCAGATCAGAAGAAAACTGTGGTGTTGGTCCTCTCCTTCTACCTTTATGTAGGTTGCAGGGATCAAATTCATATCACCAGGCTTGAATGCTTTTATCTGCAGAACCATCTTACCACCCTATTTTTCTTATTATCAAACATTACTTGATCATCATAAAAATTAAGTTATATGGGTTATATCTTGTTTTAATGTGTGCTTCTTCTCTGCCAGTCGAGATTATTTCTATATGCAAATTATAACCACAACATTTCTTCTTCATTGCCAGCTGAGCATTTCTCATCACAATTTTGAATTCTTTAGTAACATGATTCTAAAGGTCCACAGATTTCCCTCATATATACATGTAGCCAAATAAGGTAAGTACCTACTGCAAGACAGCATACCTGTCTCTGTATCATTATGATTCAAATCAGTGATTATTTGAGGTAGATCATACCATGCCATAAAATTGGCAACAGGAGTTTTAAAAAGAATGTGAATGTAACTCAGAATGACAGAGAAAGAGCTGTGAATCATGAAATATCTAAAGCAGATGCTCGAACCAAAGAGATGCCTGGCCCTAAGACAGGAAACACTGTCCAGTTAGCTCAGCTTAGCGCAAGGCTTCCTGTCTTGCCAAACTGAAATAACCCTCACTTGCAATGTGAAAGCCTTAGATTGCTTAGTCTAGAATGTTTCAATAGCAGTGGTCCATAGATGAAGATACATATTTCTGTGACATGCTCATGGCAGTAATAATGGTGGTGGTCAAGTGGTAAAATTCTCACAACAGTTTCAAGCTCACCCAACACAACTTGGGGGCTGAATAAATGCATGATTTTAGGAGCAGGGTAAATGAGGATGCCAAACCTTTTCTTAAAAAAGTCTGATCAATGGGAAAGCGGAATTTCATTAATTTAGCTGTGATAGAGTCAGTCCTCTGATTAGCAACTAAATGTTATCTTGCCTCAAATTGCATGTAACTAGTTCCCCCGGAGACATGCTGGCTGCTGGGAATGTCTGCTTCTTCTCCTGTCACAGCTAATACTTAGCTCTTCTTTAAGACCTGACTCTTATGTCACCTTTTAAATTAAATCACCTTTTGTATGGTTAACTAGATATGATTATGACATAGTTGCGACGCTGCTGCGGTGGCATTTTTCGGCTACTCTTCTCTGTGCTTGGCTTTGTTCTGTAACTCGGATACTAATTGCCTAAAACAATCTTGATAGCAATGCGATGATTTATTATTATGATTTATTTTTACTGTCTAGAAAACCTGGGCTTAGAATGTTATTGCTATTGGAAACAGGCACCAAATTAGAAGTGATGGTCCCCGTCTATAAATATAGTTCTGTCTGGCTCCAGAGGGCCAATCTCTTAAACTTCTGGAATGATTAATTAAATGAAATTATTGATGAATGACTGTTTGTTCTTTTGCAATGCTTAGTTTCCCCCTCAAGGCAGTTGCATTAGTAATTTAATTAATCCTGTGCATCTCTCTTTTCTTTCTCTCAATTTCCCCCGTGGCTACTGATGTACTCTCTCTGGTTCTTTTTGTTTTATGTTCTCTACTGAGATCATATTTAAAAGAAGGGTTGTTTCTTTGTTCCACATAATGTAACAAGAATCCCTGGCAGATGACTCACATGAGCAAGTTGGTTTTATTAAAGGTCACATTTACTTAATTGCATCTTTCCCTCTTCACTCACATTGCTCATTACCTCAGTATTTATTGACACATGCTCATACAGGTTTTCATAATGAGAGTGCTATTCCTGGGACTGGGGAAGTAGCTCTAGGTAAAGCCAGTGCATCAGTTGGTACAACCCTCTGCTCAAAGGAAAAATCTCTTGTATAGCTTATCTGAAAAAAAAGGGGGGGATTTCTCATTAATTGTGGCAGTGATGGGAAAGGTTATCCCAGGCCAGCCAGTTCTCCTATTGAATGGATGTGTGTTTTCAGATGTCCCATCTGATATGTGAAAGTTAGTAAGTTTTTATAAGTTAAGAACAGGGTAAATGATGATGCTAAACCTTCTCTTAAACATTTCCAACTTCCTAGCTCTAACACTAAAACTAAATCTGAAATAATCTCTTCGAGCATGTCACACACTCAAACACTTTTAGATACCCGTCACCTATCTCCCAAGATTTTTTTCAAACTAAATCTACTCAGTTTCCTGGCTGATGCCCATCTGTCCCTCTCTCAGTGGTCTGTAAATGTTTCTCTTCCCAGCAAGATGGAAGAAATCAGTGTTGTATGTCACCAAACAGATAGCAAATAAGTCAGTTCACAAAATTTCCCAGGCTAGTTGATTCTCAATTATTAATTTTTATACTTTTATCACTAGGAATCATGACAACCCCAGTCACTAAATTAAAAACCCTTTTAGGTATGGTTAGTGGATTGGGGTCCAGGACACTTGAAATTTCAGTGCTCATCAGTTCCTATTATGGGCTCTTTGTGGCTATGCTAGACGACTTCTATTCTTCCTTCCTTCCTTCCTTCCTTCCTTCCTTCCTTCCTTCCTTCCTTCCTTCCTTCCTTTCTTTCTTTCTTTCTTTCTTTCTTTCTTTCTTTCTTTCTTTCTTTCTTTCAACACAATGATTTAAAACTCTTCTAACCTTTGTTGGATATGAAGACTACAAAGAACATTTTCCTACAGATTTAAAAACCTTTTTTAAAAAATTTCTTTTGTGCTTTTCTCCCTAAATAATGGTATTAGTGAAAGTTGATCTTGTAACTTGGTTAACTTGGAAGTGAACCTATAAAGTGCAGTTAGCTGAGCCTTATAACATGAACACAGTCACTTTTTATTATGCCCCATTTTTATATTCTAGAAAGTTATCTTAGACATTGAGTTAGAAGATTCTGAAAGTTACATTTAGGGGACATCCAGATGCTACCCACACTTTATCAGCTGAAGTGAACATTTATAGCAGACAGACTCATATGCCAACAATTCCCTTGTAAACTAAGCCAGGCTTTCATCCCTGACAGTCTAGTTATCCCAGGAATCCTCCTGAGTAATGCTTAGCAGGAATTTTAAAATTTTGCCCACAGTCTTTCAAAATGTAGAATGTACCTTACTTAAAATTTAATATTTGTGCACTATATCACATTTTGACATATGAATGCCAACATGCACTACCCTAAGATGGGTTCATATTTTTACTACCCTGGACAGGGTAATCACAATCTTATTTTGTTTTCGGCTTCATCTCAATGTTGTCCGTTATAGTTCTAAAATGGGCCATTCATCGCTCATATACTGTTCTATGACTGCACAGTAGTACAGTTTCCCTAGCACAAACTTTGACATCATTGAGTTAAGTGGGAAAATAGAAAGACACAATGCAGTTGATACTTGTATACGCTCCACATTCAGATTAGAAGAGCCTTTGTGTAACTGGAAGGCTCATTCCATTCACTTAATGCTGACTGAAATGAAGACACACGGTCTCTTCACTGTGTCATTATTTTCCCATCAAGGAAAATTATAAATCAAGTATTCTCTTTTGTCAAATGCATAATGAAGAGGTGGGATAACCCAAAGAATGTGGGAAGATACAGTGATTCCGAGCTATAAGGAAGTGTGACTGTAGAAAGCTTATACTCAATTTATTTGCAAGGAATTTGAAAGTCGCAGACTGGGTATTTTAAATAAAATTAATGACTGTGACATTTCTAGTAGCAGGAAAAGGTACCATCATGCTTAAAAGGCAAACAATTCACAGCAATTCTTTTCTTGCTTCATCATAATAAATGATGTGCTGGATACAATGAACCATAAGGGGTGATTTTATCTTCTGATGAAAGTCAAACATCGTGTTTTGTGAAGTCTTGTGGAGCTTTTCTAAAGCAGATTATTTTCTAGACATAAGCACATGGAGTATCTCCAGGTATTATATTGTTGACAAAACCAAGGAGGCTTTCCCAGAATGCTGTTTAAACCAAGTTAGTATTATCAGGAGTCACCTAGCCACTAATGTTTAGTTAGGGTTTCAATTGCTGTGAAGAGACACCATGACCACTGCAACTCTTATAAAGGAAAACATTTAATTGGGGGCTGGCTTACAGTTTGGAGGTTTAGTCCATCATCACACGGTAGGGAGCATAGTGGCATGCAGGCAGGCATGGTATTGGAGAAGGAGCTGCTACATGCTAATACACATGCAACAGGAAGCACACTGAGACACTGAAAATTGCTTGAGCATATATGAGACCTCAAAGCCCACCTTCACAATGATATAGTTCCTCCAACAATGAATGCTAAACCTGTTCCAACAAAGCCACACCTCCCAATAGTGCCACTCCCTATGAGATTATGGGGGCCAATTACATTCAAATTACCATACATGCCATGATCTGACACAGTGATTGCTATATTATAGCCATCTTCCAAATTCACACACACATTGATTAAAGGATATCTGTGCACAGGTGTCATGGGATACATGACTATAAAGACAGGTGTGAGCCCAGAGCAGGTGGCTTATTACTGTTGTGAGAAGTAATACTATTAGTACATTTTGGCAAGAGAAATGGAAATAAGGAAGATCAGTGCTTAAGCAAAAAAAATTGAAAACACTTTTGTAAAAACCCAAGATTCTCAGGAACTTCAAAGAAAGTGTAAGGTGGGTGTTGTATTATTTTAGCTAGGCAATGATGTGTTAGACTTGTTTATGCTGCATTTGTTTAATGATGTAAGGGTGTGTTACATTTGTTTGTGCTGTGTCTGTTTAATTATGTAAAGATGTGTTGCATTTGTTTTACCTTGCCTGCCTAAGGCAACTGATTGGTCTAATAAAGAGCTGAAAGGCCAGTAGTTAGGTGGGAAAAGGATAGGCAGGGATGGCAGGGAGAGAGAAATAAATAGGCTCAGAAGAAGGGAAGAACGAGAGAAAGGAGAAGAGAAGAGAGAATGAGGGAGATGCCTGGGGTCAGCCAGGTAGCTGCCAGTAGACAGAAGAAGCAGTGGAAATGAGATATATAGAGGGAAAGAAAAGTAAAAAGCCCCAAGGTAAAATGTAGACGAAGAGAAACAGGTTACTTTAAGTTAAAAGAGCTAGCTATAAATGAGCCTAAGCTACGCCGAGCATTCATAACTAATAAGGAGTCTCCATGTCATGATTTGGGAGCTGTTTGATGGCCTAAAAGAGAAAAAAAAGCCTGTACAGGTGGCTAAGTAAAAAAAAAAAATAATATATTTGCAAGTATTACAAAAATAATGTTTTAGTTGACTGAGCCATAACATTTTATAAAAAATAAAATGTACATTGAGTGATTTTTAAAAAAATAATGTATATACTTTGCTAACTTCTCAGTAGGATATTGCTTTGATAGTAAGTAGACTTTGGACAAAAAGTACAAACCTTAAGCTCCCAAATCCATGATGTTTACCTGTATCTTCCACAGTTTCACTCTTTGGTTAAATTGAAATATGAGAGAACATTTTATCCAACATAAAAAGCTCTCAGAATTATATGAATGTTGTGTGAGTAAATGAACTGTATAGAGAAGTGAATGATGTTGAACTGATATAGTAAGAGAAAGCTATCCATTTTTGTTACTTTAAGAACTTTAATAATAAATGAATAAGATGATGCAACACTTCTTCTTACATGGAATTTTCCAAAATGGCTGCCACTGAGTTCATATGAGTTCTTCCCCTTCTTTGGCCCCACCACCATAACTGGTCTCTGAAATGAAGCAGTGTCTGTGACATCATCAGAGCTGGTGTGTCAAAGCCCAATAACACAGGACTCTTCATTTTTATAGGTGGTTGTTTCTGTCCCCAACACCACTTTCAGTTTTCATTGGCTGTGCAAGATGAAATCAGTATTCTGGGCAGTCGTACTCTGTGCTTGCCCACTAGGGAGAGACAATGAGGCTCCCCGCTCTTCTCAGATTATTTTAATTTGGTGCAGATTCAACCAGGGAAGGTCACAGTGATTGGTCCTGTTGGAGCTACTGAATGGTGCATGGGAAATCCACTTCAACCTACGATGTCCCAGTGAGCATGGTGGAGGAGATACCCCCCCACCCCCGTTTCAAGTGCTTGCATTTTATTGGAGAGAGACAGACAACAAATAAGGAAGTAAACAAATATATAACTTGGGATACTACTAAGCATTCAGAATAAATAAAAAAGTCAGAATTTTAACTGGAGTCACTTCTGGGAATGACTTCCTCTCTCTGCTGCTTGGGAGAGGGATTCTCAGATGATGAGCCTGAGTCTAAGCTGACACTACGTGACTGGAGGAACTAACTGCCCACCACACAAAGGACTGAGGGAGACTAGACAGGTTCCAAGGAGAGAGGGGAATATGTAAATTGGAGTGAATGAAAAAGAAAATGAAAGGTGAGGAGGCTGATGTAGCCGGATTTATAATTTGGAGAGATCATCTTTGATTCTTCACTCAGAATACCTTGTTTCATGCAGTTTTCACTCATGTCTTGTGCCTTTGATACTCCTCACATTAATCTCCTACATACCTCCCTTAAGGGACATACAAAGGCAATGTTATATTCTCAACTGAGTGGTGCTCTATATCCTTCCTGAGTGGTATTATTCCTAGTTGGGACAGACATGGAATGATCTTGAAAAATAGAAAAGACAAAAAACTCATCACAATGTCATTTATTTCCTAAGTCACTATTTTAAATTCTGTAGGTGAGTATATCTCAATATGGACACATAATTTTTATCTCAAGGAAAAAAAATGTAGCCTTTACTTACTGTTTGGCCTTGCAGCAAACTAATCTTTCTGGCCTTGGTTTTATTGACTTTCCTTGGCTTCTGATCTACTCATAGAGCTGGTATCCACAGGCATAGCCTTAAACCACAAGCAATGTATCTATATAGGTATGTATATGTGTATGCATAATATATGCATGCATGTATGTATGTATGTATGTATGTATGTATGCATATATAGCATAAAACACAGAATGCCTAGTAGCAACCCTGCAAAGATTTCTGTAGAAGCTGAATGTGAAAAAGGGATGGATTTATAGTCCTTACCTGGTGCTTTCCAAATGTTCCCATCTGTGAGGTTAGCACCCACCTTTACAGCCTTGGAACTCAGGTCTTCATTTTACATTCACACATAAGCATGGAATGCCTACCCTGTGAGAATGTAAAAGGACACACTAAAGCTGTGTCTGGTGAAATCAAGCAGGTGGCCACTCACAATGTTTATATCTTTGATTAACTTTTAATTAGATTTATTCAGGGATCTATAAAGTTCTTTAATAAACATGCACACACACCAAAAAAAAAAAACCCAAAAAACAAACAAACAAACAAACAAACAAACAAAAACCCAAAGCACAGCACATTGTTAGCTGGGCTTGTATGACCAAGGCCACGAACTTATACAAGTGCATGCTGTAAATAAGGCCACTAGATTATTCACGGGCTTGTAGAGATTTTTAATGTTGTTTGCAAAAAACAAACAAACAAACAAACAAACAAAAAACCCAAAAACTTCCAGAAAGATTTGACAGAAAATGGAGAGCAGCAATCCAACTAGAAAATACAAAATCGGTTTCTCAAGTCCAGTCTATTTAACAGTGGTGTGTGAAGGCATACACACACAGCAGTGAAGGCCCCTGCCAGTCACACAGCCATGGAAAACAAAGGCAAGTGTGGGAGATAGGAACACACAAGGCTCTAGAATAAAATGTATACAGCCAAGCTGGAGGCTGGGTGTAGGCAATGATTTCTGAGAGAGACATGGCGACTTAGGAAGTGGACACAAAGTTCAATGAAAAAGCACCAGGGCTTGTTGGTTTCTAATATTTTTCAAGTTATGGGGTCAATAGCCTGATGGAGGCAATTCAGAGATTCAGTCTGGTAGGGAAAGGAGTCTTAACCTGGCCATTTATTTTTTTTAATTTAAATTTAATTTAAATTGTAGAGTAAAAGAGGGAGATGGCAATCTGAAAATGCCGTGAAGCTGAGAAGGAGACAGAATGGGAACATCAGAGGGATCTGGAGGGAGGTATGGTAGGTAGTTATGACTAAAATATACTGTATAAATGGATGGGCATTTCAAAGAATACTAAATTTAAAAAGGGTTCTAATATCTTGGGAATACTAGCAAGCAATGATAGGATTGCATCCCCTTGAAGCTTCTGCCCTGCCAGATAAACTATGAACAGTGTGAAGGAACAGCCCATGGTGGCAGAAAATGCCTTTGCCAGTTGCTCATTTGCCAGGATTCTAATAATGACCTCAAGAAACTAAGCACAAAAGGGTAATTTTGGTATCAATGTATATTTGAATAGGAACATGGAGGAAGGGATTCCACAGTCTTCATACCATTGTCTTCCAAGTGGTATGAAGCCCCAGATGAGGATTTATCTTCCTTAAAAAAAAAAAAAAAAGATATGGCTCCTTTAATAGTTTTTGAAAAGTTTAGTGTTTTGTCTAGGTCATGAGAAAGAGGATATCTTTTCTCTAGCATGGTTTTATAATTCCTGAATTCATTACTCAGTGTATAGAAAGAAGAACAAACATCCATACTTGTGCACGGTGGTAGTTTGAATGAAATGGCCTCCATAGACTCATAGGAAGCAGCATTATTGGAGCTTTGGCCTTGCTGGATGGGGTGTGTCACTTGCAGGGTGGGCTTTGAGGTCTTAGATTTCAAGCCAGTCCTGGTCTCTTTCTCTTCCTGCTGTCTGCTGATCCTGATGAAGAACTCTCAGCTACCTCTCTAGTACCATGTCTATATGTCTAGTCTGCCTATATGCTGCAATGCTTCCCACCATGATGAAAATGGACTAAACCTCTGAATTATAAGTCAGCACCAATGAAATCCTTTCCTTTATAAGATTTGCCATGGTCATGGCATCTCTTTACAGTAATAAAACCCTAACTTAATATATATATATATATCGAGGTCAAGTGTTCTAAGGGACCATGAATGAGGCTTGGTTAGCTGTGGGTGGTTTCAGGTTTGCCTCCCAGAAACACTGCTTGTAATGAAAAATGGCATTTACCTTAGGAGTTATTGCTAGACTTTAGAAGGCATGGAATTTGCAGATGTCTCTCCAGAGGAGAGGGTGAATTACAGAGAGAATTTGACATTTCCTTCATTTGTCTCCCAAGTCACCATTCCCCATTTCTACTCATCATGAGATGCCACTTAATAAGTGAGGGAGCTCAGAAAACCTACATGCATATAATGAGAAGTCTTTAATTATCAATTTAGTTTGATTTTAACATGGCATGCAAGTTAAAATATTAAGTGACACATTAAATTACATATTACTCTTGAAAAACTTAAGTCAACAAAAATATTGTATAGTACATATCAGCATTGATTTGATTTCATGTAGGTCATATTTAATAAGAACCTAATCAAGGCATATTTTTTCTGACCTAATTTCTAAAGTTCAAAGACAAAAGTTCTTCTAATTAAATTTGTCATTCAATTAAAACATTTAAAACAAATTTTTTTTTTACTCCTGAAATAATATTTCTGTTAGAAAATAAAAGAAATTAATCTTAAGTATTGGCAAAATGTTGACGGCCTTGTTATAACCAAAGACTATTTATTGGTTATTACTATAAAAAAGATTCAACGCTGAAATGTGAATGGCGAAAGCCTGTCAGACCAAGAGTGATTTCTTAAAATAGCTTTTTTTTTTAGGTAGAATTTTCAAGTTAAAATGGTAGTCCATGTTTCAGTGATTTTTCTATATATATTCATTACTGTGTTAGGGCATTCATTGTCTGTGGGAAAGGGGGCTTTGTTGGCTAAAGTAGTTTCCAATCACAAGTAAATCCCTAGAATGAGTTAAAAAACTATACCTTCAAAAAATTATAGGAAAACTTTTCTTTACTTAATGGAAAGCATAATATTCAAGCTAGACAAATTCCTCTGTGTACACTGGTGTTGATTTTTAATGAAACATACCTAGTCTTATGTGATCCAGTGGACTGAGTAATGAACGGCCACTCAAGTATGCCCATGCCCTAATTGCCAGAATCTGATCATGTTTCTTTATGGAGCAAAAGAAACTTATTGGTGTGATTATACTACAGGCCTTGGGGAGAAGAGATGTGCTGGTGATGTGTAGCAAATTGCTCTGAAATTAGAACACTCCACCCTGCAGGGAAGCTCCTTAAGACAGAAAGTGATCAACTCAAAAAGTTTCAGGAAGTTCCTTAAACTGACTGGATTTACTCCTCAATAGTACAGAACAGAAAAGACTACTGAATGTCACTATCAGATACCTGGAAGAAGCAGGGACAAGGCAAGCAGCCTTAAAGAAGAGGATATCAGCAGAATTGTTTAGAAGAAACAAAGACTTGGAAAATGCTCAGACTACCTGAGCCAGTTGGAAAGGACGCTCCAGTCTCTTGTGGTACCTGCAGGCTATTCACTATTTGCCAAGTTTCCAGCTTCCATTCTTCTATACCAGGGTAGGTTTTGATGGTACAACTGTTTTTGAGTCATTTCTGATTCTATAAATAGCTCCTCACTCTCATTTCCTGTAATTAACCCCAAGAAAAATCTTTGGTTCAGGGCTGGAGAGATGGCTCAGTGGTTAAGAGCACCAACTGCTCTTCCAGAGGTCCTGAGTTCATTTCCCAGCAACCACATGGTGGCTCACAACCACTTGTAATGAGATCTGGTACCCTCTTCTGGCCTGCAGGGATACATAATAAATAAATAAATATTTTTTAAAAAAAGTCTTTGGTTCACCAAGTTGGTAGTGTCTTAGTTAGGGTTTCTATAGCTGTCTTGAAATACCAGGACCAAAAAGCAAGTTGGGGAGGAAAGGTTTTTTTTTTTTTTGCTTATGCTTCCGCATCGTAGTTCATCATCAAAGGAAGTTAGGACAGGAACTCAAGCAGGGAAGGAACCAGAAAGCAGGAGGTGATGCAGAGGCCATGACGGAGCAAAACTATGGCTTTGCTCCTCATGGCTTACTCAGCCTGATTTCTTATAGAACCCAGGACCACCATCCCAGAGATTGAACTACCCACAATGGACTGGATCCTCCTACATCAATCATTAATTAAGAAAATACCCTATCTGCTTGCCTACAACCTGATCTTATGGAGGCATTTTCTCAATTGAGGTTCCCTCCTTTCAGATGACTTTAGGTGTGTCAAGTCGACATAAAACTATCCAGCACAGGTGGTATTCATAGTTTGATTTGGCATGGGCTCAATTTCTGGGGTAAGTAGATGTGAGTGTGTGTGTGTGTGTGTGTGTGTGTGTGTGTGTGTGTGTGTTGCATTTCCCACACAATAGGAAGGAACAACAGATTTAGAAAATTTGCAAGAATGTGGAGAACTAAGAATGGAAGAGAGGGGAAGAGGGAAGTAGGGAGTACAAGGGGAGGAAGAAAAACAGAGAGAGGTGATACTGGTTGGTGGGTCTGAAGATACAGGATGGGGTCACAGTCATAGAGAACAACAGCTCTCAACCTTAGAAAAGGTACAATAATGAATGCTCCCCCAGAACCTGTTTTGTTCATTTTAGAGTCTGTCTTTTAGGTCTGTAAGGTAGTAAATCTCTCCCTCTCTCTCTCCCTCCCTCTGTGTGTTTAATCAAATTACTTTATACCAATTTGTTACAGCAGCATCCAGAAGCAAACACAGTGCTTAGTTATTTTTCTTCTTGTCCTGATGTGTCTCTGTTGTTTGCATTGTGGGTCTGAAAAGGAATGTTCCGTTCACTCAATATTTCTGTGCTTGAACTTAAACTATAAAATTTCTGGGCCTCCCTTGGTTTATGGGGCTATTTAGGAGATAAAGTTAGCAAGAGAATAGATTAGAGCACAAGATGGAATGGACTCCACATCCTTGATGGAACAATAAAACACCACTGGATTTTAAAGTCTGGAAGCTACTAGGAGGTTTTTTTTTTTTTTTTTTTTTTTTTTTTTTTTTTTTTTTTTTTTTTTTTTTTTTTTTTGTGCTGGTTGTGGGATGAGGTCAGTCTGCAGGTATTTTATGTTAATAGAGGCAGAACAAAGCATTGCCTCTGTTTGCATTTAGTCTTCGTCCTGGTGTTCCATGCAGACAAGGTTTATGGATCTTGCTTTACCACAGCAAATGTGCAAAGGCCTCCTCTGTTCTAAGCTATGTACTACATGTATCCTCAATACCAAAAGTGATAAAATAATTTAAACATATTTATTACTGCAGACAACAGCCAGTTAATAATCATGGTCTTTAAAATGGCAATGTGTTAGTAAAACATTGCTAGGTGAGTTGGATGTCATAAATAGAACAAGTGACAGATTTGGGGGTCATTGAATCATCGTCCTCATCATTGTGTTTGAGACATTAAATATCAGAGATTGTTCAAAAGGAGCTGTGAACCTTCACCTACTTCAGCAAAGTCGCTACTAGTGTAGTTAGTTCGAGGTAATATTTTACAATGTAAAAACAAAAAACAAAAGCAAACAACAGTAAATTCACAAGCAGTTCACACTGGAGTAAAGAGCATAGAACATTTCAATTGAAATTAAATTTTATCCTATATAAAGTAAAGCAAACTGACCTTGTATTTAACATTTCTCTATTTTCTAAGGCAAGCAAAGTAATCTTATGATTAAAATTAAATTTTATTCTATATAAAGTAAAGCAAATTGACCTTATATTTAACATTTCTGTATTTTCTAAGGCAAAACTAAATAATCTTATGAGGCAAAGTAATTTTTTGAAATAAGTAATAAGTCTTTTCATTATTACATGTAGCTTGAATGTTCAGGTAACTCTTGTCTAAATTGAGACCATTTTTACTTAAAATCACAAAGGATAATCATTTAAGGATACTTGGGCTCCTCGCCATGAGCAGTCTTGTTCCAATGGTCCTGGCATGTTGAGGACATCTGAATGGCATCTCAATCTTACATCCACTGTAATTCCCAGCTCATCTCCATTTCTTTATCACTGTGTTTCTTCTTAGATAGTTGCATCATTACATGATAACAAGCAGCCAGAGATAGTACCAGATTGCACTTTCATCCTCTCTGACCAGATTGGATGCCTTTCTAAAAACTCTACTTGTTGGATAAAATCACACTGATATCAAAAAGTGACATATGATTTGAACAGCTGATTTCTTTCTTTTCCCTTAAGAACGCAAGCATTGCACCTTAGATATTCACTAGAGGATAAAAGTAAATGTTCATTTTGTTAAAGCCTAGGTATAGCAATTCTCCAAGAATCAGGTGTTGTCAACAGCTAACAGTCGGAGACCTTGGCTTAGGCTTCATGAGCTGGCTGTTTGGAACCTTGGGCTTACACAGGGACACTTTGCTCAGCCTGGAAAGAGGGGACTGGACCTGCCTGTACTGAATCCACTAGGTTTAAATGAATCCCCAGGGGAGTCTTGGCCCTGGAGGAGATGGGAATGGAGGGGAGGGGGTGGGAGCGGGAGGGGGGAGGACAGGGGAACCCATAGCTGATGTGTAAAATTAAAACACAAATATAATAATAAAAAAGTTAATAAAAAAAGAGGACTAATGAGTGTACCTACTGATGAAGCTGCTACTTCAAAACTCAATGAATGCACTGTTTATTCAGAAGAGATCTGCTACTGCGTCACTTGTGAGTTTCTTGTGCCTATTTAAATATTGTCATTCAAATACCACTTTCTAGTAGTACAAAAAAATCATGTTAATTTAGTGTATTTTTCTTCCCAGGAATACCCCATGCTTCTATCCCAATTTCAAGGTAGAAATACATGAGATTTCATGGATTTTCCTTATTGAGAAGAAGTATTTAGAATGTGGGAAGACTCAGCCTGAAAGTGGCCATCCCTGCTCCTTGGTTTTGGACTCCAGTTTACGTAAAAGTCGAGAAAGTGAGCTGAGCAAGGAGCATGCATGCGCCCATTCTCTGTTCCTGTGGATGGATGTGACCAGCTGCTTCAAGGTCCTGACATTGTGACTTCCTCGAAATGATGGGTTGTAACCGGGAACTGTAAGGCAAAACAAACCCTTTCTCCCCTGAGCTGCTTTTTGTCGGGGTATTTTCTCACAGCCATAGAAACAAAACTAGGAGAGATGGCGATTCTTGGATCATTTTAACTATCCAGAGCGTGTAGCTCTGTTGATACTGTCATTGGGTTCAGCCTTTTCCTTTAACCATTATGAAATCCCTCTCCTCACCCCACTCCCACCCTGTGACAATTTCATGGTGCAAAAGGTGATCTCGGTCTGTGTCTTGTCACCATTGCAGGCCATTAGACATTCCTCTATCTGATCCAGGCTCTTTTTGGATTTGTTGTTGTTGTTGTCTCTTTGCTGTCTACGAAGCAGTTGATTTCATGGCATCTGTCCCTTGGTTGTGCTTCTTCAGGACGGTAGCTATGGGTAAGAGAGACATATTTGAGCACCAAGCAATGACCACCAGTGAGTGTTCACCTTCACAGTATCTATCACGTGTGACTTACTTCCTAGTCCATTGCTCCATGTGATCAAACAATTGGCAAAATTAAGAGGCGATTTTCATATGCTTGGACATAAGGATGGACAAAATGAAAAGATAATGGTGACAGGGTTTATCCAGAGGAGGTAGTTATTTGAGTATTTTTCCTTTCATGGGTTAAGTAATTACTTTCTTGAAAACAGTAGATGCTATACAAGTATAGTTTTTGAAGTATCCACTGTGTTTTGTTTAGGCGGTAAATGAGATAGTTTTAATTTGATTTGCCAAAAAGGCTTTAATACATTAATCATAATCGCTTTCTTTATTTCTATATATCATAAGGCAACAAAAGGACAAGTAGCTTAAGTTAAGATGACTTACAGATGCCTCCAATATAGCAGGATAAGAACATCATTGCAGTTCTCAGATACTTTCTGATCCCTCCCCACCTCATTCAACAGATCCCTACCACATTAAAAACCATCCTGTAATGTTCTCTACTAGTGAACTGTGGCCAGCATCAGAGGATTGTCCAGGTAAGAGCTAAAAATATTATTTAAAACATTTCTTACATTTATTTGTAATTCTACTGTTTTATAAATAATAGAATATGTTCTTTCCACTGTTTGATGTATAAATAAAGATCAGTTTCAATGGGAAAGTTTTAATTACACAATCTTCTTTTAAGGCATGCGGCTGATGCTAAGGTTTGCTGCTGGGATATCGCAGTGGAGTTCTCACAGTAACTTATAATTACTGGTAATAAATTGGTTGAAGCTGCTCTGAGTCGGTTTCTCAGAAGGTACCTGAAATCTTGGCCACCTACTGTGACGGGAGAACTTCAGGTCCAAAGCCTGAGATGAGAGTAAAACTGTATTCATTTCATTCGAGGGAATTCCTAGATAATCCATCATCAAAGACAAAGACACCTCCAGGCGTCAGAACCTCACAGGCTGATGAGATCTGCATGATATTTTAAGGGTTTCTTTCTTTCTTTCTTTAATTAGTAAATGTAGCCAACTTGCAAAAATCTTGTCTGGTTCTATGGTGTCTGGGTACTTCCAAATTTAAACTCAGTGTAATCCTGTGCAAAAACCAGAGAAATTTTTCTTTTTCCATTTTTTTTTTTTTTGAAATGAGAAGCAGCTTAGAGGCATGAAGCGGCTTGCTCAGTCATCGACACTTAATAACAGGGCTAAAAGTGCTCTGGTAACATGTGATAAATGTAGTGAACAGTGGGCTACTGTACAAAGACCTTTTCGTAGAAGCCACTTTCCAGCAGAAGCCAAAGCTTAAGAACTTGAAACTTTCATAAGGCGCCCCGCTGTCCTGTTAGTCTGTGATTCCGTGGTGGGCTGCAAGAGTCACAGGGTCCTAAAAGAGAAAGGAGCAGCCAGGATAGTCAGTGGCAAAGTGGTGAAACACCAAGAGGGCCAAAGAAGCCATTGCTCAGGAAGCAAGGCAGCCTCTCCAAGCCAGGGACACTGAGGAAATAGAACTTCCCACCAAGTTTCCAGACAGCATACAAGCCAACCCAACCCGACCAACGTCTTGATTTTTGCTCAGTGAGACTGATATAATGCTTCCAGACCTGATGTGTGTGTGTGTGTGTGTGTGTGTGTGTGTGTGTGTGTGTGTGTGTGTGATTTTCAAGTCATCAGATTTTAAAGAATCTGTAAAATAATATGGAAAAGGCGTAGAATCTTTAACACAGGTGTGGTTTTTTTTCTTCTTCTGTGAACTTCTGCTCACAAAAGCACACTTCCTAGGAGCTAACAAGAGATGTCCAAACTGGCTTTACCTTTTAAGATTCCTGTAACTGCTTGATAGTGATACCCTGGTAACTGAGCCTGTAACAAAGCGCATCTAAGTTGGAAAGAGCAGTAGGAATTTCTGGCACTGTTTGCTTGTATCCAGTGTTGGTCGAGCTGAGGATCATTTCTTTTCCTAGAATGGCACCCAGTTGTCTCAGCATTGTTTCTATAGTGAGTAACTTTGACACTTTTGTTAAAAATCAGTCAACAATAGTCACACTGATTTCTGTGGATTATACTTGAACCCACAAATCTATACATTATCCTCAGGACTATGTTGTACTATAGTGTTAATCATGACTGCACAAGACAGTGATTTATTTCCTCAAATTTTATTCTTTTTGAAAATTGTTCTCTACATCATTAGATTTTCATATAACAATTATATATTGTCAAGTCATAGAAATAGAGACTGCCAGGACTTTGAACAGCACTTTATAAAATGTATAAATTAGCATGTGATGACATGTAATGAAACGATTGTGTAATCTGGCAAACAGTCTTTCCCTAAGGAACTCCTTATCAAATGAAGTGAAACTTTAAAAGTTCATCTTTGTAGTTCACTTTCACCTGACAAATCATTACCCTTTCTCAGAACTGAGAATTGAGAAGTATCTTATTCAGGAGACACCTCCAAGTTTGACTCCATTAGTAATCTAAGGCCAAGGGTGATTTCTTACAGCAGTAACTTTTCCATTCCATTACTTGTAAACATATTAATATTTGGGGGTTTTGCAGTAACATCCTGCATACAGAAAATGATTTTTAACATTTTTGCTTTGCCCCATCACAAGGATGGTCAAAGGATAGCTCTTTAAGTGTTGCTCAGTTCCCAATATTAAGAATTAAGCTATGTCCCAAGCAGTAGTCAGCCTTCCTCCATATAACATTTGCTCTCACCCATATCCAGTTACTGTAATCTAGAGATAAAGCCCACTGTTCCCATGTGGAAGCCAAGGACAAAACACGGGCACAGCTTTCACATAGTCTGAGCACTTCAGGAGGAACAAAGACATTGGAGGAAAAATTAGAATCTACTTACTGGACAGTTTCTTTTTGTTATTCTCCATTTCTCTGGGAAGGAGAAAAAATAACAGACCTTCCATTAAACCAAGAGCAACCCATAGGGGTTGCAGGATTACACACACACACACACACACACACACACACACACACACACACACACACACATAAAACATCTCAGCCACAGTTCTTCCTTCCTTCTCTCCTTCCAGTCCCTTTCCTCCAGAACCCCTTTCTGTTCCCACTCCCCAATCCACTCCTTCTTTGTTTCTGTTTAGGAAAAGACAGTTCTTCTATGAGTATCAATAAAACACGGCATATCAAGTTGCAGTAAGATTAAGTACCTCCCCATGTGTGAAGACGGAAAAAGGCAAACCAGTGTAAGGAGTAGGCTCCCCAAAACCAGTAGAGTTGGAGTCAGCCCCTGTCTCCACTGTTAGAAGTTCCACAAGAGGAACAAGCTACACAACTGTAACATATATGTAGAGTACCTAGGTCAGTCCCATGCAGGCTCCTTGGTTGTCGGTTTAGTCTCTGTGAGCCCCTATGAGCCCAGGGTTAGTTGGTTATGTGAGTTTTCTTATGGTGTCATTGACCCCTCTGGCTTCTACAATCCTTTCTCCCCTTCTGCAAGATTCCCTGAACTCTACCTAATGTTTGGTTGTAGGTCTGCATCTCTTTCCTTCAGCTGCTGGATGAAGCCTCTCTGATGACAACTGGGCTATGCATCAACCTGGTCAAAGGAGATGGCTGGTTCAGGCTACATATCTACTACTGCTAACAATCTTAGCTGGGGTCTTCCTTGTGGATTCCTATGAGATTCCCTTGTGCCATGTTTTTACCTGGCCCCCAAATGCCCCCCACTTTCCAGTCGTCTCTTCCAGTACTACCCCCCCTCCCCGTCAGCCCCCTCCCCACAAACACAACCTGTTTGGTTATGTTCCCATCCCCACCTGCCCTCAGTCCACTCATAAAATCTCTTCTATTTCCCCTTCTCTGGGAGATCCTGATGTTCCCCTTGAATCTTCCTTGTTACTTAGTCTCCCTGGGTCCCTGGATTGTAGCATAGTCATCCATTGTTTTATAGTTAAGAGCGGGATGAAGTATTGCGTGTCTTGTTTTTATTTTTGAAAACTTCTCATTTGCTTCGAAGTTCTCCAGCAATTAGGCCTTTTGTATGATTCTTCTTGCAGATAATGTGTGGGTTTTTTTTGTTGTTTTTAGATGATTGATGTTTATGGTTTTAACTGAAATAGGACGAATTAGTGTATTACCTGTTCTTTGAAACAGTTTTTGGGGGAAACAATGTCTTGTAAATACAAAGAACACAAAAACTTTTGTGGGAAGGTGGTCTGCTGAGAGGGTCAGCCCTTCAGCTCACAACTTTGGCCTGAGGAGGAGAGGCTTTGTAGCATCTCCGCAACTGATCCAAGTGGGTTTTCTGTTGCATTCTCAGTGGCACAGTCTGAACTTACAAAGGGAAAGTGTCACCTCGAGGGAGAAATGTAGAGTAATAGAACTGTAAGTTCTGAGAGCCACAGGTTCTTCTCAAGGTCATCCTAAAGGTCTATCTCATGGTCACCGGGGTTTATTCTCTCAGTTTGCACTGGAAGAAACGTGCACTGTGCAGGTGAGGTTGGTAAAGTGGATCCTGTGGCCAGGTGTTGCTGTTATACATGTGTGTACATGTTCACCAATGTGTGTCCAGGAGTGTAAATCAAGGCCATAGGTCGATATCCCATGTCTTTTCTCAATCTCTCCCCATCTTGTTTTCCAAAGCAGGGTTTCTCAATGAGCCTGGACCACTGTGATTTATCTAGATCTACTGTCAGGGAACCCCACGGATTCTCCTGACTCTGCCTCCACAGTGCTGGTGTTACAACCATGTGCCACCATGCCTAGCTTTTTTTTTTTTTTTTTTTTTTTTTTACAAAAAAAAAACAACGTAAGTTCTGGGGATAGGACATCAGTCCTCATGATTGTACATCAAGGCTTGTACACATTTACTCACAGAGCCATCTCCATAACCCATAAAGTACAAGATTTTAAAGTTGCCTTGGTGTTCTCAGAATATAGAAGTAGGTATTTTAAGAGTACACACACACACACACACACACACACACAGACACACAGAGAGAGAGAGAGAGAGAGAGAGAGAGAGAGAGAGAGAGAGAGAGAGAGAGAATTCTTATGAGAAATTATGCGAGAAAATTTCTACTGTGTTTTATTCAGGTTATAGGCCCAGGACAGCCAAAAATTCATTTTGATTTAAAAGGAAAGAGAATGATGAGATTCTAAGGTATAAATCCCAGGCCAAAATGACCCAGTTCAAATAAAGAAAAAAAAAGAGTGAATAATAATTCCATTGCCCTTTGCTGGGCCTAGGCATCCACAGATTAGAATCCATTAGAATAGTAGTGACAGTCTACTTCTCTGAATTCACAGATATAAATTGCTCTCCGTAATACCCATGGCATCTCCATTCAGAGTTTTGAAAATGGATTCAATTGGCCAAAGGTCAATTCTACACCTGTATGAGTAAGGATTCTGTAGGACTCATTCCATATGCTTACTTCATGAAGGTTCTGGAGAGGAAGATACGAAATAAGGATTAATCAGAAATGCAAATTGAAGAGACACCTGAGGAAGACCATGAGCAGAAAGGAAGTAGAGGAAGGCTAGTCTTTCAGAGGCCAAGTGCAGGGACATAAATTGCCTGTGTCTTCAGGTAAACACACAAAGAAATGACTTGTGTGTATGCTCCAAATTAGCTAACTCACAAGAGACCAAGGAATACTAGAAAACAGTTTATTGAATCCAGGTTGAAGACACTGAAGATGGCCTTCTTGGACTTGTTCTTGAAACCTCAAGTCATTGTATGTGGCCATGAGCCTCATCACAGAATCCATCAACCTGGACAAAGAAGAAGAATTTCTTCAAAGGAGATATATGGTCCAGGATGAGGATATATAGTGGTGTTCACTACACCAATGACCCTGGGCTACCTGGTCCAATAGAGGTGGTGCTTCTTCTCTGCCTACATGATCTCTTGAAAGGGAAGAGAAAGGGGAGTTGCACTCTCTTGGGTGGTGAAGACCAGGTAAGGCAGTATGAAGCAGTGTGTGCTCGGCCCCCAGCTTTCCTAGGACTCTGCAACTGGATTTATCATATCCCGTATTTGTGAGTGTATTTTCCCATTTCTTATCTCAATAAATCCCTGATACACCTTAAACAAATGCTTGTGGATTTTGCCAAAAGGATACAGCCAGGTCATGGTGTCTCAGGGCATCATCTTCCTATTGTAAGTAGCATAGATGATTCAGTCAGCTCATTATGCCCAAGGGCATCTTCTTCCTCATCTAAATATAATGCAAGATACATCTATGTCATAAGGTCTGAGGGTGTCATCTTCCCACTCTGAGAAGAATGCAGGATACAGACAGGTCATGGTATCTGTGGATAATGTCTTCCTACTGTGACCAGGTTTTGGGATACAGCTAAGTCACAGTGGTATCTGAGAGCATCATCTTCCTTATCTGATAATAACTCGTCATTGAATTTGAAGTTGTGTCAAAAATGTTTCTACAAAGTTATTTTCACCTCTCCCCAGGCTTAGCCTTCATTCTCCAAATAACTGTTTCCCTGAAGTTGAGGGGCACATTGATGGATGCTATATTGGGACTTGGTTAGGCTCTGTCACTGTGTCAGGAAAGAATGGGGAAGGATAAAGACTATGGCCAGAGGACTGGCCATTTACCCTGTTCTGGTTCCCAAACAGACCTAGCACTCTTTTCTGTAAATGACTGGGCTTTTGAATGTCTGAGGAACAGCTGCTTTTGGTTCATCCTTTCTGTTTGTTGGCTGTATAATCAGTTCTTCAAACACTTAGTTCCAGCTTTGAGTTGTTCTCTAATGGTGAATAGAGAGGAGCTCCAGGGCAGATCATACAGGGCAGGACACATACCTTTTTATGCAGACTAGACTGATGTCTATTTTTGGTCCAAATGTCCAGAACGGTAAATAAATTATTTCATGAAAACAAACACAACAAGAACAAAACAACTTAATCTATACTGGAAACTCCCTCATAGACATATCTATAAATGATGTTTAATCTGATGCTTCATGGCCTGTTAACACATACATTTCACCGTCCCAATTTGTGTAATTTTCATACTATTTTCCCTTTTATGCATTTTGAAATATAGATGTATAATGTCCTCTAAAACTACATGCTGATTACATTTGAGATCAGCTTCTAACATAAAAGGGCCCATAAACTTACTAACAAACAACAGTCCTCATGAAATTTAGTACATTAATTTTACCTTGGAAGGAATATCCTCACTCCATGGCCTAGTTCATATTGGAAGATGCACATTCATATTCTAAGCCTAAATTGTTTTTCTGAAGAGAGAAGCCAATAAATGGATTATTTTCTTAAGTTTTAGGTTTGTAAATGAATGTATGATTCCTTGTCTGTGTGTGCCATTCTCTGAGAAGGTGAGTGTAATGGATAGACACATACACCAAATTTTATTCACTTGGTAAAATAACAGATCCATTGAATATTGAAAAGTTAATCAAAATTACAGCCTTTTGTGTTAATACAAATATCTAGGTGGTTTAAAAATACACATTAATTTTTCATGTTTGTCTATCTATATGTATGTACGTGAACATGTACATACAGTGTCTGGAGACCAGCGAGGGCTTTAGTTTGCTTGGAACTAGAGTTATAGCCTGTTGTGGTTGTGAGAGGCCATATGGGCACTGGGAACTAAACCTGGGTATTCTTGAAGAGAAGTTGGTACTCTTAACTACTAAATCATCTCTGTAGACCCCAAAGATCCCTAATACTTTATATTCTTTTGTGTTTTATATCTCTAGGTGTGGAAATACAGCAACACATTCTATCTATATTAAATGGAAAATGAAATTATATTCCTCAATATAGGACAAAGTGACAAAATAATTGCTGTAGAGGAATAAAAGTGGACAGGGATGCTGAGGTATTGTTCCCAGTAATGTTTGTTTAGATTGTCACTTCTATGACTAACACCCGAGGAAATAACCCTAATTTTAGGAATTTATCTTGGTTTAGTCCTTGGCCACATGACCCCATCACTGTGGGCAGAACACCGTGGTGAGGAGACACAGTAGGACACAGGTGCTGATCTGTGAAGAGTCAGGACTTCAAGATCCACCTCTCCAAATTAGACTCTGGCTTCCACCATTCCAGCAGCACCTGGTCTAGTCAAAGTTTTGCCATTCATTACATTGAATCATTTTTTCTTGAAATATGCTCATGGATATGCCCAGAGCGAGTTCATAAAACTTAGAGGTGTCTTCCCACCCAATCAAGTTGACTATATTTACCATCCAAGGGCTTATAGATTATTCAAAATTTAAAAAATAGAACCTATAAATCATTATACAGTTCTGTTTCCCATATAATTTAACAGCAAAAATTCAGAAGGTAAGCAAGGTGGTGAATTTGGGTCATCCATGTGTATGGATGTATGTACATATGAATGCAGAGCCTATATTCATCCCTCTGCTTGGAGTTTTCTTACATTTATGCCATTTATCATGGGAATACCCAGTGATGTAGCTATCACAATGAGAAAACCTTGGAATCTTTGTGCTCCCATGTAATGGATTATGGTAACCTGAACTATTAGGGTTAGAATAAGTAAAAATGTCAAGTAAAGTGTTCCTTGATTCAGAGACGTTGTTGAATTTAGTCTTTGAAATGGAAATTTTGCACAGAGAAAATATTGCTTAGATAATTGAAATGATCATCCAGAATCTCCGCTGCTCCTCAACATCTCTGAATATAGTCAGTCACATGCAGTGTCCCCAGTTTCAAAAATAGGATGTAAAATGCCCAATTGTATGGGATACCTAAGACATTAAAACTGGCTGCTGTTATATATAAAGAAAATAATTGCATTAGGTGATAAAAATTTGTATGTCTCGGGGCTGGAGAGACAGGTCAGTGGTTAAGAGCACTTGTTCTTGGTGAGGATCCATTTTAAATTCCCAGCACCGATATGGTGACTCTCAATTCTAACTCTAGTTCCAGGGAATCTAATGCCCTTATCTCCCCTCCAAGGGCATCAGGTACACTCTCATACCCATGAATACCTGCAGGCAAAACACTCTCACACATAAAATAAAATAAAAAATAAATCCAGAGCAAAAAAAAAAAAAGATATTTGTATGCCTAGTGAAATGAAACCTTTGGCTTGAGCTGAAATGTATATAACAAAAAAGGGAAACACAGGACAAAGATGGGGGACAATAAAGCATACCCCTCCTTCAGGGTCAGGTCTCTAGTTTCTTGTTTTCAAAGTCACTTTCTCATGTGTCTCATATCTGTGTCAAAACAGGTCATGTTTTCTCAAGAGACTTCATTTTCCTACTGTAAGTCATTTCTCCCTACATAGAATTGCCTGTGTGTTCGTTTGTGTGTATGCATGTGTGTGTGTAATTTGTATGTGTATTTGTATATGTGCATATATGTATATGTGTCTGTGTTTGGAGGTGTGTGTGTGTATGTGTGCATATATGTGTTTTTGTGTGTGTGTATTTTTGAGGAATGGGTTCTATGTATGTGGGGTGTGTGTATGTGTGTACATGAGTGTATGTGTGGAGGGTGGGGGTGTAGGGGTGTATGTGTGTTTGGGGTGGGGTATATGTATATGTATCTGTGTGTGTGTGTGTGTGTGTGTGTGTGTGTGTGTGTGTATGTGTGTGTGTGTGTGTGTTTGTGTGTTTGGGGTGGGGTATATGTATATGTATCTGTATGTGGGGGGTATATGTGTGTGTGTCTATCAGCTGTTCTAGAGTTCTAGAGTATTTGCAGACTGTGACCCATTCTTACTTTATGTTTGGGAGCTGACAAGGTTTCTAAAGTGTTCGCTAGTGCTTGCTGAAGACCATGAAAAGTACTTGTGGAATTTAATTAAACTGAGTTGCTATAATATGGTAGACAACTGCAAAGAATTGCCTCAGATAGTAATAAAGAGAGCTTTACACTTTAACACAGCCTTTTACTCCTGTTTAGTCTTTGTTTGGTGAAAAGCATTTTAAGGCTAATTGATTCTAAGGAATAAACTTTACTAATATAAGACACTGGAGCCTTTTGAGATGCATTGCTGGATTTATCTATGTTTGTGAACTGATTTATTCTCGCTCTGAAATATCCTCCAGGTTTAGAGAAATGGGAGATTGCATTAGTGCAAGTCTTCACGAGAGAGAAAAGTGGGTTAAACCCTCCATTTCACTATTACATTGAAAGCTACAAAAATGATTAAGACAGGAATAAGATTTAGAACAGGAAGGTTGAGAATGGCAGAGAGCAGGAAAAGAGATCATGCACAGAACTATACTAGCAGGCTTCCTAGGCTAAGCTACAATGTGAACACTTGAAGGTAGAGCAAGCAAGGAATAGGCAGCTGAGTTTTAGAGACGAGAAACAACAAAACAATGAACAAAATTTGGGTACTGGAAACACCAGATAAATGTGAAATCTCAAAAATCCCAGGCCCCACCCAGAGAGTGACCCAGGAACCGTGCCTTCTTGTGCCTGCCAACTGCACCATCAACGTCAGCAACCTTTCACTTGAAACTGTGGAAGACAAGTAAGGCTGCCTCCACGCTGGAAAGTAATGTGGGGAACTGGGTTAGGTCCTGAAATTGTGACAACCAAATTTATGTTTTATGTTTTGGAGATTAGAATACCTTTTCTGATTTACAGGTCAGCCTTGGACATTTGCTGATATTAATAATGGGTTGGACAAAACAGCTCTGCCCATGCCTGCTCTTCTCCTAGTGAGTCTGGTAACTAACAGGACTCCACCCACAGGTAGATGATAAATCTCCAAGAGCTTCGTTGGTTTCATTCAATGGAAATTGTCACGCAGAAGGCATTTGCTATGCGAGATACTCCCTCTCTGTTGCTGCAGATGAAGACTTCCCAAGTCTATTCCTAAACTTTACATGGAAGGACTGGGTATCAATTCCCACTAAAGTCCTTGGTATTTAGGTCCTAAGGGGTTGGCTGGGGCTGGTGAGATACAGTAAAGAATTTTCAGATGGGCTGTCTGGAACAATGCCTTATAAAATAAATACATTCTTTTTTTATTATTATATTTGTGTTTTAATTTTACACATCAGCCATGGGTTCCCCTGTCCTCCCACCTCCCACCCCTGCCCCTCCCTTCCCCCAGCTCCTCCCCTTCTAAAACTACTATTAACCCTTAAACACAATCAACTTCTTTTCTCTTTAGCTACAACACAGATATGATACAGCTGTGATCCAAACGTGAGATGTTCCTGGTAGGATCCTGGTGGCTCTAGGAAAGTTTAGAACCTAAAGAGGTGGAGCTTTGATGGAGGAGGTGAGTCACTTGGAGGTGGACCTCAGGTTTTAAGGCTCATCCCACTTCCTGTTCCCTCTCCATGCTGTCTGAATGCAGATGCAGTATGAGCAGCAGCCTCTTTCCTGCTCTATGCTTTCCCCACCATGATGGAATGGTCCCTTGAAATGTCAGCGAGAATGAAGTCTTTCTCCTTTAAATGCCCTCTTATCAGCTACTTAGTCATAGCCATGAGAGAGAAGAAACTAGTGCAGACACACTGGGGGTGTGGAGTCCGGAGTAAGAGCGGCTCTCAGAGTTCTCCTGCATGGCTGGGGGAATTAAATATTCTGAGTGTAAGTTAAAATCCTCAGAAAGATAAGAAGAGTTGTTGTCATAAGGTAAGGAAAAGATACCTTGAGTGGGAACATGGAAAATTAAAGTTTTGTCATAATTTAAAATTTCAGTGCAGAAATCAAAAGTTTAATGGAAGATGATGATGAGGAGCTATTCATTGACAGAGATAAGAATAAGAAAGCAACTTCTGAAATTCTAGGACACTAAGCCTAAGGGTAATTTGTTAGTTAGTGCAAGACTTTTCCACCAAAGCAAAGAGGACTTAATAAAAGCCAGAAAGCAGCTGTTTTTGTGTCTCAGCAACTCATCACAGGTAAGTGTATGAAAGTGGCTGGAGGCTTTGTTTAGTCAGTTTCTGTGAGATCTAATGGGCATTATCTTCTCTACCTCAAGGGAATATTTTGTTGAATTTTATCTATTCTCCAAATATTTACAATCATGAGTATAAAGACATGCAAGCTGTCAAGTGCATTTCACCTATTCCACAAGTGTTTCTTATACTCAGCACATCATGCTGAGAGGTTTATAGGCCCTTGGAGCTCTACAGTGAAAACTGTTTCTCTAAATTATGCTTTAGTTTGCTGATTGACTGTCCGCCTGATCTGCCAGCTAGAGTGATTACTGTATTGCTTTTAGGATGGTGAAGTGCCCTGAATGTGACGTTAGACACCTTGATGCCAGCGTTCATAGCTTGAACTTTAATTTTCTGTGAATGTGGCCTCAGTCAGACTTTGGGTATCCCATTGTTCTAGCTTTATCAATGTTAGCCTGAAAGATTCATCTCTTTCTGGGTCTAAAATTCTACTTGAGGAGCTCTAGAGATGATTCAGTGCTTACCAGTGGTTGAAGCACTTCATGCTCTTGCAGAGGACCCAGCCTCATTTCCAGCACCCACAGGTTGCTTATAAACATCCATAACTCCAGCTCCAGGGGATTAAACTCCCCCTTCTGTTCTTTGCAGGCATCTGCACTAGCACATGTACAACCCTCCACATAGATGCATAACTACAATGAAAAGAAAAACTTTAGAAGTAAAAGTCTACCTGAATTAGTTTGCTTTCTTATGAAAGTTTTGATCCTTTAATCTTGTTTTCAGGACATGAATCAAAACTTCACTTTGCAACTCACAAATATGCACACACATCATGTGTCTAGTAAGCTTGTACTTTTATTGAGATAAAACAGTTGTGTTTCAGCAGGCTTCCAGGAATATATGAGGTGGAATAAGGAATTAGAAACTGGAAGACAATGTAAGGGTAGCCACCAAAGTTTGTTGTAGGAAAGATGCAGTGGATTCTTCAAAAGGAGGTGCAATGACAAGTCTGAGCTGCTCCAGAGAGGAGCCATCCAGGAGGGAAAAGGACTGTAGCCAGGAAGCTTCCTTAACTGGCCAATGGAGAACTGAAAAGGTATCTGGCTTTTGGGGGTACTGAAATATTTTACAGCTATGCTTGAATTACAGATGTACCCAATGAAAACATGTGCAGGGAAAAATGGGCACACTTTATCTTGATCAAGTATGAATGTTTGTCTAGAAATGAAATGAGGCACACATAACAGTGAATGCCTTCCATCCCAGCTTCCTAGAAGCTGAGTCAGGATGATAAGCAGTTTGAGACCAGTCTGATATACATACGGAGACCTCATCTCATAAAATAAAGGACTAGGGATGTGGCTCAATGAGTGACTATTTCCTAGTACATGTAAGACTCTGGTTTCAATATCCCAGCAATGAAATCACAGAAATGTCAAAGAAAGTAGAATACATTATATTGTCTTTATTAAGTTGTAGAGGTGGCTCTCTTTGTTACCCTGTGAGGGAATCAGAGAATTTAGTAGACAGATTCCATATCATCACCAGATACTGAAATGTGATTTCTTATTTCAATGTATCTCCTTGTCCCTCCCCAGCATGCTTTAAGGTAGTGAGGAGAACAAATAAAAAAAGAATGTTCCAAAATCTTAATAAACAAGTTAAAGACATAATAATAATAATAACAACAACAACAACAACCATGGTTCTTAAAGATGCTTTGATAAAATATGTACTATGTATGTACTGGCTGGTTTAGTGTATCAAGTTGACATAAGATAGAGTCATCAGAGAGAAGGAGCCTCAGTTGAAGAAATGCTTTGATGAAATCCAGCTGTAAGGCATTTTCCCAATTAGTGATCAATGTGGGAGGGCTCAGTCCATGGTGGGTGGTGCCATCCCTGGGCTGGTGGTCCTGGGTTCTATAAGAAAGCAGGCTGAGCAAGCCAGGGGAAGCAAGCCTGTAAGTAGCATTCTTCAATGGCCCCTGAACCAGCTCTTGCCTCCAGGATCCTTCCCTGTTTGAGTGAGTACCTGTCCTGATTTCCTTCCTTGATGAACAGCAACGTGGAAGTGTAAGCCAAATAATCTCTTTCCTCCCCAACTTACTTTTTGGTCATGGTGTTTTGTCACAACAATAGAAACCCTAACTAAGATAAATTGGTACCAGTGTTGTGTGGTATTGCTGTGACAGATCTGACCTTGTTTTGGGGAGGACTGTGGAAGGACTTTAGAACTTTAAGCTTGAAAAGCCGTGGAGTATTGAGATCTCAGTGGGGGATGTTCTGTAAGAGTTTGGAAGATAACAGTGTTGAGAGCATTGCAAAGGATGGAGGGAGACCTGGCTTGTGAAATTCAAGAGGACCTTTAAAGACTCTATCAGGACGATTGGTTATTTTGAATTAAGACTCTGTGGTTCTGGTTAGCGGGGACTGAAGAATCAGCTGTGATGAACAAGATAACTACTAAAGTGAAACTTCGCATTGCTGGGATACTTGATTCTGGTCAGCTGGAGTTAAGAAATTAGTGGTGATTAACAAGAGACCAGCATCACTGAGGTGAAATCTGGGCAGTTTTCTGAGAGCAGAGAGCTATGTTCCAGAGGTGGCCAAAGTTGTACCTCGTGCTACCAGCCTAACTTGGTAATGTTTCAGAGTCACTCAGGTAGTACTGGTTTTGAAGGCATGAAGGGGTTATGGAGAGCAGCTAAGGATTGGTATTATGAGAGGCCATTGGTGAAGGTACAGCCTCAGTGGCAGTTGAAGGCCCAGGACTAAAGGGGTCATGCAAAGAATCTGAGGCTTGGCATCATAAAGAGAGCCTATGAGAAGCTATTGGTGAAAGTGCAGCCCTATTGCAGCAAAAGACCCAGTATTTTGAAGATGTCAGTACCATGAGATGACCACTGAGAACAGCGACAGTGGATGAGTTGAGTCAGCTGGAGTCTAGAAGA
The DNA here is from genome assembly GCF_903995425.1 of Onychomys torridus. Lineage (NCBI taxonomy): Eukaryota > Metazoa > Chordata > Mammalia > Rodentia > Cricetidae > Onychomys > Onychomys torridus. The sequence continues at coordinate 53,551,590 of NC_050460.1, forward strand.
TGAGCTGTGTGCTGCAGAATGCAGAGCTGGAGAAGAAACCCAAGCATTATGGAGGAGTTTCCAAGATGGAGAGTGGATCCCAGGCATTGGATGGGTGCAAATTTTGATTTGATTGTGACTGTGTCCCAATTTTCCCCTCTCGATGTAAGAAAGTATTTTAATGGAGCCCACAGTTGAGAGACTTTGGATTTTAAATGACTTCGGATTTTTAAAAGAGATTGGCTATTTAAAAGGGGCTGGAATTTTAATGTGTTTGAATTTGTAAAGACTGTGGGACTCTTAAAGTTATTTAAGATCTTAGGAATGAATAAGAAATGAAGGGTCATTTGTACTGGCTGATTTTGTGTGTCAACCTAACATGAGCTAGATCATCAGAGAGGAAGGACCCTCCATTGAGGAAATACCTTCAGGAGATCTGGTTGTAAGGCATTTTCTCAATTAGTCATCAGAGACAGAGGGCCCATCCAAGGGTGTGTGGTGCCATCTCTGGACTGGTGGTCTTGTGTTCTGGGTTCTATAAGTAAACATGCTTAGCAAGCCAGGGAAGTAAGCAGCATCCCTCCATGGCCTCTGCATCAGCTCCTGCCTCCAAGTTCCAGCCCTGTTTGAGTTCCTGTCCTGACTTCCTTCAGTGATGACCTGTGATGTGGAAGTGTAAGCCAAATGAACCCTTTCCTCTCCAACTTGTTTTATGGTCTTGGTCTTCCATCACAGCAATAGAAACCCTAATTAAGACAATGTAAAATACTCAATAAAGATGCAAAAGAGCCTATTAGAAATACAGTAAACACCCTGTTTATCAGAAATGAAAACACTTTCCTCCTAAGTAAAATTTGAAGAATAGAATTATGTGATATTTTTCTTAAAGGGAAAGAGGTAAAGATTAAGTATTGCCAAAATGATGAGAATAATTCTGTGTAAAATTATTTGTTTATTTAAAGTAACTTATTTATTTCTATTTTATTTATGTTTTTGCTTTTTGAGACAGGGTTTCCCTGTGTAGCCTTGGCTCTCCTGGAACACTCTGTAGACCAGGCTGCCCTCAAGCTCAGAGATTTACCTGCTTCTGCTTCCTGAGTGCTGGAATTAAAGGCATGAGACACCACAGCCTGGCTATTTAATGTAATTTAAATTAAAATGCATTTGGAATTTTGTAGGTCCATTATCTATATCTATATATTCTAAAAATTTTTTTTGTAAGAAAACTTTTTCCTTTGTTCTTCCTTCTCTCCCCCCCCCCCCGCCCTTTTTTTTGAGACAGGCTTTCTCTGTGTAGCTTTGCGCCTTTCCTGGATCTCACTTGGTAGCCCAGGCTGGCCTCAAACTCACAGAGATCTGCCTGGCTCTGCCTCTGCCTCTGGAGTGCTGGGATTAAAGGCGTGTGCCACCACCACCTGGCTCCTTCTCTTACTTTTTAATTTTCAAACTTTTTGATAATTTCATACGTTATACAATGAAATATAATCATGTCTGGCCCCTTTTACTCTCCAGACCCTCTCATCTGTCGTCCAACACATTTCATCTCCCAGCTTCACATATTCTTTGTGTAACCCACTGAATCCATTAGTGCCACCCATTTGTGTGTGGGTGAGGGGCCATGCGGGAGAGCATGGGCAAACTACTGTGCGAAACTATGTTGTGGAAAGAATAGTTCTCCTTCCCAAAGCAATAGCCTATGGTGAACAGCTCCTCAGTAAGAGGTGAGGCCTAGAGATTGTATTGTCTGTTTCATCTGTGCTGAGATTTTGGCTGGGTTTCTTTATCTTGTTCGGGTAACAACAGCTGCCGTGAGTTGATGACTATGACTATAAGGACTATGTTGCTTCCAGAAGACAGCATTTCACAGCTCCCCTTCCATCTGCTGTCTCTATTTCCATCTCTTCCATGAAGCTCTGAGCCCTCATGGTGGTAGGGTTGATATAGCTGTCCCATTTAGGACTGAGCTCTGGGGCTCTCCTCAGCAGGGTGACCAGTTATGCATCTCTCCATTGACTGCTGCCCACTGCAAAAGGAAGGTTCTCTAACCAGGGTTGAGAGCAGTGCTGGTCTATGGCTATAAACATAAATATTTAGAAGGCAATTTGGCAGTATGTCCTGTCAGTACTATCCATATGTCCATGGGTATTAGAAACCTAACATGGGAAACTATCCTTCAAAAAGCATAATTCTCCCTCTCCCAGCAACTGACCTTGGTGAATAGCTCCTTAGGAAGAGGTGGACCTTAGCAAAGTAATAGCAGGGTCTACCCAAGGGCTTCAGATCTCCCTAGGACCAGGTTTACATTACCAGGCATGAGATGCTTGTCATGTAAAGTGGGCTTCAAATCAAGGCATGTCACTGCTGGACCAGTGAGTACTTCTTGTGTAGCAGGGAGGTATTGCAGAATACAGAGAATAATACCATGTAAGACCATTGATATCTAATCTACCCCCCGAACCCCAGCATAACAGTCAGAATTGTACCATTGATACTGTAGAAACTAGACATCAGGGAGAAAGTTTTCTCAATTGGTTTGATATCAATGTCTCTGTGTCTTGCAGCCAAAGTATGTGGTATCTTCAGGATTCCAAGGGCAGTGGTAGTAGGCTGTGCTGTTTGAGAGACTCCTAGACCAGTCATAAAGAGGTATACCCATGTGTACTGTGATTTTTTTTTTTTTTTTTACTTAAAAACCCATCTCTTCTGAGGGACTTATTGTCACAGCAGTAATACAGGTGTAGTTTACCTTTATAATGCCCCCAAAATTTAAAAGTACAGCACAAAAATACATTAGAAAGAAACAAATTACAGCATTTATATTTTAACTTCTTTAATTTACTATACACTTTGACAGAGGAAAGGATTAAAATCTAATAACAAACCCAGTAAACCTAGATAAAATTTGTAATCAAATTAAATACTTGAGTTGAAATATCAAAGTTTTTCTTCACTTAATATAGCATCTTTCAGGCAACACCCAGGCTGCCTTTGTAACTTCTGTAACTTTTTCCACGTTGAAGGGTTTGTTAAAATGGGTGAAATTTAGAACATGGGTTCTCAAAAAGCCAAGGATATCCCTGGGGAAGTCGTTAGAAGCCATGGTTCCTAGGCTGGTGTGTGCTCAGTGGTTTAAAACTATCTTGACATTTGTGAAGCAGGCCCTGGGCTAGACCTTCAGGCCTGAAGAGAACACTCTCTTACAGATCTCTGGAATCAGAATCTGTGAGGGCTGATTCCAGAAACTTGGCTTCAGACAAATCATCCTGTTGTTTTGAGGTCCTCTATAGTTTGAGAACCACAGTTCAGAAAAGACTCCCACCCCTTTCCAAGTAGTTTTGATTAGACTCTTTAAATAGCTGAATAACCATAAAAGCCAAAAGAGTTTAGTGCTAGTGGAAGATGAGGGTGTGTTACGTTTACTTTTTAAAACCAGAAACACAATTCATCAATAGAAGGAGAAAGGAACCTTCCGTTTTTACTTTAGATTTTGGAAATTTCATTTATGAGTACCACATTTATATCATCTTTATCCCTCCCTTTCCCCATTCCAACTCTTCCCATGCTCACCCACATTCACAACCTCTTTTAAAATTAATCTTATTACATATGAATACATTATATATAAATACACATGCTATATACACTAAGTAATTTTAAGTAGCCATAGACTAATATATTTCTTTATGGCTTTTCCAAACACCCTTATTGTTGTAGATGCCTCCTTCCTCTTCTGTTTTCTCCTCCCTGCTCTCTCCCCACTTAAAACACCCCAATTTTCCCATTTCCCACTTCATAGTGCCTGTGTCCTACTATCACACTGTCTACCTGTATCCTCTGTGGACCCCTTTATTTTCCCAGCCCCTATTCTTGCTCCAGATGACATATAAAGTTTCAGATCTAGGATCCACATGTGAGTGAAAACATCAGTGTTTTGTTTCCTGGGTCTGGGATAATTTACTCAGTGCAATATTTTACTGTTCCATCTATTAACCTGCAGGTTTTATTTTTCTTTTCAGCCAAACAGTATTCCATGCTGTATATGCACAACCTTTTCCATATCCATTCCTTTGCTGAAGGCAGTTAGGTTGTCTCCATTGTCTAGTAATTGTGGAAAGGGTGGCAATGAACATGTCTGAGTAAATATTTGTAGAGTAGGATGTCAAGTCCATTAGGCTTATGTCAAGTAGTGATACAGCTGGGCCATAACTTAAATCTATTTTTAGCTCTTTGAGGAATATCCACATTGATTTCAGAGGGGTCCACACCAGCTTGACATCCCACCAACACTGTTCTTTTGTGACCACTTTAAAAGGATTTTGAGACCAACCACCGAGTTATGAATAGACACAAAGCCGTGTGAGAAAACCTTTGAGGGTGATGAGCATTTTCATGACTTTATGGTGTTGATCACATTTGCCAAAACCTACTGAAATGTAGACTTTACTGCCTGTTTTCTATGTTTAGTTATGCATCTGTTATAGTTTGAAAGACATGAAGCTAGAGCATGAGATATATGGAGCCACACAGCAGTATAAATATGCCCCAATATTATTGAATTTATAAAGTTTGGCTCTAAGACCTTGTTATGATTGACCCTACAAGTTCAGACTCATATTTCTATTTGATTTTACCATAGTATTTGTTACTAGAGTAGTTGAAATACTATTAAGCACATAGTATGCATATAATCTTATATTATAAAATACTAATTTATAGTTGGAGACTTTCTCTCCAGCCCCCGCCAAGCCCTGTTAGTCCAACAACCCATTTATAAAATAAACATACAGACATTTATATTATTTAAACTGTTTGGCCATTAGCTCAGGCCTACCATTGTCTAGCTCTTACTCTTATATTTAGCCCATTTCTATTAATCTATACTTTGCCATGTGGCTTGCGACTTACCAATACCTTACATCTTTCTTGTCATGGCTTCAGCTGGCAGTGTCTCTCCCTCTGCCTTCCTGTTTCCCTAATTCTCGTCTCTGTTTGTCCTGCCTATACTTCCTGTCTGGCTACAGGCCAATCAGAATTTTATTTACACAGAGCGATATCCACAGCACTAATCAAATATCAAATACATTTTGAAATATGTTTAGTATATTAAGTAGGAAAACATTATGAGAGGAATGTGACATCTTATAGACGTTAGGAATCTATGCTATATTTTTTGGTCCCCATGGACTTGTACAAAGCATATGAATGCTTTGAAACTCTTTCTCTCCATACCTGGGAATTACAACAGGCATTGTGTTGAAACATCCCAATAGAATGTTCATCACAGAGTCTTTTGACCTTGACTCAATAATAGTTGGATAATGTGTCAGTTAGAGGTAGAATTCAATTAAGATACAATGAAATTAATCTTTAAGTGAGTGCAAATGCTTTATAGATTTCTGAGACCATCATATTTTGATTTCTGGTGCTGCGATAAACACTCTGACCTAAAGCAGGATGGAGCAGGAAAAGGTTTGATTGGCTTGCACTTTCAGGTCCATCGCAGAGAGATGTGGAACTGGAGAAGAAGCTTGAAGCAGAAATGGTAGCTCACTTGCAAGCTTATGATGAGCTAGCCTTCTTACACAGCCATGGGCCACTTGTCTGGGAAATAGTGCTTCCTTATCAATCAAGACAAGCCCCATCCACAGCCAGTATGATCCAGGCAATTCTTCAATTAAGATTTCCTTCTTGGGTCATCTAGGCTATGTCAAGTAGGCAATTAAAGCTTGCTAGGACATATACTAATGAAATTCATAACAAAGAAGGTTCTAAGAAATTCTTCATTACTGTAACTAATCATAGGACACCAGCAAATTAAAGTTTTAGGTCATTCCATAATATTTTTCCTATCTTCACTCGGTCATAGGCTTGATGACAAAAGGGAGTTAACTGTAAATCTTTGTTGAGGCTAAAAGTATGTTTCTTTGTGACCCAGAAGGCCAATGACTTTTACAGAAAACACCATCTGTCATATAAAATTAATGTTCTTAAGGTGGATTATATGGGTTTAGAGTTCGTCAGTTGATTCTGGATTTTGGTTTTGATATGTGAGATAGTATTACATGTTTTTGAAAATTTTACTTAGATAAAAAATTAAACCTAGGACATGATGCCTACCTGTAGCAGTAGCTCATGGTATTCAAAACAAAATTCCATGACAGAAACCTGGGTAAAGGCTAACTGAGAGTGAATTTTAAATCTACAGGGTTACAAACTTCAGTGTACAGTGTAATTCTTTAGGTATGCCTTGAGGCAGAAAAGAACATGGAATTTAAAAATATATAACACTGTATGGGAAAATTACAGTTTCCTAATGCAATCAACAACAATGACAACAAGAACAAAACCCATCAGTAGCAACAGGGTATATCCAATGGTGTTTCAACATTTTTGAACTTTTTGATATTAGTTTGACATATTGGTAATTTGTGTGTTTAAAAATATATTACATTACTATGGTCAAGTTTACATGTAACACCAAGCCCCTTTTATGTACATAACTTAATGACTTTTGACAAATATATATTGTGTGCTAATTATTGACAAAGCCAAAGAACTCTCTCCCTCTGCAAAATGTTCCTGTTATTTCCCATTTGGATCCTAGGCTACCTATACAGGGTCTTTTCTAAAATTGTAGACTATCTGGACTTGAAGTCATAAGTACAGTTAGAGATAAAATCAGGCTCAAACTGTCTTTTCTTAGCAATATAGTTCATGCAGCAACACAAGTTCCAAGGATAAATGGTAAGCTATTAACAATGGCATTTCTTCTTGATGTTTAAATGAAAGCTCCAAATTTAGGATTCAGGTTTATGAGTTTGAGTGGCATTGAAAGTTTGAGAAAATTATGAAGGTAAATCTTAAACCATAATTAAGTTCAAGACCTTGGAGACCCATGTTCCTCAGACCATGAGCTAATCTATACTGTGTGTTTTTGAGTCTGTTTTGTGCTCTGGTGTGGTAGGCTATCTGCTAAGATTTCTGTAACTATTAAGGTTACACTTTTATTTAACTTAGACTTTAAGGTAGAGAAAATGATAAATTGTAAAATTAAAGCCTGCTCCAGTCTCAGAATAAAACAAGATTTCTGAATCCTGTGCTATGGATATCGCTGTCTCTGTCTACCCTGCAAGACTCCCGAAAGTTGCTTACATCCTTCTCCCAGTCCTCAGATAATATTATATCCTTCTGAGGTCTTTGATGTGGTTAAAGAATAGATAGTTATAATTTTGCTCAGTTATGATACAAGATAAGTTAGATATAAAACCTTAGACTCACCAATATAAGATAGGATATCTTCTTTAACAATGTAACTATAATTCTTGCTTGATAATTGTTTTGTTATATGTAATTTTACTATGTAAAAGTTAAAACCTTCCTTAAAAAAAAAAAAGAAAAGGGGAAGTGCTATGGATATCGATCTATGTAAATAAAGTTCTGATTGGCCAGTGGCCAGGCAGGAAGTATAGGCAGGACAAGAGAGAAGAGAATTCTGGGAAGTAGAAGGCTGGGGAGAGACACTGCCAGCCGCCGCCATGAGAAGCAACATGTAAAGACACTGGTAAGCCACAAGCCATGTGGCAAAGTACAGACTAGCAGAAATGGGTTAATTAAAGATAGAAAAGGTAGGTAACAAGCAGCCTGCCATGGCCATACAGTTTGTAAACAATGTAAGTTTCTGTGTGATTTCTTGGTTGGGTCTGAGCGACTATGTGACTGGCGGGTAAGAGAGATTTGTCCTGACTGGGCCGGGCAGGAAACTCTAACTACAATCCTGTGCATTTGATATATTTTTAATTGTATGCTTTCCAAGCCATTTTAGCAGTTATGATAGTGGTTATGTGGACTGAGCCTAATCACATCCCATTTGGTCTTACGTTTATCCTCAGTTGTATGTGAACTTTAATGATTAGGGAGGTATTAATGACCCTGAGCATTGGCAAAATAGATATCTCTTCTAATGAACTGCTTTTAAGTGGATCTACAAGTTCATGTCTAAGATACGTCTTGTCTAAGCTGTGATAATCTGAATTTGCCAATCAATATTTTAGGGGGTTACAAACAAGATAAATACCTTACCAGAGATACCCACTGTTTACAAACTGTGAACAGGCAAAGAAAAACTGAAAACATTTTCTTATTCATCTATCCATCTAACAATACTCAGGCTGTATTTCATATTAAAAAAAATACACTTTTATGCCAAGATCATTGATTAGAGAAAAGTATTGTCTGTGAAGTATTATCTCACCCACTACTAATTTTACTTAGTAGAAAGTTATCTACAGAAAGATAACAGGTGGTAAATCCCAAGCAAGATACTAGTGATGGCCCCTATGTACCACATATTAATATTGTGTTCTCTATGAATTCATGCTGAGCAGGCTTTCAAACATCACTACAGCTATAAGGTCAGTGTACTGCATTAGAATAGCCTTGAAATGAACAACGTTGTCAATTGCCTTAATGCCATTACATACTAAATGGAAAGTACTAATGTTCTCAGCCTCCTTTTGTTTCCTTCTAAGCACATCAGTACTCTACCTGGAAATCAAGTGACCTCTGTCAAAGAATACCACAGTGGCATGCCCACACATGATTATCTAGCCAATCATTAGATCTAATTCATGTCAGAAGTTTTAGAGTAGAAATTTGCTGTAATCCATATTCATTTTGAACCAAATCTGCATGTAAATTTCCTAAGTAAAAATGAAACAGATTTTCCTTACCAGGCAATGTGCAGTACTGCCAAGGAAGGAAATGTTTCTGGTTAAAACACAGTATCATGGTAGGGTCTGCATTGGTTTCTAGCTCTGTGAAAAGCCAATGGTTTTACAAGATGGGATCAATCCAGGATCTTAGTGGAGTCAAAACTGATCTGTAGTGTCTTTCCATGATTAGCAGAAATTCTTAGAAATTCCTGAGACATAAATCAAACCGAGATTCAGTTACTTGGTGAGCATTGAGCATTGTTCATACAAGCACCTGCCAAAATTTTTTCAGCTTTTCCTGCCCCTAGGCTGGCCCATGACTGCCTTTCCTGCTGTGCCTTTGGCTTACTTGCAACTTCTCACTGCCAAACCAGCTTTCCTACTCACTGAAAGCGGCATTTGGTACCATGTAAAATGTTGACCTCTCCTTACTTGTCTCCAGGATGTCCTGATGTCTCTACCAGCATCTTCAGTCTAGAAGCTGAGTGTCTGTGGCATCTGTGAGGTAACTCTGAAGTCTGGGTGGGCAGGTGCTAAAACTATTGGAATATAAGCCCTGCCACTCAGAGACATGCCTCCTCTTGTGACTTAAGAGGTGCCAATGACAGGTCATTTATCTTGAAAATAAAAATGAATGCCCTTTATTGATTTTTTTTTTTTTGAGTAGCATCAAAACAGACTGCCAGATAATTGCAATAGGCACAATCATTGTTGCTTTCCTTTCCTCTACATAGGCAGATGGTCACAGATGGTCGATGGCACAGCATATTTGGGGCATGGGAAAGGCTTCATGGAGCCTAAGAGTGAAACATTATAGAGAACTGACTGGCTATGTAGACCTGCCCTCCATGCATTGAAATGGCAGGGCTTTGAATCCTGATATGGAACTGTACTACACCACGACATAGTGGAGGAGTGTTTCCAGTGTGGAGCTATGATATTTGCCTATCCCATTAGGAAAGTATGCATTCATTGCTGTACACACTGCTGGTTTGCTGATTGTTGAGGTCTTTAGAGCATTTGCTTCAGATTTTGCACTGAGGTTATGGTCTTGCATAGTGACCTAGCCTGTGACTAGGATGAGATTCTGCAGACGGGTAGTCTGTGCCCTGGGTACTAGGCTCACATGGCCCAGGAGATCGGAGAGCAGCTCCAGCCCCATCCTGCTTCATTCTCTTTCCCTATGTAGGGATGAAATTCCAACAAAGCACTGGCCTTCCTGATCATGATTCCCAGAGATCCCAAGTAGTTAAAATAGTGGAGAGGGGCAATTTCTGTCTGGCTTTCTCCTGGCATGCTGGATGGGAAGTCTTCAGCAAACATCCTTAAATAGGACCTGGCTATTCTTGCAGAGTAGAACTTGTTTCTTGAAAGATCTAAGGTGGCCTTGACAATGTTCCACCTATATATGTGCCCACCAGAGTCTACAGGCCTTTTGTCTCTGCCAGGTCTGAGAGAGGGAGGTGGGGGGGAAGTTGGAGGGGGAGAACAGACTGGGAGAGGGGGATAGAGTCCAGCATAGGATAGGTATTTTGGAAAGAAGCTGCAGGAACTTAGTGCTGAAAGGTTTTTATAATACTTTGAATATTACTGAACAGGCAACTAAATAGAGACACATGTATCCAGAGAAATATAATCATTGTCTCTGATTTGAAGTCCAGTTTAAGTATTCTACAGTGGTCTGCTAATTCTTGTAGTTTTGTAATTCATCAGTGTTTGACAGGTAAGACAGTAATAAAATTTGTTTCAAAGGCTTACAAAAATATTCAAAGCCAGAAATGTTAATGGACTCAACATAAAATAATTGCTCTTGCAAATGAGACATTAAATCATAATTTAATTAATTAGAAAGGAAGTAATGTTCTGTGCATTGTGTTTTATAAGCATAATTTAATTTTGTAGCATAAGTAAAAATTTTTTTAAAAATAAAGGCTTCTAATGCACCATGTTTATAAGACATTCTCTCGTTAAGTACTGAATTTCATTACTTCTTTTCTTACATAATTATAGCATTGAGGTTCAATATTAAAGGCCATTTTGATATTATATGAAAAGGGCCTTAGTCCATTTCTCTACTACATCTAAGAAAGAGGAGGTGACAGAGTTTTGTGTGGTGGAAATTGTGTTACAAAGGCTACAGCTACTCAGCAAACTTCATTTACGGACAGGAGAATTTGAAGTTTTCCTGTTCAGCAAACCCTACGTACAGGGGAGACTGGATAGCTCAATAGAAAAGAATATGTAATACTCCCAGTGGCCATGTCAGAGGAGCAACAGATGCCAATTGACTTTAGGGAATCTTCTTACCAGGAAACAAAACCCTGATGGATGAATTTCAGGTCGGCAAGGCCCCGAGAGCCTTGTCTCCAGAATGTGTCTTGCTACTTACTGTTGTGTCTTTGCATGTTGGCTTCTGCCATTTTTCTCTGGTATCTGGCATAGTGTAAGTGAGTGTGGGGAGATTCCCATTGCCCTTAATGCAGGATGATCATCTCTTGGAAATATCCCATTCTACTGGGAATTTTTACATGTGGATTTTTATGAAGATGATTTCCTCCCAACCTATACTGTTTAACTGAAGCTAAGTAAGTTTAAGCTTATTTATTTAAACCTTAAGTTTAAATAGGATTTTGATGTTGAGGGTTTTTAAAATAAATATAGTAAAGAATTATGACAGAGGTTATTTTAGTGGAAAAATCAATGTCAGGAAAGGTAGGGTAAAATGTTGCCCCTGCCTCTGATAAAGCAGAGGCTGCAGAAGATTAAAAAGTAAATACAAAGAAGTGTTACACAACTAAGGCCTATATTTCCACTTAAGGAGTTGCATAGATCACAGTTCAGGTTAATGATTAAAGAAAACAACTGAGTCCTAGGAGCCAGGTTGGCTCAAATTCTTTTAATTTTGATGTTGAAAGATGCATTCGCAAGTTTCAGTGTGCATCATAGCTGAAACAAAGCCTTAGAATGACTTTAGGTTAGGATGTTTTAATAATAGCTCTGAGATGAAAAACCCTAGAAAACAAGCTAAAGTTCACAAGGACTCATAGCTGACGGACACGTTAAGTTTAGGGATCAAAACAAAGGGATCAAAAACTGTTCTTGCTAGGATTGGTTGGTGATCAAAGAGGATGATTAATTCCTTGTACCCATTTCTGCTCTCAAGATCCTAGTATGAAAAACAGTTCATGAGTGGGTATGCACCCTAAAGATTTAAAGTAAATCTAACTGATTAATTTATATATATATATATATATATATATATATATATATATATATATATATGTTTAGGTTTATGATTCCTTTAAGATTCTTTCTTTATTATCTTTTAAGGTAAGTAATAAAGTGATTGGTCCTTTCTTTGTAACCATAACATGCAGGCTACCAGTTAAAGAACTGGCTGAGAAAAAATACCCTGTTGCTTACACTCTGTTAATCTATAAGAAGTTGCTTAGACATGAATGTATATGGGTTCTTGGGACAACTTGATTTTCACCTGGAATACGTAAACTGTTTATTCACATAAAGGAGATGAAAAACATGTTTTTTTAAAACCTGTATTCATTATAATCATTCACTTGAAAAATAGAATGTAACCCACTGTCATTTTTATATTGCTGGGATGTGTTTTTTGTTGGGGTGTATATAAGCTGTAAGTAAAATAAAGAGCAGAATACAGAAGAAAAAGGAGAATACAGAAGAAAGAAACCATCAAGAGTGTCTTTCCCTTACTCCCTCAGATAAGAAAGTCTTAGTACACTGACTCCATGGATCCCTCTTTGAGCCCTGTGCTGCTGGAGGCCAGTCCTTAAGGCAGAGGTATGACACTGACTGTAGCACTGTTTTCTGGCAGATCCTTTGGTGCCACTTGGCACATGTGACTTGACACGATTTAAACCATGCTATGCAAGTCTATCTTGAGAGTCACTACAATGGCCTCTTGAGGTGCAGAATGCAGCATACATCTGGAACATTTCCCATTTTTAACAAAGAATTAAAATGCTGGGGTTTTTGATGATCATAATTATTTTTCTTAAGGTAGAAGATATTAATAAACTTTATTCAAAGCCACTTGAACCCCATTAATTTATGTGACTCATAAAGGAATTGATGGTAATGTGAATCTTAAAGGGTCTTACTAATAAAATCAAACCCAGAGCCAGGCATTGAGGTTAAAGCTGGGAGATCAGAGAAACAGAACTCAAAGCCACCTCACCTCTCCAATTCCTCAGATGATTTTGTTTCCTCAAACTGGAAGCCTTTGAGTCCTCATCCAAATGGATCTGAGCTGAACTGATGCTCAAAAGCCTAAAAGCTTAACCAACCTCTAGTTCCTGATTTTCACACCTTATATACCTTTCTGCTTCCTGCCATGACTTCCTGGGATTAAAGGCGTGTGTCACCGTGCCTGGCTATTTCCAGTGTGGCTTTGAACTCGCAGAGATCCGGATGAATCTCTGCCTCCAGCATGCTAGGATTAAAGGTGTGTGTGCCACCATTTTCTGGCCTCTATATCTAGTGGCTGTTCTGTTCTATGACCTCAGATAAGTTTACTAGTGTGCACAGTATATTGGGGAACACAATATCACCACAATTGATTTTTGTCTTAAATAGAACTCTAGGAATTGTTGCCACTTACAGTGACTGGAACTATTCTAGATTTTGGGATGGGGTGTGTGCATGTGTGTGTGAGCACTTGTGTGGATGCATGTTTGTGAGTGAGTATATGTAGTGTGTATGCATGTGTGTTCACACCTGTTTGGGAGTACATGAATATATGTAGAAATGTATATGTGTGTGTCTGGGACAAAGCTTGATACTGGTTGTCTCTGCACTTTATTTTTTATTTGAAAATCTTTTGTTTTTCATACAGTATATTATGATCATGGTTTTTCCTCATTTGTCTCCTCCCAAATCCTGTTGACCTCTATACCTATCCAATGCCATACCTTCTTTCTCTAGGAAACAAACAAATAAACCAACCAAGCAAAATTAAAGCAAACAGAGGGGGGAACAAAGAACAAAAACAAAGAAAAAGCATAAGAAGCACGCCCCCCAAACCCATAAAAACTCCAAATAGTAAACCACAACAGATAAACAAAAGAAAAGTAAGGTTAAAAATGTTCAAAAAGTATGATGAGACACAACATCCTTCCAAATACCATTGAGTTTATTGGCCATCTAGTGCTGGGCATAGGGACTGTTCTGAAGTATTCGGATACCCAGTGAGACCCCACTGGAGAAAACTAACTTTTCCTTTGTGAGCTCTTCTCAGTTGGAGACATCAACCAGGTATGAGGGTGTCTGCTTCCCCATCTCAGTGCTGGCATACCATCTGTTGAACCCATGCAAGTCCTGTGCATGCTGCCACAATCTCTGCATTCATATGTGCATCAGTCTTGTTTGTCTGGAGGTCACTGTTTCCTGGTGCCTTCCATCCCCTCTGGCTCTTAAATTCTTTCTACCTCCTCTTCTGCATAGCACCCTGAATCACCATGGGAAGGGTGTGATGAAGACATTCCATTTAGGACTGTGTGTTTCCAGGTGTCTCACTCCCTGTACCAATTGTGGGTCTCTCTATTCCCATCTACTTTAGGAGGAATCATCCCGGATAATGGTTGAGTGGGATACTGATCTATGAGTATAGCACAGAATCATTAGGAGTCATTCCATGGTATATTCCTTTAGCAGGACAATGTCACTTGATTTTCCCCTAGGTCCCTGGCCTATCTAGTATCAAGTTCTTGGCTACCTGAGCACTATCATATAGTGATATTTTATTTGTATTGAAATGTGATTTTATATTAATAAAGTTGCCTTGGGGTCAGAGCAAGCTATAGCAGAAGCTGGGCGGTGGTGGTGCACAGCTTTAATCCTAGCACTTGGGAGGCAGAGCTAGGCGGATCTCTGGTGTTCAAGGATACAGCCAGCATTGCGACACACGCCACAAACTTTGTACCACTATTGCTCTATCACATCTTGGAGGCAGTTTATCACTGAGGTAACATAGCTTGTCACTGAGGGCTAGAGTGTGAACTAGACTTGTGTACATTAGGGAACCATCTTAGGACAAGCAGGTGCATAGTAACTTGACTGCACATGAAAGGTTGTGGCACAGAGTACAGTCAGGACTGTCCGATAAAGCTTCTGGGGCAGCCCAGTGTGCATCACTTCCCCTTCTCCTGGGCAGAGAACATCAAGGAAGTGAAACATCAGGTGATGCATAGGTAGAGTCCACACTGAGGAATCCAAGAATTAAAGACTTTGACTCATCCATTTCCAGCCCATGTCTGATAGTATAAGCCTGTGCAATGTTTGTTTTGTTTATTTAAGGGCTTTTCTGTCTTTATTAAAGATCACCTTCAGGATGAAAGAACTGAAAAGGTATAGAAACCATTTGAGTAGCCATCTGTAGACATACATAGTCTCATCCATCATCAAAATCTCCCAGCAGGATGGTGCTTTTGATAAAGCTGATGAACCTATGTTGACATCATTATCACACATTTATCATAGTTTGCAGGACTTATGTTTGATGGTGTCCATTCTGTGAAGTTTTTAAAATATTCAGTGGACATATGTACCAAAATATAACCCAACAGAAGTGTTTTACTGCCCTAAATTCCCTTTGAATGCCACTGATCATCTTGTATGATCTTCATCCAAGGGTAAAATGGTTGTACAACTCAAAAATTCTTATATCTAGGAATATACTCGAGAAAACTAAAAATACATGTTCACACAATGACATAAAAAATGCTGATGCCCATGGCAGTCAGGTTCACAATCATAAACCAGAAATAATGAGATACCAGCTTATTCCAGTTAAAAATGGCAATTTTCAAAAAGATAAGTGTTAACAGCCATAAGTAAGGATGTGCGGAGCAAATTACATTGTATGCTCTGTGGGGATGAAAATTAGTAAAATCAACATAGAAGCTCCTATAGAGGTCCCTCAGAGTCTTAAACCATCACACACACCTGCAACCCAGTTCCTAGGTACCCATATACCAGACATGATGTCAAAATAGGCTGAGTTGACATTGTACCCTATGTTTACTTCATAGCTATTTCCAGTGGCCAAGAAATCAAAGATCCCAGTGCCCATCAAAGAATGAAGGAAATACTGTAGACTTGCAGAACAGAATATCCGAGTTCAGTTCCCAACTGCTACAGAGCAGCTCACAATTGTTCTTAACATCACTTCAAGGGATACAGTGCCCTCTTCTGATCTCCATGGGTTCCTGCATGCCTGTGGTGCATATGTACATATATAGGCAAACAGTCATAAACATGAAATAAAAATAATCTTAAAAAAATGACTACACAACAGACATAATTCTAGGTATATAAAGTTTAAAATATACAAAACAGTATTTGCTGTTAAAAGTATAGTTTTACCTTTTGAGAAAAGAAACAGAATTACTAAGAAGAATATTGAGAGAATAGTAATAGGTTTGTCAGGATGTTCATTGTGTGATAATTTTATCAATCTCAGACACATGCCTTGTTCATGTTTCTTTATATTTAAATATAAAAGTAGTATTAAAAGGTATAACTTGTAGAAAATCACATTAACTTTATAATATAAAAAATATCAATATTAACAAATATGTGTAATTGGAAAATTTTTATCTGCATTTAAGAAGTCATATGCTACTGTCTTAATTTTACCAACTCTGGAAAATTTATACAACAGTAATCATCACATAAACAGGAAAATTGTGGCCTCAGAATTCAAGAACTTGTATCTAGTAATTAGTAAATATTTTTTGAGATCATCACCCATATTTTACATATATTACTTATGTTTTACAAATGACATATTCATCTAGATTAAGTCAGATGACTTGGCCAATGAGATTCTGATTACTGAATTTATGTAAATGTTAGTTTTGAAAGCAGAGAGCACTACCTGAACTGTATGAGTCAATTTCCCATCACCGCGGGCAAGGAGTGCTCAACACCACCTTGTACTATCCTCTCCATTAGTGTTGTTTTTTTCCTTAAACTGAATGCAGAAAGTTCCTTTACACAGGAAAACTAGTACTTGTCAAATTCACATGTGAGCAATGGTTTTCACCCGTGTATCTTCTACACTCCACAGTCCAAGTAGGTCCTTTCCTTCCCACTGAGTTACTGTGCTGTGGAGAATTGCTTTGAGTTAAATTAACAGATTGAAGAAATCAACTCCTGTCTTTATCTCCAGGGAGGATGATGTCCATAGAAAATGGGTTTTGTCATGTGAGCGGAGAGAGTATCCCTGAGTGTGGAGAGTGATGGGAGGAGGTGGAGAAGGGAGGAGATGTTGGTAGAGTGGCAGGTTGGATTAAAAAAGGGATAGGTAAGACCATCTACATGTAACACAGTCCTGAGCTCTGGAAAGAGGAAGGGCGGAATCCAGATCTTATCTTAATATCATAAAATTGCTAACATTTATATAATTGTGTTCAGATAACTGAAAGGAAATATGAGGTAAATCATGAAAACCTCAGTTTATTTATACTGAGCAGTCTGGACAAGATATCAAACTCAGTAATTGCGAAGAACATTAAAACATTCCTGCTTCCTAATAACAACATTCTCATCATTGATATATTTAACATATACATTATACAAATGTATTTGCCTGACTTTCTAGCATATTTTAGATGGGTTTGTGACATGCAGCAACATAGAAGTTCATTTCTTACATTCTATTTCTAGTACACCCTGGAAAATTGACAATCAGTGCCCCCAAATACAAGATGAAGTGTTTAATGAAGTAGTGATAGAAAATTTCTTTTCTATTACAAAATATTCCTTATCTTATTAGTTTTGTTTATGTCATGCTTTGTGAAGCTCCAGTGAATTTGCCCCCCCAGATACTCCCTTCCTGATGCAGGCTTATTTTTCTGTCTGAGTGCAAGTAGAATATATGTTTCATTTTTCAGAGACGTCTCCCCAGTGCTGTCCTAGAACCATTTCAGAATGAACGAGAAATTGCTCTTTCCCAAACCAGATGTTTTCTATTTTTGATTTTCCATTTGCTCAATGTTCCTGCAAAGAATTTTTTCCCTTAACAATAGTAAATAATGTCCCTCTCAATTATATGCTTGAAGGGAGTCAGTCTCTCTCCTCCGTTGGCTGGATTATTTTCTGAAGGTAGTAGTTTTTTTTTTCTTTTCTTTTCTTCCCCCCACCCCCCCGCCCATGTTATAGGAAATCTAGTATTTGACAGACAGGGCTACCAGGCCTTGAAGATGTATCTACATGTTTGTGTTCTTTTGAAAAGTTATATAGGAAACCCCTGTTGAGGCATCTCAAGTGGTCAAATTAGGAGTCAGGGAGAACTGCAAAGTGGGTTGGAACACTAGGGCGTGGCTTATCAGTGATGAACAAGTTTGTGTCTGTGAGAGACCATCCAGTCAATGCTGCTGCATCCTAGAGGTAAATGATTTTGTCCAGTGGGTACATCTCAGGCAGCATTTTCACAACAAATAAGTATGGAGAACTATTAAACCTTTTTCTGAGTGGCTGTGCCTTTTCCCATTCCTACCACCAATGTAGGAGTAATCCATTCTCCCTGAATTTCCTGCACTTGATCTAAATCTGTGATGCTGTGTTACACAGGGACAGGAAAGTCTTCACCAGGTAATCACATGGTAAGCCAATCAGAATGCCTCTATAAAGCACATCCTCCTAAATTAATGGAAGTTGTTAAGCAAAATGGTGGTATACAATAAATCCCACTCACTAAGCTGTGTATGGACCTAAATACAGAAGCTCAGAGTCTGTGATGGCGAAGGACTATTCCTGTGAAGACTTTAGTAGGGAGAAATCACATGTACGGGAATTGGTACAGCCATGCATACTCATTTTTGCCAAATCTATCCTGATTGGTTTTACTGCGTCCACTTAATTTCCTTCAATCCCTTATTAATTAAACATCCAAGACATTCTCTCTAAAGGTTGAATTACTACATGCCAATCATATGCAGATGTTATTCTATAGTTTTCCATTTCTCTTAAGGCAAAAACTAACATGTACATATTGTATTAAAGAACAAGGTATAGCCTTCCATACATCATCTAACTCAGGGTCATAAGTTTTATTGTGTCCATTTAATTTCCTTCAATCACTTAATAATCCAGCACTAGGTACATTGGATAATTACATGCCAGTTATTGTCCAATCACTTGAAAGCTTCAAGAAATTAGAGCTTAGAAATATTCTTGTTTATCACAGCCTGAATATAAGCCACAGTACTGTGTCAGTGAGCCACAGAAGCGAGTTTAGGAGAGAATACTTGTGTTTTAGTGGCTGCTAAATGTCGAGACCTGTTCCATTAGTCTATTTCCATTTCTTGGACATTTTATTAATTGCCAATTGTGATTTCTATCATATGTTAAAACTATATAAAATAAAGACATGCAGTTGATGGAAGATAAGAAAGTCAAATCCTATCCTATCATACCTTCAGTACACAAAGATAGCTGGTTCCTTGGAAATCCACTTTGTACCTAGAGCTGATTATGTAGTTGTCCCCTTCCCCATCAGAGGTAACTACCATATGAGTTTCTTTGCTTTTACCTATATTTTATGACCCTCTGTATTGCTATTGTACAATTTGAGTAGTTTTAAGTTTTTATACTATAAATGGAATATTGTCTTATGAGATAAACTTTCGTTGAGTTTTGTATTTTGAGACACATGTCTTTGTGGGTCTGAGGCTATGTATGCTTTACAGACAAGGACACACACACACACACACACACACACACACACACACACACACACGAGTGTTACCACAAACATTCTATTCCATCCACCCACTATCACGTTTTTCAGATATTCTCAAGTGATATACCAGGAGTGGACTTAAGGAGTTGTAACCTATCAGTTTCCCCATTGACCAGAAACGTACGTTCTTCTTATACAATTTCATCAAATATTGGTGTGCTCTCAAATAAACATTTCTCACTGATGCTTTAGTTGTCAGAACAGTCTTCTAATTTTCAAAATAATTTAAAATCTAAGCTCCGTGATTTCTATTTTAGTGTCTGTATATCACATTTTGTCAGACCCTGGGGCTCATTTTTCCCTTTGCCAGTTGTTCCCATCCTTCTGAAGACTTTGATTAACCAGACCTCACAACTGGAGAGCCATGGCTTTCTGAACTGAGCCATCTTTCCATCCCTAAAATTTTATTTTATTCCACCTCTATTTTTGTACCATTTTGCGCTTTTTTTTCCTTTTTTAAAAATTATATTTGTGTTTTAATTTTACACATCAGCCATGGGTTCCCCTCTCTTCCCCCTCCTGCACCCAACCCCACCTTCCACCCATCCCTGCCCTCCATTCCCATCTCCTCCATTCCCATCTCCTCCAGGGCCAAGACTCCCCTGGGGATTCATTTAAACTTGGTGGATTCAGTACAGGCAGGTCCAGTCCCCTCCTTCCAGGCTGAGCAAAGTGTCCCTGTGTAAGCCCAAGGTTCCAAACAGCCAGCTCATGCACTAAGGACAGGTCCAGGTCCCACAGCCTGGATGCCTCCCAAACAGTCCAAGCCACTCAACTGTTTCAGTTATCCAGAAGGCCTGATCCAGCTGGGGGCTCCACAGACTTTGGTTCACAATTCATGTGCTTCCATTCATCTGGCCTTTTATCCCGGTGGTTTTTCCAATCCTGGGCTCAACAATTCACGCTCTTACATTCCCTCCTCCTCCTTGTCAACTGGACACCTGGAGCTCCACCTGGGGCCTGGCTGAGGATCTCTGCATCCACATCCATTAGTCACTGGATGAGAGTTCCAGCCCAACCATCAGGGTGTTTGGCCATCTGATCACCAGACTAGGTCAGATCAGGTTTTCTCTCGACCACTGCCAGCAGTCTACAGAGGATACATCACTGTGGACCTCAGGGGACCTCTCCAGCACTCTGCCCACTCCTATTCTCATGTGGTCCTCATATATCATGGTCTACCATTCCTTGTTCTCCCTTTCTGTTCCTGATCCAGCTGGGATCTACTGCTTCCCTCAAACCTTGCCCTTCATTTCTCCCACTCTCGTCCAGATTGTTCATGTAGATCTCATCCATTTCTCTGTCATTGGGTGATTCCTGTGTCTTTCCTAGGGTCCCATTTTCTAGGTAGCCTCCCTGGAGTTGTGTAGCAGTCTAGTCATCTTTGTTTTACATCTAGTATCCTCCTATGAGTGAGTACATACCGTCCTTCTGAGTCTGGGTTACCTCACTCAGGATGATTTTTTTCTAGACCCATCCATTTGCCTGCAAACCTCATGATGTCATAGTTTTTTTTCTGCTGAGTAGTACTCCATTGTGTATATGTACCATATTTTCTTTATCCATTCTTCAGTTGAAGGGCATCTAGGTTGTTTCCAGGTTCTGGCTATTACAAACAATGCTGATATGAACATAGCTGAGCAAATGCCCTTGTGGTATGATTGAGCATTCCTTGGGTATATGCCCAAGAGTGCTAAAGCTGGGTCTTGGGGGAGATGGATTCCCAATTTTCTAAGGAAGCACCATAGTGATTTCCAAAGTGGCTGTACAAGCTTGCATTCCCACCAGCAGTGGAGGAGAGTTCCCCTTGCTCCACATCCTCTCCAGCATAAGCTGTCTTCTGTGTTTTTGATCTTAGCCATTCTGACAGGTGTAAGTTGGTATCTCAGAGTCATTTTGATTTGCATTTCCCAGATAATTAGGGATGTTGAGCAATTCCTTAAATGTCTTTCAGCCATTTGAACTTTCTCTGTTGAGAATTCTCTGCTTAGTTCTATAGCCCATTTCTTAATTGGACTGTTGGGCATTTTGATGTCTAATTTCCTGAGTTCTTTATATATTCTGGATATCAGCCCTCTGTCAGATGTGGGGTTGGTGAAGACCTTTTCCCATTCTGTAGGCTGTCGCTTTGTTTTGTTGACCATGTCCTTTGCTCTACAAAAGCTTCTCAGTTTCAACAGGTCACATTGATTGATTGTTTCTCTCAGTGTCTGTGCTACTGGTGTTATATTTAGAAAGTGAGCTCCGGTGCCAATGTGTTCAAGAGTACTTCCTACTTTCTCCTCTATCAGGTTCAGAGTAACTGGATTTATGTTGAGGTCTTTGATCCACTTGGACTTAAGTTTTGTGCATGGTGACAGATATGGATCTATTTGCAACCTTCTACATGTTGACATCCAGTTATGACAGCATCATTTATTGAAGATGCTTTCTTTTTTCCATTGTACATTTTTGGCTTCTTTGTCAAAAATTGTATGTTCATAGGTGTGCAGGTTAATGTCAGGGTCTTCAATTTGATTCCATTGGTCCACATGTTGGTTTTTATGCCAGTACCAAGCTGTTTTTATTATGGTAGCTCTATAGTAGAGCTTGAGGTTGGTGTCATTTGTCTATTGTATATAGGAGGGCTACTGATTTTTTGAGTTGATGTTTTATCCTACTATGTTGCTGAAGGTTTTTATTGGCTGTATCAGTTTCCTGGTTGAATTTTTGGGGTCACTCGTGTATACTATCATGCCATCTGCAAATAGGGAAAGCTTGACTTCTTCCTTTCCAATTTGTATCCCCTTAATCTCCTTATGTTGTCTTATAGCACTGGCTAGAACTTCAAGTACTATATTGAATAAGTATGGGGAGAGGGGACAGCCTTGCCTTTTTCCTGATTTTAGTGGTATTGCTTTGAGTTTCTCTCCATTTAATTTGATGTTGACTGTTGGCTTGCTGTAGATTGCCTTTATTATGTTAAGGTATGTTCCTGTAATCCTGATCGCACCAAGACCCTTATCATGAAGAGGTGTTGGATTTTGTCAAATGTCTTTTCTGCATCTAGTGAGATGGTCATGTGTTTTTTTTTTTTCTTTGTGTTTGTTTATATGGTGTATTACATTGATGGACTTTCGTATGTTGAACCACCCTTGCATCCTTGGGATGAAGCCTAGTTGATCATGGTGGATAATTGTTTTGATGTGTTCTTGGAGTCTGTTTGCCAGTATTTTATTGAGTATTTTTGCATCAATGTTCATGAGGGAGATCAGTCTGTAGTTCTCTTTCTTTGTTACATCTTTGTTTGGTTTAGGAATCAGGGTAATTGTAGCCTCATAGAAGGAGTTTGGTAATATTCCTTCTGCTTCTATTGTGTGGAACAATTTATAGAGTATTGGTATTAAGTCTTCTTTGAAGATCTGGTAGAATTCTGCACTGAAACCATCTGGTCCTGGGCTTTTTTTTTTTTTTTGGTTGGGAGACTTTTAATGACTGATTCTATTTCCTTAGGGGTTATTGGACTATTTAAATGGTTTATCTGGTCTTGATTTAACTTAGGTATGTGGTACCTATCCAGAAAATTATCCATTTCTTTTAGATTTTCCAGTTTTGTGGAGTAGAGGTTTTTGAAGTATGACCTGATGATTCTCTGGATTTCCTCATTGTCTGTTGTTATGTCCCCCTTTTCATTTCTGATTTTGTTAATTTGGATGCGCTCTCTCTGTCTTTTGGTTAGTTTGCATAAGGGCTTGTCTATCTTGTTGATCTTCTCAAAGAACCAACTCTTTGTTTCATTAATCCTTTGTATTGTTCTCTTTATTTCTATTTTATTGATTTCAGCTCTTAATTTGATAATTTCCTGGCATCTGTTCCTCCTGGGAGACTTTACTTCTTCCTTTTCAAGGGCTTTCACTTGTGCTGTCAAGTCACTAGCGTGAGACTTCTCCAGCTTCTTTATGTGTGCATTTAGTGCTATGAATTTCCCTCTTAGCTTTCATAGTGTCCCATAAGTTTGGGTATGTGGTGTATTCATTTTCATTGATCTCTAGGAAGTCTTTAATTTCTTTCTTTATTTCTTCCTTAGCACATTGGTGATTCAGTTGAGTATTATTCAGTTTCCATGAGATTGTAGGATTTCTGTAGTTTTTTCTGTTGTTGAAATCTAACTTTAAACCATGGTGGTCTGACAGAACACAGGAGGTTATTCCAATTGTTTTGTATCTGTTGAGATTTGCTTTGTGGCCAAGTATGTGGTCGATTTTAGAGAAGGTTCCATGGGGTGCTGAGAAGAAGGTATACTCTTTTTTGTTGGGGTGGAATGTTCTGTAGATATCGATTAAGTCCATTTGAGCCATAACATCAGTTAAGACCATTATGTCTCTGTTAAGTTTCAATTTGGCCGATCTGTCCAGAGGTGAAAGTGGGGTGTTGAAGTCTCCCACTATTAATATGTGGGGTTTTATATGTGATTTAAGCTTTAGTAATGTTTCTTTTATATATGTGGGTGTCCTTGTGTTTGGAGCGTAAATGTTCAGAATTGAGAATTCATCTTGGTGGATCTTTCCTATGATGAGTATGTCATGTCCTTCATCCTCTCTTTTGATTGATTTTAGTTTGAAGTCTATTTTGCTGGATATTAGGATGGCTACACCAGCTTGTTTCTTAAGACCATTTCATTGGAAAGTCTTTTCCCAGCCTTTTATTCTTAGGAGGTGTCTGTCTTTGAATTTGAGGTGTGTTTCTTTTATGCAGCAGAAAGATGGATCCTGATTTCATGTCCATTCTGTTAGTCTGTGTCTTTTTATAGGTGAGTTAAGTCTGTTGATATTAAGGGATATTAATCACCAGTGATTGTTTGTTCCTGTTATTATTTTTATTATTTGGTGATAGTGTGTGTGTACTTCTCTTCTTTGGTGTTTACTGCTGTGGTGTTATCTATTGCCTGTGATTTCATGGATGTATCTTCCTTCCCTAGGTTGGAATTTTCCTTCTAGTGATTTCTGTAGGGCTGGGTTTGTGGATAAGTATTGTTTAAATCTGGTTTTGTCTTGGAAGGTCTTGTTCACTCCATCTATGATGATTGAGAGTTTTGCTGGGTATATTAGTCTAGGCTGGCATCCTCGGTCTCTTAGTGTCTGCATTATATCTGTCCAGGTCCTTCTGGCTTTCAAAGTCTCCATTGAGTAATCGGGTGTTAATCTGATGGGTTTGCCTTTATGAGTCACTTGGCCTTTTTCCTTTGCTGCCCTTAATATTCTTTCTCTATTCTGTACATTTAGTTGTTTAATTATTATGTGGCGAGGGGACTTTTTTGGGGGGGTCTAGTATGTTTGGTGTTCTATAGGCTTCTTGTATCTTCATAGGCTTTTCCTTCTTTAAGGTGGGAAAGTTTTCTTCTATGATCTTGTTAAATATATATTCTGTGCCTTTGAGTTGGTATTCTTCTCCTTCCTCTATCCCTATTATTCATAGGTTTGGTCTTTTCATGGTGTCCCAAATTTCTTGGACATTTTGGTTGGTTTTAGTGTTGTCTTTGAGTGATGAATCTATTTCTTCTACTGTATCTTCAACACCAGAGATCTTCTCTTCCTGTTTTTTCCTGATTTTCTTTCAGGGACTTATTGTTTTCTTCTGGTTTAATTGTCCTTTCCTCTAGTTTTTTATAGCGTTCTTCCCATTTTTTGTTTGTCTGTTCCTCCATTTTATTTTTGATTTCTTCTATATAAGGCTCTAGCCTCTTCATGATGTTACTTATAAGGTTGTTTTCTTCTTCTTCTATTCCATGATGTTCTGGTCTAGCTGTTGGAGAAGGGCTAGGTTCTGGTGATGCTGTATTGCTGTTTATTTTGTTGTATGTACTTCTGCCTTGGCATCTGCCCATCTCCTTGTGGGTTCGTTCTTGGTTTTATCAATGTACTTGGTCCAGACAGAGCTGACAGATTTAGGGAGCTCCTATCTGGCCCAGAGCTTCCATCTGGGTGATGAGAGTGCTGGCCGGATTGGAGCTGGAGGGCTGGACTCTGAGTCTCAGGAAGTCCCTGGGATCTCTTTATCTTGTCCAGATGGGAGCTCCTCTTGTCCGGATGGGAGTTCTGGGACAGGTTGGAAGTTCTGGTCCAGATGGGAGTTCTGGGGCAGATAGGAGCTGAGGGCTCTCTGGTCCAGATGGGAAATCTGGGACAGGATGATATACTGGACACTGGTCTCCAAGTCCCCAGAAGTTGCTGGGGTCTCCAGCAGATGGGTTTGGGGGCAAGGCGTTGAGGTTGTAGTGTCCACCAGAGGGTCTCTCTGGTCTGTGGTCCAGATGGGAGTTCCGGGTGGATGGGAGATGGGGGCTGGTCTCTGAGTCTCAGGAAATGGCTGTGGTCTAGGGCAAATGGGTGTGGGGGCAGGTGTGGAGACTGCAGGGTCTGCTTACAGTCTTGGAAAAGGGGAGCCTTCCCACAGGGCCCACTGATTGGCTGGAAACTGGGGCCAAGTTGGGCAGGTCCTCCCAGGATGGTGCCCAGGGTGGAACCCAGGGGCGGTTGCCTCTCTGACTATAACCCCAGGCACTCACCTCTGGTCCAGATGGGAGTTCTGGGTGCTTTTGCATCTTTCTATTTCCAAAAATTTCTATTAAAACCATTCTCTTGTTTTCCAAATCTTAATTGTATTGTGTCAGATACTAGAGGAACCGAGAGTAGATAAAACACTGGTTATGGCCTTGGCATTGGGAGGAGTCTGAGATGGTTACAGCAGAGAAAATATTTAAGAGAAAGGAAAGAAAAATGTAAGATGGAAGCAAGAGCCAGGACTGTGGGACATGCAAGACAGTGAAATGACCCAAGTCACATTTTAAAGATCCTTGTGTATGCAGTGCAGAGCAGCTCAGCCTGAGTAAGAACCTACAGGTTTTCTAACCTGCAGCAGTCTAGATGAGGCCCAACAGAGACTTGGATGACTGTGGGATCAGTGAGATAGGAAGGATCCATCAGGTTAGAGATATGTTTTAGGAAGAGAGCTGACAAGATGAGCTTCTCAGAGGTTCCAGGCATGCTTCTAGACATATTAATGTGCCCTAGCAAACTAAAAGTCTGATGTGACCTTGTCTAATTTGGCAGAATTTATTTAAACAGGACCTTGACTTTCTTCCAGTATCTCTCTTGACACCAGGTGGCAGATGCACACTAATAAACATGATGGGATAAAAGAGCTGACAAGAAGAAACAGAATAGGGCATTTTTCATGGCAAACCTTGTCACTGAGGAGGGTGAAGGTGATGTAGTTGATGGCAGCATCTGATAGAAGCTGTCAGTCAAAGAAGCCTATTTCTTCATGAAATTAGAGATTTTCTAGGGTAGTCATTTCTAACTGTGGATTTTTTTTTTATGAATCTTCTCTTGACTCCAATGCTAAAGGGTTGCCCAGTAGGGAAACTGAAGGATGGAAACCAGTAGCTAAGTAGATTTAGTTGCATTGTTGGCCAACTTAACATCCGTACTCAGCATAATATTAACTGCTTCATTGCTATTCCATACACTACAGGGGATGTCTGCACCTCACCCAGGATTGCAGTTTGCAAAAACACCTCATATCAAATGTGTGAGCTGGGAGTTGTCTTACAGGTTATTTTACCTAATAGACAGCCAAAGGCAGAAGAGCTCTTCCTTCCCAAGGCTGCCACAGTAGGAGGCAATTGCCTAGCAACACACAGTCCCAGTGGCAGAGCAGCTGTGGCTGGATTCTTAAAAGATTTTTTTCTTTTTTCTTTCTTTCTTTCTCTCTCTCTTTTTTTTTTTAACTGAGAGCTAGGGGTTGAAGAGGCATCACAGCTGATTGTTTCCTTATCATTTACCATTTAATAGTTTTGCCTAACTTGTGATTCTTAGTGACAAGCTGGGCAACTGATTTCTCAAGTTTGAGGAGTGACTGAAAACATGAACAAGTTTTTCTCCCTATGCTGCAGTTGTTCAGGTTATGGTGTGTTGCTTTGAGATGATCCCTAAGCAAGGGTTTGTAGTTTTAGGGTGACTTAATACTATTTGTTTGTGGAGATGAATCAAGCTGATTGTATTTCTCTATTTCAAATCCGAACACTTTAGCTCTGCAGTGTCAGATGCTGAGTCTCTTTAGCCTGCCTTTTGACAACCCTAGGACTCTTTCTAGAGTATATCTTTCATACTGATCTTTAGCTTTTAGTGTGCAGTGGACACTAAAAACCAACTGCTTGTTTCTACAGCTAGACTGCAAAGGTGTTTTCCAAAATGACATAGGTTTTAAATATGTAAGTCCACTGTTATATGGTCTACTGTTACTAATATAAGACATGGAGAAGTCATTAGAAGGATATTAGTATTTATTAATCAGGACCTGTGCTACCTGTTTTACATATTTTAATTAGCAGACTGAAGTTTCATGGAGATATGTCAGTGTCTATTGTTCTGTATCTGTAGTTTCAATTTATTACGGACATTTATTCAACAAATATTTGTGAAGTACCAACCAAATGCCAGGTTTTGTAATGAATGTTGAAGATGTGCCAGCAAAATCTCTACCAGAGAGAGGGTGTTGTACTGTAGTTAGAGAATGGGAGAATTAGATAAAATAAAGTAAGCATTCAATATTTCAAGCGCAATGACCCATTATGTGGAAAAGCACAGGAGAGAAGGACAAACGAAAGTAGGGTTTAGAAAGGAGGGTTGTTAAATAACATGCAGCACTTTAATTAAAACAGAGGCGGGGAAGGTAGCATAGAACGTGAATTTTAAGCAAACTCTTGATGGTGGAGGTAATAGGCATCTGGAAGCACCCATCTGGGCCAGCGCTGAGAGTGCCAGAGGAAAATCAAGGAAGCCAGCATTTCTGAAACAGTATGAACAGTGTAGGATGGTTTAAGTAAATGGGTAGTGGCTTCGAGGTCATTGTGAAGACATTAACTCTAGTTCTACATGAGACAGGTGCCACTGAAGAGGCAAGAGCCCTTCAGAGCGCAGAAAGCACATTAGCAAAGACTTTAGGTGCATCACTGTGGCTTATGTGTGGATAGTGAGCTGTGGGTTGATGAAGGTGAAGTAGTGCAATGAATTGAAAGACTTTACAAGTGATTTAAGTAAGAGAGATTTGGCTGGGAGACTAGTGCTTCAAGTGTTAAAGAAGAATCATTCTCTTAATGTAGTGTGCATGCAGCATGAAGAAGATACATTGAAACAGTGAAAAGATATTGGATGGTGTACTCAAGAATGACTGACTCTATTTCTTCTTTACCTGTTAGCTGTGAGGTGGTATACTTATGGGAAGTGAGAAAGAAGAGGACAAAGTGGGCATACTTGGAAAGGAGATGAACTGTTTAGATTGTGCCTGTACATGTTTTCAGGGCTGTTCTTTGTTTTATAATAAGGTTAGAGTTTGGAGAAGGTATATAGATGGGAAATACAACTGGGAGAGTCGGTAAATTGGTGATACTTACATGTAGGGGAATGGTCACCACTACCAAGGGAAGGAAAATAGGTAGAAAAGACACAGAAGGTGGAGGCATATAGTGCATCCATCCCTGGGGAAGTGTGGAGGACTTGGCAATGTAGAGAAATAAAAGGCCAGAGAGGCTGAAAGTAGTGACAAGTGTGACACACTGAGTGTCTTGTCGTACGAGGGAATTGTTCCAGGGAGAATGGACTGCACCATGATGAAATGCCACAGGAAGACTGTAAACACGAGTTTAGAAATAAATGTTATGTTTTGTAACACAAAGTTTGTCAGGGTCAGAAATGTCAGATGTCAGGATTAAAACTATTGGGTGGATGCCTGAGGTTCAAAGAGAGGAGAGGAATCAGATAAATGAGGACAGATGCCATTTCGGTCCAAGCCTATTCAGAAGAGAAAACATCAGCAAGAGCAGCAAATGGACAGTGGATGGCCGAAGTTCTAGAACATATAAGGAACCCAACTTAGCAAGCCCAAGGAAGAAACGTTCTCATGATAGGATTGGAGCTGCTTTGTGGTAAAGTAGGCGAGGGCTGTGCTAGACATGGGGGAAGAAAAGAGTTTTGGTGGTAATTTCTCTTCAAATGCTCCTGTTCCTTCTGTGAACATCCCAGATGCTTTATGTGGTTGAGAAACTTCACTAAAACAATTAGAACAAGATTAGATGTCTGGAATTTCATCTACTGAGCAAGAAGACAGAAGCAGCAGTGGGAGGAGGGTAGGTTTTGAAATGATGGCTGAGAACTGTAAGAAATGTACGGAGAAAATAGCAAGAGCAACAGAACCAAGTCCATGGTGGTTTGGCTGGCTGGGTGTGGCGACTCTGCCTCTCTAGTCATTTTTCATTTGCCCACTTGACTGATTCATCCACACATCCCCAACATCTAGTAACAGAGCATTATCTGTGCCTCAGTCCTTGGCTTCTTTTCTTCATATAGTCCCTTCCTTGATGTTAGTATATTGAGCAGTGAGTGTATCAGCTTTGTAGACACAGGTGTACAGTCAGCCAAGGGTTGAACTTAACTGTTTATGTAAGATGGTATGGGGCATGTGTATTTGCCTATGTATGCCTACAACACACCAAGTGTCCTTATTTCTTTCTACCTTAATTTTGAGATGGGGGTATGTGTGTCTCTCGGTGAACCTGATTTGGTTACACTGGATGATGAAAGCCTCACAAATCTCTGTCTCGTATTCTCTAGCATTGGGATTGTGGACGTGTGTGGCCACACTCAGCTTATACATAGGTACTAGAAACTAACCCCAGGTTCTAATGATTGTGCAGCAAGTGGTTTTTTTTTTTTTTTTAACCAACTGAGACATCCCTCCAGCCCCCAGCATTTGATTTTAATAGAATGTGTTAAGGTAAATTTAGTAGGTTGTATGGTGGAAGACATGGAATCCAAATCTGAAAGAGTTGAGTGAGGAAAAAGAGAACCCTAGAAGTAGCTATGAAAAGAATGAATGACTGAAATCTGTCTAGTCTAAACAGCAACACAATGAAAATTCTTCCTTGGTATCCACTGCATTCTTCAAATAAAATATCTTCTGCTGGACTAATTCTCTATATAAACTCTAAAGTGCACAAGATTTGTTTTTTGAGTTGGGTCCTTTCCCAAACTTCCCATCACAGAAGTTACATTAAAATAAATTTTAAAATTAACTTTTTATTCTGGAGTTCATGGACAGTAGATTATGTAGACTTAATTTCTAATCCTCTCATATGGTTTTTAAATCATGGATTTCATTATTTTGCTTCCAGCTTTTATTTATTTTCCTCCTGAGTTCAGTTCTAATATTTGTCTTTGGTATTAATAAACTAAGAGTCATCATTTTCCTGTATATTTGGAATGATGCTGTGTCCCTGAGTCATTTTAGCATAAGTTTGCATATATTCCATTTTTTTTTTTTTTGAAAAATTACATACCAGCTATTTCACCGATTTGACCTTTCAATAGTTTTGCTGTTAAGAGCTCTGGGCAGTAAGTTTTACATTTTTGTGTAGTTGGTGGTTTGTTCAATTTTATTGAATATGTCACAACTTTAGGCACACGGAACCCTCTTGAGTTAATAATGAGAGCTTACTTCATGCCATAAATAACCAGCAGCAGCACTATGTATTTAAACTTTGTGATGGTAAATTGTAGGAAGGTCTAATTTTCATGTTTAAAGAGTAATTGTTGTCCTGGGAAGTATATTACAATGTAGAGAGGAGAATCAAGCTTTGTTTTTAATCATCATTAGAGGTTATTATTCCTTTAGAACTCAAAATAACAAACACCCCTTCCCTTAGAATGCAGCTAAGACATTACTTTAAAAGATTCTTTTCTGAAAAAAAAAATCTACGTGAGTCATTAACAGCTCTACACCTTAGAGAGCCTGAAATGTTTATCATATCCTGGGTTTAGTATACAAATCAGTAAGAGTTCAGGGAAGGACTAATACTGTTATGGAGATTATTAAATTTTTATTGTATTCATTGTCAGGTTTAAGAATTACTCTGTACTGCAACACAATTATTTCTATAGCTCTGCTCCCAGCTGTTCTTTTTGGCAGAAAGAAAGTCTTTAGCTGAAGTTTGATCTTACTTTAAAAAAGTGAGTCAGAGAATAGAATTATTATTTTTATGGCAGCATTCCAAACCTCAATTTTAATCTCTCTTGTAAAACCATTGTTTTCTCATAATTATAAATAAAATCCTTAGGTATCAAATACTGCCTTGTAAAACATCATCAGCTGTAGAACTTAACAATGAAAATCTTGCCTTTGTCTCCTTTATGCACCCAGCGTCTCTCCCCACCAGATCTCAGGTCAGGTCCTATCAAATGCATTTACATTTCTGGCCGTGTGTCTGCTCACTTTGACATTCTCAGGAATATAGGAAAGTAATGTTCCATGATCTCCCTCTTTGTTGAAAGTATCTTGAAGATGAATTTTCATTTACTGTATAAAATGAATGGTAAAATATTTATTAATTTCATAGCTAAATGATGTACTTCACTTTACCAGTAGCAAGAGGGAAGAATTTGTTTCCATAATACCCAGGCTTTGCCTGTCTGTGAGTGCTACTGATTGGCCTTTTTATGGGAACAAATTTTCAGTATGCATCAGACACTTTCTTTTTTAATTTTTATGGCAATCTTGTTTAGTTGACTTCATTATTATAATTTAAGTGATAAGATAAGGAATTATCCCTGGACCATGGTTTCTAAAGCCACTTTTAAAGCACTGCCCATTCTCAATGTCAACCCTCAGATGCCTCTGGGGTTTATAGAAAAAGTGAGGTGAGAGGTTAAATCTAGGTGATGGGCTAGAATCTGTGTTTTCCTAAGGAATTCTGGTATGCTTAACTGGAGAATCATTAAGTCACAAGCACAAAGGTGATTTTGGCCTAATAGTCCAATGTTTTTATTCTCATTTCCTTAATCAGCTGTCACCTTTTCTTTAGACTCACATTCTGGCTGAGACAAAAGATGAAGGTGTCTAGCTTTACGGTGATGGGGTAGCATTAGTGCCCAGTTTCCAGGGGTTTCCCTGTACTGAATGCATTTATGTATCCTAAAACATGGACCCTCTGCATGTTTTTCTTCTTAGCTCAACACTTAATTCATTCATGGACAGAAATCTCCTTCCTGCAAAAATCTAATAAGCTTTCTTTAATTGAATTGTGACTCGTTTATTTCCAGATGTCTTCCTGATGAGCTCTGTCAATCTTTGGTTTAGAGCCAACACTTGCCATGAGTCCCAACAGCCTGTGTGCATCTGTGACATGACATGGTTTTGTGGGCCATTACTTCTTTTTAACAATGTCAGCAGAGTGTGAAACACTCCATGTGCTCTTCCACAGGACAGCTTTGTTTTCTGGACTATTAACCAGCAAACTGGATGGCTACCTCCTGAAAATATATCATGTATCATTTAAAAATAGAACACAGTGACTTCATCACACAAAAACAAGCCATACAGCTTGATGAGGTTAAGGAATTCAGTAGACGCAACAAGGCAAGACTGAAGCTCAGTAGATGAAATGCAGGCATGATATTAATGCCATAAAGATGGCTTTTCCAGATCTCAAAACAAGTGCATTATAATAGTACATTTGCTTACTAACATCTATGTTTATTCGATGTAAATATGATAAACATCACATATTCTGAAATCTTAATTATCTCTGATAGTTATTGCTTTGAGGTTCTGTAATTGCACAATATATGCTTTACTATCTCTTCTGAAGACAGGGAATCTATTAAATTCATTTAGTCAAAAAAATGTTTTCCTATTAGAACTTAATTAAATAAGGGAACATGTGCTGAAATTAACACACTCAGTCTATTTCCTGCCTGCCTGTTTAATGTTAGCCTTTTAGATGACCAGATATTTCACAGATCTGAAATGATCCTTGCTCTTTGAGCAGTTCTTTACCTGTCTATTTCTATTGTGCATTTTATTCCTTCTGATAGCTGCCTTCTATTAGATTTCTCTCTCTCTTTTAAGCTCCATTAATATCGACTTTAAGCCATTGTCAATAGAATAAATAAAACATATGAAAGAGCCCCTAAAGCCAGCTCAAGATATTTCTAGTGATCACTCAGGTTGAATTAATTAGAATGTCTTTTGTAAATAATTTATAAGCCATGGGTGGATAATATCATGAATTGGAATGAGTTCCTGTGAGTTTGTAAATCATTATTCATGACCGATACATAACCGACAGATTATCACTTGATATTTAGTAGTGTCAGAGAGAGAGAGACAGAGAGAGACAGAGAGAGGGAGAGGGAGAGGGAGAGGGAGAGGGAGAGGGAGAGGGAGAGGGAGAGGGAGAAATTAAATGGATGTTACTCTTTGAAGTGGCATCTGGCAATGGTACAGTTTAGGACAAACTCAGAGTAAGAAAAGATTGGCTCTGGAGTTCCTGAAGAAGTTTTTACAATTTCTGCAATCTTTCTGTTTAGGATGTAGCACGATGTGGAAGAACTGGGGAGCTTGAGATGGTAGAAGCACAGTCTCTTGAAAAGAAACCCCTATGTCCTTCATTTTTTCCATTAGAGCCATCCCATTTGTGGCTTTTCCTGGGAGAGTGTATAAGATGAAGAGTAGGATAAATGTGGGAAGCTGCCTATTTGTGGAGCCCCAGGCCTATGCTAGCTTCACCTTTTGATTACTTTCTTATTCCTAAGTTAGGTGAAATAAATACCTTTACAGTAGTAAATTACCTTAAAGTGATTTATAAGATTAGGCAAAACTAACAACAAGAAAACTGAGCAGATTTTGGTGGGATGAATAATTACCTCTCCAACCATGATTCAAATAAGTATTGGGACATGGACTGGGCCACACCACTGGCAGGGCAGCCTCTAGATGCTAGCTCTTAATAGAGCAGTTACTTACATTGTCTCAACATAGCTACCTATGTACTGAAATTTCTCTGTCTACAGTCAGAGAAGTATGGCATTCTGATCTGGAGAAATATTTGACACAACACTCTTGCTGATGGAACATACAGGCTCCAAATAAAGACCAGGACAGAGGCCCCCAAGATCTCACAGAGATCAGGAGAAAACACACACAGCCAGCCTGGAAGAGAGGGCTCTGCCTCCTGGCTGCCAGCCAGGCACAACAGGAACCTCATTGCAGAGTTGCACTGGGCTGAATTAGGATAACACTAGAAGTTGGACTCATTCCCAGACTTTCCAGTAAGGAGCTCATGCCTGCAAACACCTTGATTTGAGCTCAGAGGTCGATGCAACACTTCTGACCTACCAAACAATGAGAGAACAGGTGTGTATTTTAAGCTATGGTAATTATTATGGCAGCAGTTGAAAATTAAGTAGTAGCTAGAGTTTATGGGCTTGAGCATGTAGCTTTCTCTGCCTTTACATCTCTACTGTAAAATGTATAGATAGACTAGTCGATGAGCTTTTATACTGTGTAGTATATCTATGGATAGCATTAGCTCTGATTGTATAGAAGTAGATACTATTCCAAAGTGATTGTCAGAATTCAGTGTAACAAAATCAATGATGGAGCTGGAAGGATAGTTCAGGGGATAATAATATCTCCTGTTCTTGCAGAGGACCCCAGGCCAGTTTCCAACACTCACAAGAGGCATCTCATAATCCTTTGTAACTTTAGCTTGTGAGGATCTGATGTAATTTTCTGACCCCTACAGGCACCAGTACTGGCATGTAGAGTCAGACAGACAGAAACACACACACACACACACACACACACACACACACACACTCACACTCACACTCACACACTCACACACACACACACTCACACACTCACACACTCACACACACATACACACACACAATATATATATATATATATATATATATATATATATATATATATATATATATATATATATATAGTAGAAAAATTAATCTCCCAAATAAAATCAAACAAGTAATTGTCATGTTATTTATATGCAATTGTATATTGTCTATCTGAAAACACATAAAGATGAAGAACATATTTTCAGGAGAGTCCTCACAGTGTAATGTGAGGAATGTATTTCTGACAATCTCAAATTTCATATATCAGTACTGCATTTACATAATTCCTACCCCTTCCTCTTTTCCATCTCCAACTTCTACTGTGCCCACTCTCTCTCTAGTTCAAGTCTTCTTCTTCTATAATCATTATTGTGACATGGGTACACAAACACACTCATTTACAACCTGCTGAGCCCTTTAGTGTTGCTCCTGTGTCCATGTGTCTAGGGCTGACCATTTGGGATTAGATCACCTATTGGGACTCATCCTTGGAGAAGACTGATTCTTCCTCTCT
The DNA here is from genome assembly GCF_903995425.1 of Onychomys torridus. Classification (NCBI taxonomy): domain Eukaryota; kingdom Metazoa; phylum Chordata; class Mammalia; order Rodentia; family Cricetidae; genus Onychomys; species Onychomys torridus. Next base: position 53,587,308 of record NC_050460.1, read on the forward strand.
TAGCGACCATTGATTGACTGTAGCTCTTCCTCCAGGGTGGGGCCTTGTGAGATCTCCCTACCCCATCCACATTGAGTGGTCAATTGGTCTTGTTTACGCAGCCATGTTGAGATTTCACTGGTGTGGCTCTGCTGTCATGGAGAGGAGATACCATCTCAAGCGTAAATCCTGGTTCTCTGGCTCCTACAGTCTTGCTATCTACTCTTTTGCAATGTTCTCTGACCCTTGGGTGTAGGGGTTACCTGACAGATGTTGGAGTCAGAGTTGGGAACCCTGTGGTTAGTTGTTATTTGCATTTTGAACCACTGTAGATTTCTAAAATGATTTCCATCAGCTGCAGAAATTTAAAAAAAGCTTCTTTGATGAGGATGGAGGGCATTCCCGCTTTTGTTTATTTGGGGCTCTCATAATGCTGCTTTGGTTCAATAACTATATCTGCTCCCTGCTTACACATATCAGTTAACTAAGTCAGCAACACAGAGCACTTGCCCTGTATGTGATAGAAGTGACCAAGGGTTGGAGGTTCACTTCAGAAGGATTTTTGCTAGGAACAGCCTGCATTTGAACCATGACACTGCTTTTGTATTTAATAATTCAATCACCTCTTTCAGTATGGATGAGACTAAGGGATGATAATTCACCTGAACCCAAAAGTTAGAGACAATAGGAGAAAATGCAACATTTGATTCTGTATTTGAAAATATTTATTTTTTATTAGCTGTGTGTGTGTGTATTTGTAAGCCTTGAGTCTGATTCCGATATTGCCCTTGGAATCTAATGTCATCATTCTTCTATGCCCCATGTCCATTGCAGAGAGACTCAAACACCCTATGTTGTTCTTTGTCTAAGTCCCATTTTTTCTTTCTCCTTTCTTTTAAAAAATTTAATTGTATGTCATGAAGCTGAAGTGAACTCTTTACATTTTCCATGGTCTAACCCAAGAAGAGAGTAAACAGAAGTAGGACCCACCACATCAATCGGGCTTGCTTTTTCTGATTTCAATGCAGGCCCATAGCTATTCCTTTGAAAGCAATGGTAAACACCTACAAAGCCAAGCTTTCCTTTTGATGCTTCTGTGAGTTTTCCCCACCCCCTTCACCAAGTACAATTCTCTGCACATGAAAACTACTTACCTGTTTTGTTCACCTGATTGTTTTATTTGATTTATTTTTGAAATTGCTGTCATATCAGAGATGTAGAACAATAACAGGGGAGCCAAGAAGAGATGCAGCATTGCCTCTCCTAGCATAAAACTGTTGTAACATATTAAAAGTAGATTTTCTTGAGGCACAAGGGAATCAAATGACTATGCGACTTGTTGACAATGTTGGTATGTTCTACACTAGTATCACGTGTGTGTGTCATACAGCCAGTCAGGTGAGAGGTGACCTTCCTGACCTTACCCAGTGACGTCAGGCAGTGACTTTCTGTCTTTGCAATCTTCTGACAAGTCAGGACTCACAACTGCATTTAGGTCAGATAAGTAGTGTGATTTCTTACAGGAATTCCAAATGGTGAGGGGATGGGGACTCTTTTATTCAAACAAAATACAAACTACTAATTTCAACAAAACCACACACAATGGTGTAGTATGATCACCAGGCCACTGATCATAAGGTCACTAAATGTTGTTTATCTAGGATGAAGGATAAAACAGGTATTTTATATAAAGCAAGTGGTTTATATATACTGGCCATTACAATTATTCTTGATATTGATTGCCCATAAGACTAAAACTTTAACAGTGCTTTGAGAAGCTTATAAAAATGGGGGAAACAGTGTAAAATAGATTTCGTTTCATTTCTGAGTTAAGTGCATTTATTGAATGTCAGCACTGTGGTGAGCAGGGACTTCAGAGCAGTGTTTAATCAGGAGCCACATATCGATTACCTTCTCTGTTAAGGTGCAGAGCAGTTTTGGAGCTGCAGAGTTAAAATTGACAGTTGCTTTTTGCAGGTTGCCTGTTTTATATACAGGAGTCCAGTGTCTGCTCAGTCTTCTGTAAACTTAGACTTTATCAATCATTTGGAACAGTCTTAGGTGATTTAAAATGAAATTAGTGAGTTAAAAATACAGTCAGTTACGTTATGCAATAAGTGATAGATATAAGTGCAAATAATATTCTTTAGATAACTTTAATCAGGTCTCAAAATAAAAAAGTCTCACTATTTCTTGCAGAACTGGACTTTCACATTGGCTGTTGGATGTTCTTAATATGAAAGTCACACACTCCCTGCCTCCTCCTGATATGCTGTATTTCACTCTGTTCACTGGACTCTTGAGTCCTTCTTGACTTGACATATTTGCTTATTATTTCTCCAATTCTTGAGATGCCACTGTGTATCAAAGATTGTTTGTTTTTCAAAAATGTTTTTGTGAAGAATTTTTTGGTTCTTCCCATAATTCCTGGCACTAAAATCCCATAAAGTTTTTCTTGGATTCTCTCTTGGGTGCTCATTCATAAGTTGAAGGACTTCCATTGGGTTTATGTTTTTAAATAGCCAACTCCATAGACTGGCCCTTCACTGAGCTATGGTTTCATGTTTCTCTGATAGCTTTACATAGAGAATGCCTTTCTTTTTTGAGTTTCTGGTTAAAAGTTTAAAAGTCATAATTCATTAAATTACAAGATGATGTGTGCTGTTGCTGCTTTTACATCTAAAGAGGGTTATTGGAAAAAATTCAGGACTCTATCATTCATGTCATTAGTGAAGTCTGTATCCTAGGCCAGAAGTTCTCAATGGAGTTTTGTTTATCTGATGCTCTGTACTTCCTCAGGAGAGTTGGCCAAGGCATTCTTATGTGGGCATAGAAGGGACCTTGAGGATAATCTTTCTCAGTTCACCCTGACTCAGATCATGAGAACTTTCCCACATGTACCAAGCTAATTTTCCCCCCTTACATCTATGCCTACTACCTGCATCCCCGTGGGATCATCACAGCATCCTACACCTTCCCCATGGAATGGTCACTACAAGACAGCCTCTTGTCTACCTGGTATGTGTTGACCTACTTGACTCTCTGTGTACATACCATTCAGTGGATCAAAATGGGATACAGAGGGAAATGACAGCTTTCTGTGCCTCAATTTCTTACTTAGCACTATGACACTGATGATTAAAACTTGGCTCTGGGCTCAGCTTATGGATACAGGATTGGAATGTCTGCTGCATCAAGATTCCCCAGAGCCACTGTGCTCCTGGTACTTTCATAGTATTTATCCCAAATCTTAACACATTTGTTTGATAAGGGGCCACTAACATGCCAAACACTTCTTTCACTAAGAAGCCATGGGTTTATGATTGGAAATGTTTAAACCATGGCTTGCAGGTTGCCAGAGCAAGAGCAATGAGTAAGAACAAAGACCTGGTAAGGTGTAGAGGAGAATCAAAGAGATTAAACCACTATCAAAGACCCATCTTGGTTAATAAAATTCAAATGTACAGGACTCATAACTAGAGGGATCTCAGGAATGTGCTAGGAATGGATAACCAGATTATAACCCACAGCTCCAGAGAAGCTTGCTATCAGGGAGGACCCAAAGAAGGATGCATGGATCACTCTGGGAAGGAGAAATAGATGAGATCTCCATGAATAAACTGGGGATGAGGGATGATCAATGGAGGGTATGAGATGGGGGATAAGAACATAGGGAACAGGATGGTTGAGCTGGAACAGGGATGGAGGAAGAGAGCAATGGAAGTTATACCATGATAGAGGGAGATATCATGGGGATAGAGATAAACTCAGTGCTAGGGAAGTTCCCAGGAATCTCCAAGGATGACCCTAGCTTAGACTACTAGTAATAGTGGAGAGGGTGCCTGAACTGGCCTACTCCAGTAATCAGATCAGTGAATACCCTAACTGTCATCATAGAGCCTTTCTCCAGTAACTGATAGAAGCAGATGCAGAGATCCACAGCCAAACACCAGGCCAAGCTCCAGGAGTCCAGTAGAAGAAAGAGAAGAGGGATTCTATGAGCAAGGGCATCAAGATCATAATGGGGAAACCTACAGAGACAAAAAAACCAAACTAGTGGGAACTCATTTAGATCAACACTTGTGGAGCCTGCATGGGACAGGACTAGGCTTTCTGCCTAGCAAGACAGTTGTGTAGCTTGATCTGCTTAAGGGAGGCCCTGGCAGTAGGATCAGAATCCATCCCTGGTGCATGAGCAGGCTTTTTGGAGCCCACTACCTATGATGGGATATCTCACACAGCCTTGATGCAGGGTGAGGGGCTTGGACCTGCCTCTGCTAAATGTACCCCATGGGAGGTCTTACTTTCTTAAGGGAATGGGTGATGGGTTGGGAGTAAGAGGCTGGAGGCGCGGGTTGGAGGGAATAGAATTTTTAGTTAGATGTAAAGCAAATAAAATATTATTCTTAATTAAAAAATGTCATAGAACACCACCACAAACCCCAAACTATTAAAAATTAGTTGCAATAAAACGAAGGTATTTTGACGTTTATTCTAGAAAGGGAACAACTCCAGAGAGAAGGGCTAAGGAAACTGGGGGGAAAAAATCTTCCATAAGTGTCATTTGGGGCTGGAGTGATAACACAGCTGTTAAAGGCTTAAGGCTCAAAACCAACAAATGGCAATCTAAAAATACATCTTAACTGCTTTTGAATTTTGAGTTAATATATTCACATAACATAAAATCCACCATTGCAATGAAGTTGAGAATGTAATTCAGACACAGACTGGTGTCGTGTGTCCACACTAATTTCTGTAAACTTAAAACCCATGTCTCAGGAGGACAGAGTGAAGTAGTCAGCATCAGAGGCTGAGCATGGCAGAGCAAAGGGGGGTACAGAGGTGCTCAATGAGGGAACCCCAGCATATGAAGATGAGGAGGCAGCTCATGTTTCTTAGTAAGGTAACTATTCCAAAAATCTTTGCTCAGCCTTGGTGTAGGGAGGAGGAGACTGGACCTGCCTCCTCCGCTAAGTCTACCAGGCTAGGCTGTCTCCCCAGGGGAGACCTTGCCTTGGAGGAGGTGGGAATGGGGGGTAGATTAGGGGGGAGGGCTGGGGGTGGGAGGAGGGAGGACAGGGGAATCCGTGGCTTATATGTGAAATTAAATTAATTATAAAATACAAACATTAAATAAAAAAAGATCTATCAGTGTACATAGAAAGATATAAAATGCTCCCACAAATAAGAATGATTAATATTTGAGGAAATGGATGCTATAACCACACTGAATGGATTATACACATTGTATAGGTGTCAAGGTATAACATAGTAAATGAAGTTATAATAAAATATAGTATACTTATGTATAGATTGTGGATCAATAAAACGGTTAAGTGTGTAAGACTGTAGACATGCCCAGGCAGGTAAAGCACTTGATGGGAAAGCTTGAGGACCAGAGTTGAGATCTCCATAACCCACATGAAAACCACATAACACTCCTGTAATCTCAGATTGTGGGAGGCAGAGAAAAGATCTCTGGACGATGCTGGACAGCTGGATGGGCCAAATTACCAAGCCTTGGGTTCCGTAAGGGAACTTGACTCAATAAACATCAGTAAGGGACCTTGACTCAACGTATAAGATGAGAGTGATTGGCGAAGACACCTATTCATTTTTTTTTTTTTTTTGAGTTTTAGCTCTGCTTCTTAAATCTATATTCTAGCTTTCTGCTGGGAAAATGATGTTTTGACTGTTACAGCTCTGTAGTAAATTTGAAATTGAGAAATGTGACTGCTCTGACTTTGTTCCTAAGATTGATTTGGCTGGTCAACATCTCTTTCATTTCTTATTTTCTTCTCCTTTTTTTTAATTAAGAGATTTTCTATTCATTTCACATACCAACCACAGATTCCCCTGTCCTCCCTCCTCCCAGCCCTACCTCCTCCAAGGCAAGGTCATGGGGAGTCAGCAGAGCCTGGTGCATTCAGTTGAGGCAGGTCCAAACCCTTCCTTCCTGTACCAAGGCTGCACAAAGTGTCTCACCATAGGCACTAGGCTCCAAAAAGCTGGCTCATGCACTAGGACACTGTCTGGGCTCCCCTAAACAGTTCGAGCTAAACAACTGTCTTGCTTATCCAGAGGGCCTAGTCCAGTACCATGGGGGCTTCTTAGCTATTGGTCCACAGTTCTTGTGTTTCTACTAGTTTGGCTAGTTGTCTCTGTACATTTTCTAATCATAGTCTTGGTATCTCTTGCTCATAGAAACCCTCTTTTCTCTCATTAATTGGACTCCTAGAGCTCTGCCTGGGACCTGGCCATGGATCTCAGCATCTGCTTCCATCAGTCACTAGATGAGGGTTCTATGATGACAGTTAGGGTGTTCAGCCATCCGATCACCAGAGTAGGTCAGTTCAGGTACCCTCTCGACTATTGCCAGCAGTCTATGGTGGAGTCATCTTTGTGGATTCCTGGGAACCTCCCTCTGCTTCTCCCTAATCCCACGGTACCTTCATTTATCATGGTATCTCTTTCCTTGTTTTTCCACTCTGTTTTTGTTCCATCTCGAACCTCCCACTCCAATAAACTCTCATCCCCCCCGTCCTTTGCCCTCCATTACTCCCCCCTTCACCCCCATTTTGCTCATGTAGATCTCATCCATTTTTCCATTGCTGGGTGATCCATGCATCTTTCCTAGGGTCCTCCTTACTAGCTAGCCTCCCTGGAGTATGGGTTTTCAGTCTGGTTATCTTTTGCTTTACATCTAGTATCCACTTATGAGTGAGTACATACCATGTTTGTTCTTCTGAGTCTCAGTTACCTGACTCAGGATGCTATTTTCTAGTTCCATCCATTTACCTGCAAACCTCATGATGTCATTATTTTTCTCTGCTGAGTAGTACACTACTGTGTATATGTACCACATTTTGTTTATCCATTCTTCAGTTGAGGGACATCTAAGTTGTTTCCAGGTTCTGGCTATTACAAATAATGCTCCTATGAACATAGTTGAGCATGTGTCCTTGTGATATGATTGAGCATTCCTTGGGTATATGCCCAAGAGTGGTGTAGCTGGGTCTTGAGGAACATTGATTCCCAATTTTCTGAGAAACTGTCATACTGATTTCCAAAGTGGCTGTACCAGTTTGCATTCCAACCAACAGTGTAAGAGTGTTCCCCTTGCCCTGTATCCTCTCCAACATAAGCTGTCTTTAGTGTTTTTGATCTTAGCCTTCTGACAGGTGTAAGATGGTATCTCAGAGTCATTTTGATTTGCATTTCCCTGATGAATAAGGGTACTGAGAAATTCCTTAAATGTCTTTTGGCCATTTGAGATTCTTCTGTTGAGAATTCTCTATTTAGCACTGTAGCCCATTTTTTAATGTCTAGTATTTTGACGTCTAGTTTCTTGAGTTCTTTATATATTCTGGAGATCAGCCCTCTGTGAGATATGGAGTTGGTGAAGAACTTTTCCCATTCTGTAGGTTGTTGTTTTGTCTTATTGACTGTGTCCTTTGTCCCACAAAATGTAAGTTTTTGTTTATGTCTAGTATCCACTTATGAGTGAGTACATACCATGGTTGTTCTTCTGAGTTTCAGTTACCTGACTCAGGATGATATTTTCATCCTATAGAACACCAAACAGACTAAACCTTCCAAGAAAGTCTCCTCGCCACATAATAATTAAACAACTAAACATACAGAATAAAGAAAGAATAAGAGCAGCAAAGGAAAAAGGCCAAGTGGCTTATAAAGGGAGACCCATCAGAATAACACCTGACTTTGCAGTGGAGACTCTGAAAGCCAGAAGGACCTAGACAGATGTAATGCAGACACTAAGAGTCCATGGATGCCAGCCTAGACTAATATACCCAGCAAAACTTTCAATCACCATACACAGAGTGAACAAGATATTCCCAGACAAAACCAGATTTAAACAATACCTATCCACAAATCCAGCCCTACAGAAAGCACTAGAAGGAAAACTCCAACCTAAAGAAGTTAGATATACCCACAAAAATACAGGCAATAGACAACCCCACAGCAGCAAATCCTAAAGAAGAGAAATACACACACACTACCCACTACCAGCAAGTGATAACAGGAATGAACAATCACTGGTCAGTCCCCTTAATATCAATGGACTTAGTTAACCTATAAAAAGACACAGGCTAATAGAATGGATACAAAAGCAGGACCCATATTTCTGCTGCACATAAGAAACACACCTCAACTTCAAAGATAGACACTACCTCAGAGTAAAAGGCTGGGAAAAGTCTTACCAATAAAATGGTCTTAAGAAGCAAGCTGGTATAGCTATCTTAATATCCCAAAGTATAGATTTCAAACTAAAATCAATCAAAAGAGATCGAGAGGGGCATTACATACTCATCACAGGAAAGATCCACCAAGATGAAGGTTTAATTCTAAACATTTATGCCCCAAGTGCAAGGGCACCCACATATGTAAAAGAAATATTACTAAAGCTTAAATCACACATCAAACCCCACACATTATTAGTGGGAGAACTCTTTCATTTCTATATGAAAGTTAGATCAGCTTTTATTATTTTCAAAAAAAAAAAAAAAAGAAAGGAAGTGGAATTTTATTGAAGGTGGCCTAAGATCTATAAATCACTTCTAATTCTGCTCCCTTTAAAAGTTTTCAGTTATGCATGACAATAATTCTGATTTTCAGACTTATTATTTTAATGAGAAATTATAATTATTAGAAAATAAAAACATGAATTAGTTCTGTGCAAATAGTATACTTAATGCAGATTTTACTATAAGCTAATAGTTTATTAGTTCTTTGAAAATTTAGTACAGTATATTTTCACCATATTCACCTCTTCCCAACCTCCCCAGACCTACTCTACTTACCTACCCAGACAACTTGGTTTCCAGGGTCCATTTCCTTGCTGGAGTTTGGTCTGGCTTGACCTTACACAGGTTCTGTCATGACTAATGGGAGTTGCATATGTGCAGCTGTACTGCTGTGTCTGAGTGTATTGTTTTCATCTACTGCCTCTGACTCTTACAGTCTGCATACACCCTCTGCAATGATCCTTGATTAATAAGGTTAGTGATTAAAAGGGAGACATTATAACAGACACTGAAGAATACAGAGAATCATTAAAAAAAAAGAGAGTTTAAAAGTTTGGAGCACACCAAACCAGAAAATCTAAAAGATACTGGATGAGTTTCTAGATAGATATGATCTACAAAAGCTAAATCAAGATAAAGTAAATAATGCAAATAGACTCATACATCCAATGAAATGAGATAAAAGCAGAAAGTAAGTTTCCATTCTAAAATTTAGCCCAGAGCCAGATGGATTCAGCTCAGAATTCTACCAGACCTTCAAAGAAAACCTAATTCCAACACACCTTAAATTACTCTGCAAAATAGAAAAGGAAGAAATATTTCCAAATTCTTTTATGAAGTCAGTATTATCCTGATACCTAAACCAAATATTCAACATATAAAAGAGAAAATTATCCCAGTAATGGACATGTTCAATATGTTCTCCATGTTCAACCATGTTCTCTGATGAACATGAACACAAAAATTCTTAATAAAATATAGCAACCCTAATTCAAGAACACATCAAGAAGATAAACAAGAATGGTTCAATATATGTAAATAAATTAATATTTTATACTTTTCTCTGAGGGAACTTTTGTGTAAATATATTCTTATTGTACTTTAATAAGTCACAGATCCCATGTTAAATATGGCATATGCTGGTGTTCTGTTAATGATATTATAAAATTATAATTGACTGGGTAGTTACAGTCATTAGAACAATTCATTTCTAGTTTCAATGTGTAATACAAATTGCTAAATGGTCCTATTAATAAAAAAACCTGGAGCCAGATATTGGGGTAAAAACTGATCAGGGAAGCAAAAGGAAGCCAGCCTTGTTCTAACCACTAGAAATCCTCAGCCAAAAAGAGCTACTTCCTATATGCCAATGCCTATATCCTTCCGGTGTCCTGCCATCTCACTTCCTCTCTCGGCCCAGCTACATCACTTCCTCTTTCCGCCCAGCTCTGTCACCTCTGATCTGTCCATCCAGACTTCCACACCTTCATGGTTAACTAGTGCTGTTCCCAATGTGGCCTTGAACTCACAGAGGTGAATCTCTGGGTGAATATCTGCCCCCCAATTGCTAGAATTAAAGGTGTGTGCTACCACTGCCTGACCTCTGTTTACTATAGTGGCTGACTTTTTCCTCTGATCCTCAGATAAGCTTTATTTGGATGCACAAATAAAATATCATCACATTTCCCCCCCCCTTTTTTTTTGTCTAAAATAAAAAAGTTAAAATATAAGAAAACGATATACAATAAATATATCGACGATGTCTAGTCCATTTGTATTTGACAAATTCAGTGAAAATATTCCATTATTTATCCTATTGTGGTGAGTCCAAAATGTACCTAATTTACTTTCTATCCTAACTTGTATTACCAACAGAAAACTATCTTTTGATATCTTTCAAACTTATATACTCTACACCTGTTAGTGAGTTTCTTTTCTGAATTTGTCAACAAGGAAAACTATAACTACAACTATCTAATCTTCAACTCCCTCAGAGACCCGAGAAGGAAATAATATTACCTAGTAAAACAGAAAATGCCAACAAGCAACTTCCAAAAAATGTGAGTTATGACAGAAACAGCCAGCTGCCTGGACAGTCACCCAAGGTTTCTCTGCAATGTTGGCACATCCATTCTTTGGACTCCAGACTTAGCATTTCTGACAGACTTATCTGTAAAGCAGGATTTTCTAAAGACCTTTCCTACCTTGTCTTGGCAAGGATCAACAGTCCTTTATTTTGTGTCCTGCTTGTCCATTTTGGGCAGCATACTGTCAGCAGTTGATTTCTTGCCCAGGGGCTAACTTTTGCCATAATGAAAGTAAACTCCATAAGAAGTTTTTTCAATGCCCATCATCTTAAAAAAAAAATGTGGTGATATTCTATTTGTGCATCCCAATTAAGCTTATCTGAGCATCAGAGGAAAAAGCCAGCCACTATAGTAAACATAGAGGTCAGACAGTGGTAGCACATGCCTATTTGGGAGGCAGATTCATCCAGATCTCTGTGAGTTCAAGGCCACACTGGGAACAGCACAAGTTAACCATAAAGGTCTGGAGGTCTGTATGGACAGTATGGAAGTAACAGAGCTGGGCAGAAAGAGGAAATGATGTAGCTGGGCAGAGAGAGGAAGTGAGATGGCAGACACAGAGAAGATATAGACGTGGATATACAGGAAGTGGCTTTTTTTGACTGAGGATTTCTAGTAGTTAGAATGTGGCTGGCTTCTTTCTGCTTCCCTGATCAGTTTTTACCCCAATATCTGGCTCTGGGTTTTTTATTAATAAGACCATTTAGCAATTAGTATTACATCAATGTGTTTATTTTTCCTAAGACCCTGAGCTGTATAGAATGCCAGAAGACTTGAAAATATGTATGAGTAATGGCATCCCAGGTATTTCATGTCTAGTAGGAGATTTGAGGATAAACTTCCACAGATTCCTGTGAGCTGCTTGCACATAATCCTGAATTTAGCCTAGTTTGGAGTTGCGGATAATATACATCAAGCTCAAATGTTTAAAAAAGCAATTCTGAGATAACAGAGCCAAGCAATTCTCTTTTCTCTCTTCAGTCAACAACAAAACTCAGCGACTAGTATTGTGGGTTAGAGTGGGCTTCGTCTGTTCTTCATTTTTCCAATTATATTATTTATTTGTTGTATATTGTGTGTGTGTGTGTGTGTGTGTGTGTGTGTGTGTGTGTGTGTGTGTTTAGAAGATGTAGGGGGTCAGAAGATAATTTGTTGTAGTTGGTCCTCCCCTTCTACTTTGTGGAACTTGAGGGTGGAACTTAGGTTATCAGCCTTGGCTGTAAGTGTCTGAACCCACAGACCAACATCATTATTCCTCTTTGTTTATTTTATTAGTTCTTTGAGATTTTATATGATGAATTTTGCTCATATTCATCTTCTTTTTTTAAACAAATTTTATGTGCATTGGTGTTTTGCCATGGGTGTCAGGTCCCCTGGAACTGGAATTACAGACAGGTGTGAGCTGTCAGGTGGGTGCTGGGAATTGAACCTGGGTCCTCTGGAAGAGCAGTCAGTGCTCTTAACCACTCAGCCATCTCTCCAGCTTCCTCCCCCCCCCTTTTTTTTTTGGTTTTTCAAGACAGGGTTTCTCTGTGTAGTTTTGGTGCCTGTTCTGGATCTCACTCTGTAGACTAGGCTGGCTTTGAACTCACAGAGATCTGCCTGGCTCTGCCTCCTGAGTGCTGGGATTAAAGGTGTGTGCCACCACTGCTGCCTGTCTCTTCTCTTCCCTTTTAATAAAAGTGTTTTGAGCATATTTATGATTTTTAAACCATTGGTACTATCTTCCTTAAATCCCAATAGAAATGTATATACTTGCATAAATATCAAAATATTTATGAGTATCAAATTCTTTGATGCTTTATTTGATAATTTGTGTAAAAGAGAAACACCTTGATAAGACAGTAATTTGACTAGAAGGTGCCATTGTTTGTCATGGTGCCTTGAAAAGATGTAGCCGTGAAAGCATGACACTGACAGCAGTTAGGGTGCTCCTGAGTAAGAGACTGTTGTGACTTGAAATGAATTGACCAAAGAAGTGAACTTAAGCTTCTATAATATGAGTAATCTGTCTATTTAAAAAAATATCATGCTAGAAGCTAAGAGCAATTCATTATGTGCAGCCAATGAGACTCAATGATTATTTTCCTGATTGAAGCTCTTTATAAATTATTTGTTTGTAAGTGAAACAGGTGTACTCTCTGCCACAGAGGCATAATGTGACTTCAAACTATGTCTCTATTTGTTATAGCAAGGGATAGAATCACTATACACACTGGAGGAATTTAGAGAAGCTATGTCTTCTATGTTTAATATTACCCTCTAAATATATACCCCTTGGATGCAATTAAAACAGATAAAACATATTATATTAACTATTGAATCTTTATGGATTCCTTATAGACCATCAACAAACAAACAAACAACAAAAATAATAGCAATATTCATGGATTGATTTTTCAAATACTAGAGATCAAGTCTACCTGGAAGTAGTCAGATATTCTGAAATTAACCCTGGACCTTGGCATCATAGGTACATATTTATATCATGGCATCAAAACTTACTTGATTTATTAGTTACACATTTCAGACACAGGAAGGCAATAGTAGAGTAATAGGAGACAGATAGGAATCATACACCCTCAATGACCTACTCTGAATAACCGCCTTCTAGTAGTTGGGCCCCATCTCCCCATGTTTCTAGAGCTGGCCAAGTATCTAAAACATGAGCCTATGGCTAAATGTTCAGTTCAAACTGTAACATTCTATCCCTCTCCCCCTAATTCTCTAAATTCTCCCCGTAAATCTAACTTAAAGGAGTTAATAGGAACAATGCCACACAGAACATCTTAAGCATGACCAAATTAATTAATCCACTATTTTCAGGCTCAGCCTCCCATAAAGCTTCTGGACACAGACCAAATATAGAATTCTTGACTGAATGTGACTTGAATAGGCTCCAGCCCAGTTCTCAGTAGGGCCTCGTTCCTGTTGGGACTCAGTTCCTTCTTTACTGTCTACATTCCTTTTGGCATCTGGTCTCCTCTCTTCTCACTGCCATTGTATGGTAAGCTGGGCTGCAGCATCTTAGGCTTTTTACAGCTCTTCCTTCAGATTCTTCCAAGTTTCTACCATAAGCCAGTTGTTAAGATAGAAGTATCATATACATGGAATATAGATGAAGTTTTCCTGGTCCCACCTGGCTTCTGCAGTCCCACAGTCCCATAGCTGCTCAGACCCAAATGAACACACAGAGGCTTAATATTAATTAAAACTGCTCGGCCCTTAGCTCAGGCTTATTACTGAGTAGCTCTTACACTTCAAATCAGCCCATTCCTGTTCATCTATATGTCGCCATGTTTTCCATGGCTTTACCTGTGTGTGCTATTACATGCTGCTCCCTGGACGGCTGGCTGTCATCTTCTGACTCAGTTCATCTCTTCTCAGAATTCTCCTTGTCTGCTTAACCTGCCTGTACTTCCTACCTGGCTACTGGCGAATCAGCATTTTATTCATCAACCAATCTGAGCAACACATATTCACAGCATACAGAACATCCCACAGCAATGGAGAGGTGTAGTTACAGAGAGGGTCCCATTCTTTGTAGGCTAGCTTACTATTATGTTTACTTTTTCTCACTGCAATTCAATCACTTGAGAGAATGAAACGTAAGGAAGATAAAATGTATTTGGATGATGGTTTTAGAGGGTTCAGACTCTGGTCAACAGATGCCAGTTATTTATGCCAAACGTTATTGTGGCAAGAGCATGGTGGGGGGAGAACAGTGGCTCACAGTATGGAAAATAAGATGAAGTGACCACAGATGACATAATCTCCCAAGAATCTGACCTACTAGATTGTTTCCTTCATGTAGATCCCCATCTCTCAAAGTTTCTAGAAACCTCCAAAATCCCTCTGAGATCTAAATGTCTAAAAGCTGAGTTTCTCAGGGATTTGTGTGTCTAAAGTATAGAGCACTAGTCTTGGATAACTAAGCAACTTTCTAAGTTACATTTTTAAACTTATTAGGAAGAATAATATTTATGTCATGAAGTGGCTAGGATATTACATGAAGGAATATTATACAATGTACCTAACAAATCATTTGAGGAAATATCATACTAAACAAACTTCTTTTAAAATTTGAGTTCAAACTTGCTTCCCTATAACTTCTTTTTATTTGCTGATTCTGTCTCCCAAAGCATGTAGAAGCACTTGACTTTTCAAAAGGAGTCATGAACTCTAAACTCAATATGAAATCTTTCATTTCTCCACTTAAATATTTTTACATGGAATTAAAAAAATGACTTTTCAGTCCAGTACTTCTCAGCCACATGAGGAAGTTTATTAGAAAGCAACATGAACACAGTGAACACAAAGCAAAGGGAATAACTTGGACTTCTGAATTTCCAGTAGTAGTTTTTAGATTGTCAGTGATACCATGGAAATAAGTGAAATTTATTGCTGTTCTGGTGTGGCACTTGGGCATGGAGACAGAACCTCAGGCATGTTGAATGGATACTCTACCACATATCAATATTTCTATATATTACTAAATCAGTACTACATAATAAATTGAATTTATGGAATTAAATACCCATTTTTGAGAAATAAGAAAGGCTCTCACCTGTCAATAACCAAGGCAGTTTCTCCCTGGAAGTCACACTGGTGATGCCAGGGAACCAGCCTTCTTTCCTCACTTGGTTCCTTTGTCTCACCAGGCAACACCAGAGGCATTTTCTCCCTGGGAACATGATGGCATGAATGCCAGGGAATAAGGTAGGCAATATTCACTCTCTTTTCAATCCTCAGATTCTAATTCCCCAATCTTATCATCCCCAGCTTGGTAGTTTGGTAGCAGACAACCAACTGCTCCCTCTTTTGCTCTCTGCCCCATTCCAGAAAGACTAAACAGAGCTTCTCCTATAGCTTTCCTTCCTCACCCCATCCCACTGTCTCACCCACCAACATTACAGGCAGTCTCTCCCTAGAAACCCACTACAACCAGGGAATCATGTAGGCAATTTTCACTTTCCCTGTCATCCTCCAATTACAATTCCTCAGTCTCATTCCCTCCTCTGCAGCAGACCACCTACAGGGACCTGTCTTCCCTCTCTTCCTCCATTTCCTGTGGACTCTACAGATCCTCCTGGCAAACCCAACTCTCCTCCTTCCTGTGGACCACCAGATGGACCAAACACCTCAACATAAGGCCATATATATTGAATCTGATAAGAGAGATCGTGGGAGAACACTTTGAACTCATTGGTACTGGAAAGAAATTTCAGAACATAGCACTGTTAGTACAGGCACTAAGAACGCAAATTAATAAATGGGTCTTCATGAAACTAAAAAGCTTCTGTCAATTCAGATGACATATCAACCTATAGAATGGGAAAATAGTTTTACTAGCTACATATCTGATAGAGGGCTAATATCTAAAATATATGAAGAATTAAAAAAAAAAACTGGACATCAGGAACACCACTGCTCTGGTGCAATTCCCAGCAGCCTGCCACCAGATGTGAGACCTAGCTGCAGGGTGCACCACCACCACTGCTACCCATTGGATTCTCTTCACTCAAGACCACTCTGCTGCCCAACTACACCCACCTCATCATTCTCCCCATGGCCAACTCTCCCTACAACTCCAGCAGAGTACATAGGAACACGTTCAGCCCACAGCAATTGAAAAAACAGACTCCATAGGCACAGGTACAGCCTATGCCAGACAAAGAACAGGATGATACACTAGAACTAGGCACCCACACCTCCACAAACCTCAGCTGAGACAACCCAACTGGACCTGAAGACCTGCCAATCACCAGAACCCTTGGCCATTCAGTTCAAAAGACAATAAAGGAAACAGATAATAAAGAAACAAAACACCCATCAAACAAAGAAAACATAAGAATCAACACCCATAACTATAATCACCCCAAACCCAGATGTATAAATGCTAGTGTAAGAATGCATTCAACAACAGAAAAGGCAATATGGCACCATCAGAACCAAGTGATCCTACAACATCAAGACCTGAACATTTCAACACAGCGGAAGCATGAGAAAATGACCTTAAAATAACTTTATGAAGATGATAGAGGCCTTTAAAGAATAAATGAAAAATTCCCTTAAAAAAATCAAGGAAAAGACTGTTGAAACTGAGAAGCTTTTGTAGAGCAAAGGACACGGTCAACAAGACAATGCGATAGCCTACAGAATGCGAAAAGGTCTTCACCAACCCCACATTTCACAGAGGGCTGATACCCAAAATATATAAAGAACTCAAGAAATTAAACACCAAAATGCCCAACAGTCCAATTAAGAAATGGGCTACAGAACTAAACAGAGAATTCTCCACAGAGAAAGCTCAAATGGCTGAAAGACATTTAAAGAATTGCTCACATCCCTAATTATCCGGGAAATGCAAATCAAAACGACTCTGAGATACCACCTTACACCTGTCAGAATGGCTAAGATCAAAAACACAGAAGACAGCTTATGTGGACAGAGGATTGGAGCAAGGGAAACTCTCCTCCACTGCTGGTGGGGATACAAGCTTGTACAGCCACTTTGGAAATCAATGTGGCGCTTCCTTAGAAAATTGGGAATCCATCTCCCCAAAGACCCAGCTGTAGCACTCTTGAGCATATATCCAAGAAATGCTCAATCTTACCACAAGGGCATTTGCTCAGTTATGTTCATATCGGCATTGTTTATAATAGCCAGAACCTGGAAACAACCTAGATGCCCTTCAACTGAAGAATGGATAAAGAAAATGTGGTACATATACACAATGGAGTAACTACTCAGCAGAGAAAAACAATGACATCATGAGGTTTGCAGGCAAATGGATGGATCTAGAAAAAAATCATCCTGAGTGAGGTAACCCAGACTCAGAAAGACAAACATGGTATGTACTCACTCATAGGAGGATACTAGATGTAAAACAAAGATGACTAGACTGCTACACAACTCCAGGGTGGCTACCTAGAAAACGGGACCCTAGGAAAGACCCAGGGATCACCCAAAGACAGAGAAATGGATGAGATCTACATGAACAACCTGGAGAACAGTTGGAGTAATGAAGGGCAAGGTTCGAGGGAAAGAAAGCTTAGGGGGGAGCAAGATATCCCAGCTGGATCAAGAACAGAAAGGTAGAACAAGGAATAACAGACCATGATAAATAATGACCACATGAGAACAGGAATAGGCAGAGTGCTTGAGAGGTCCCGAGAAATCCACAATGATATATCCTCTGTAGACTGCTGGCAATGGTTGAGAGAAAGCCTGATCTGACCTAGTCTGGTGATCAGATGGCCAAACACCCTAATGGTCGTGCTGGAACTCTCATCCAATAACTGATGGAAGTGAATGCAGAAACCCTTGGCCAGGCCCCAGGTGGAGTTCGGGGAGTCCAATTGTTGAGAAAGAGGAGGGACTGTGAGAGTTTGGGTTGTTGAGACTGGGATTGAAAAAGCACAGGGACAAGTAGCCAAACAAATGGAAGCACATGAATTGTGAACCAAAGGCTGTGGAGCCTCCAGCTGGATCAGGCCCTCTGGATAGTTGAAACAATTGAATGGCTTGAAATGTTTGGGAGGTACCCAGCCAGTGGGACCTGGACCTGTCCTTGGTGAGTGAGCTGGCTGTTTGGAACCTTGGGCTTACACAGGGACACTTTGCTCAGCCTGGAAAGTGGGGACTGGAGCTGCCTGTACTGAATCCACCATGTTCAATTGAATCCCCAGGGGAGTCTTGGCCCTGGAGGAGATGGGAATGGAGGGGAGGGACTGGGGCGAAGATGGGGATGGGGGCTGGAGGGGGAGGAGAGGGGAACCCATGGCTGATGTGTAAAATTAAAACACAAAAAAAGCTAAAAATAAAAATCAAGGAAAAGACAAAAAATTGGAAGAAATCAATGAATACCTTAAAGATAGTCAAGAAAGCCAAGAAAAAAACAGTTAAACAGGTGAAGGAAATGGTTTAAGACTTGAAAATTGAAATAGAAACAATAAAGAAAACACAAACTTAGGGAATTCTGAAAATGGAAAATCTGGGTAAGTGAACAGGAACTACAGATGCAAGCATCACCAAGAGAAGGAAGAGACAATCTCAGTCATTGAAGATATGATAGAGGAAATTGATTCATTGGTCAAAGAAAATGTTAAATTAAAAAAAAATTAATACAAAATATCTAGGAAATCTTGCACACCATTGAAAGGCCAAAGAATCTTAGGGATAGAAGAAGGAGAAGAATCCTAGCTTAAAGGCACAGAAAATGTATTCAACAAAATCATAGGAGAAAACTTTCCCAAGCTAAAGAAGGACATGCTTATAAAGGTACAAGAAGCCTATAGAACACTAAATAGACTGGAATAAAAGAAAAAAAAATCACCACATAATAAAACAATAAACATATAGAATAAAAAAGAATATTAAGAGCTGCCAAGAAATAAGGTCACATAATATATGAAGGTAGACCTATCAGAATTACACCTGACTTCTCAATTAGAGACTCTAAAATCCAGGAGGTTTTGACCAGACGTTTGCAGACACTAAGAGTCTGTGGATGTCAGTACAGACTACTATATCCAGCAAAACTCTCTATCAACATAGATGGAGAAAACAAGATATTCCATGACAAAAGCAGATTTATGCAATACCAATCCACAATGCTAGAAGGAAAACTCCAACCCAGGGAATTTAGCTGCACCCACAAAAATACAGGCAGTAGATAATATCACAGCAGCAAAACCAAAAGAAGGGAAACACACACACACACACACACACACACACACACACACACACACACACACACTACCACCAAAACAAAAAAATACATGTTTTAGCAATCACTGGTCATTAACATCTCAATATTAGTAGATTCAGTTCACCAATAAAATGACAGAGGCTAATAGATTGGATATGAAAATATTCTGCTGCTTATGGGAAATATAACTCAGCTTCAAAGACAGACATTACTTTGGAGTAAAGGGCTGGGAAAATATTTTCTAATAAAATGACCCTCACAAGCAAGCCAGTGTAACTATCCTAATATCTAACAAAATAGACTTCAAAGTAAAATCAATTAAAAGAGATGGAGAAGAACATTTTATATTCATCACAGGGAAAAAAATCCATCAATATGAAGAAGTCTCAATTCTGAACATCTATGCCTCAAATACAAGGGCACCCACATTTGTAAAAGAAATATTACTAAAGCTTAAAACACACATCAAACCCCATAACTAACAGTGGGAGACTTCAACATCCCACTCTCACCAATGGATAGGTCTGCCAGACAGAAACCTAACAGAAATAAGGGACCTAAACAGATGTGATGACTCAAATGGACTTAACAGACATCTATACAACATTTCACCCAAACACAAAAGAGTATACTATCTTCTCAGTACCTCATGGAAAACTGACCACATACTCAGTAAGAAAGCAAATCTCAACAGATAACAAAAAATTTGGAAAAACCCCCTGTATCTTATCTGATCACCATGGGTTCAACAGCAATGCAAACTACAGAAAGCCTGCAAACTCATGGAAATGGAACAACTCTCAACTGAATTACCAGTTGGTCAGGGAAGATATATAAGAAAATAAATGAATGTTTTCCTAGAATTCAAGGAAAATAAATGCACAACATATCCGAACTTATGGGACAACTATGAAAGTAGTACTAAGCGGAAAGTTCATAGCAGTAAGTGCCTATGTAAAGAATTTGGAGAATCTCACACTAGTGACTTAAAAGCACAGCTGAAAGTCCTAGAACAAAAAGAAGCACACTCACCTGGGAGGCATAGATGGCAGGAAATAAACTCAGGGCTGAAATCAATAAAATAGAAACAAAGAGATCAATACCAAGAATCAATGAAACCAAGAGTTGGTTCTTTAAGAAAATCAACAAGATAGACAAATCCTTATCCAAACTAATGAAAAGGCAGAGAGAAAATATGCAAATTAACAAAATCAAAAACAAAAAGGGGGACATAAAAATAGACAATGAAGCAATCTAGAGAATCATTAGTTATACTTCAAAGAGCTATACTCTACAAAATTAGAAAATATAAAAGAAATGGACAATTTTCTGGACAGGTGCCTCATACCAAAATTAAATCAAGACCAGATTAAACAATTTAAATAGACGTATAACCCCTAAGGAAATAGAAGTAGTTATTAAAAATCTCCCAACCAAAAAAAAGCCCAGGTCCAGATGGTTTCATCACAGAATTCTACAAGACTTTCAAAGAGCTAATACTAATACTACTCAAATCGTTTCACACAATAGAAACGGGAGGAATATTGCCAAAATCTTTTTATGGGCTACAATTACCCTAATACCCAAACCACACAAAGATGCATCAAAGAAAGAGAATTACAGATCACTCTCCCTCATCAATACTGATGCAAAAATACTCAATAACATATTGGCAAACCAAATCTAAGAACACATAAAAAAATCATCTATCATGATTAAGTAGGCTTCATCCCAGAGATGCAGGGGTGGTTCAACATAAGAAAATCTGTCAATGTAATCTACCATATAAACAAACTGAAAGAAAAAAAGACCATATGATCATCTCATTAGATGCTGAAAAATCCTGTAACAAAATCCAACACCCCTTCATAATAAAAGTTGTAGAGAGATTAGGGATACAAGGAGCATACCTAAACATCATAAAAGCAGTATACAACAAGCAGACAGCCAACATCAAATTAAATGGAGAGAAACTCAAAGCGATTCCACTAAAATCATGAACAAGACAAGGCTGTCCACTCTCCTTATCTATTTAATATAGTACTTAATGCAATAAGACAATAAAAGAAGATCAAGGAGATACAAATTGGAAAGGAAAAAGCCAAACTTTAGCTATTTGCAGATGATATGATAGTATACATAAGCGACTCTAAAAATTCTACCAGGGAGCTCCTATAGCTGATAAATATCTTCAGTCATGTGGCTGAATACAAGATTAACCAAAAAATAAATATCACTTATCCAGAGGGCCTGTAATTTTTTTTTAGTTAATCACATAATCACAGGCCCTCTGGGGCTGGGGGGATGGTGGGGACAGGGGTGGGAGGGGGGAGGACAGGAGAACCCATGGCTGATGTATAAAATAAAATAAAAGTAAGTAGTCCTCCTACATACAAATGATATATGGCTGAGAAAGAAATTGGGGGAAAACACCCTTTACAATAATCACAAATAATATAAAATACCTTGGGGTAACTCTACCCAAACAACTGAAAGACCTGTATGACAAGAACTTTGTCTTTGAGGAAAGAAATTGGATAGGATATCAGAAGATGGAAATATCTCCATGCTCCTGGATAGGTAGGATTAACATAGTAAAAATGGCAATCTTACCAAAAGCAATCTACAGATTCAATTCAATCCCCATCAAAACTACAATACAATTCTTCATAGACCTCAAAAGAACAATACTCAACTTAATATGGAAAAACAAAAAACCTACGATAGTTAAAACAATCCTGTACAATAAAGAAACTTCTAGATGTACCACTATGCTATAGCAATAAAAACAGCATGATATTGGCATAAAAACAGACAGGAGGATTAATGAAGACCTGATTTTTGACAAAGAAGCCACAATTATACAATGGAAATAAGAAAACGTCTTCAACAAATGGTGCTGGCATAACTGGATGTTGGCATGTAGAAAAATGCTAATAGTTCCATATCTATTGCCCTGCATAAAACTCAAGTCCAAGTGGATCAAAAATCATAGCATAAATCCAGTTATACTGAACCTGATAGAAGAGAAAGTGGGTAGTAGCCTTGAACACATTGGCACAGGAGACAACTTCCTGAATATAACACAGTAGCACAGACACTGAGATTGATAATTAACAAATAGGACCTCCTAAAACTGAGAAGCTTCTGTAAGGTAAAGGAAACTGTCAATAAGACAAAATGGCAGCCTACAAAATAAGAAATAATCTTCACCAATGCCACCATCTGACAGAGGGCTGATCTTTAAAATATATAAAGAACTCAAAAAACTAGACGTCTAAATACCAAATAACCCAATCAAAAATGGGGTACAGATCTCAATAGAGAATTCTCAACAGAAGATTTTCAAAACTTTGAGATACATTTAGAGAACTGGTCAAATTCCTTAGCCATTAAAGAAATGCAAATCAAAATAACTCTGAGATACCATCTTACACCTGTCAGAATGGCTAAAATAAAAAACACTGAGAACAGCTTTTGATGGAAAGGATGTGGAGTAAATGGAAAACTCCCCCACTGCTTGTGGGAGTACAGACTTGTACAGCCACTTTGGAGATTGGTATGGTGGTTTCTCAGAAAATTGGAAATCAATCTACTTCAAGACCCAGCTATATCAATCTTGGACATATACCCAAAGAATGCTCAAATATACCATAAGGACACTTGCTCAACTATGTTCATTGCAGCATTATTCATAATAGGCAGAACCTGGAAACAACCTAGATGCCCTTAACCAAAGAATGGATTTTAAAAGATGTGGTACATTTACACAATGGAGGACTACTCTGCTGTAAAAAAAAAAAAAAAATGACATCATGAAATTTTCAGGCAAATCGATGGAACTAGAAAAAAATCATCCTGAGTGAGGTAGCCCAGACCCTGACACAAAATCTTCTATCTATCTATCTATCTATCTATCTATCTATCTATCTATCTATCTATCTGTCTGTCTGTCTGTCTGTCCGTCTGTCTACATATCTATCTGTTTATCTATCTATCTGTTTATTTATTTATTTGTTTATGTTGTTGTTAAGCACAGGTCCCATGCCTAGTAAGTAGTACATAGTCACTATAACACAAAACAAGCTAAATGGTATTTGGGGGGATTTTTTGGTCTCATAATGCTGTGTTTGGACTTTATTTTTTTCATTTTCCTACCCTTCTTTTGCTTATATATAATGGTTTCAGATTTTATGGTATTTTTCTGCAGTCAGTGTGTGTGTCTCTATGTTTTTATGTGTTTATTGTGCTTTTTCTTTGTATCTTTATTTTTCTGTTTGTTTTGTTCTGTTCAAGTTCATTCGTTTGTTTTTATCTGATAATTTTTTCTTTTAGACACCTGGTTGTTTTGTAATAAGAGAGAGGAAGAGAGGATACAGATTTGGATGGATGGAGATTTAGGGAGGATATGTGAGGAGTCGGGGGAGTG
This sequence comes from Onychomys torridus, assembly GCF_903995425.1. Taxonomy (NCBI): domain Eukaryota; kingdom Metazoa; phylum Chordata; class Mammalia; order Rodentia; family Cricetidae; genus Onychomys; species Onychomys torridus. The sequence goes on from NC_050460.1 coordinate 53,611,062, forward strand.
GGGAGATCATAATTAGAATATATTGTATGAGAAAAATCTATTTTCAATAAAAATAAGAAAGTTCATTAACCGATGGAATCATCTCTTGAATTAAGCAATCATTTCTTTGAGGAAACAGTGAAGTTGCAAGTGAATCAAAAGGTCCACAAAACAGAAAAATAGTGGAGTTAGGTGAGGAAAATTCTGATGCTTCCATGAAGTGGAAGAGAGGACTCAGTCTACTGACTTGCATAAAGAATGACACCAACTTTAAGATTAAAAAAAAAATCTTTTCTTTAATACCTTGTTGATAGTCAATTAGTTTCAACTAGATTTTTATTTTATCCACAAAGCATGAAAGCTGAAACCTAGATCAATGAGAATAAGCCTTTTGACAGTAACCTTGAATTCTGTCTCTCCCTGTCTCTCTGTCTCTCTGTCTCTGTCTCTCTCTCCCTGTGTCTCTCTCTGTGTGTCGCTCTGTCTCTCTGTGTGTCTCTCTGTCTCTCTCTATCTCTCTGTCTATGATATAGACTCTGAGATGCAAATTTGTCTAAATTTTAAAGGAAAATATAACTTAATTAATTAGCTTGACATTAAATTCATACATGATAAAGTAAGTTTTTGCTGACAAATAATGTAGATTCTGACTAAAAATAATTTCATCCTAATCAAATTTTAAGCTACTGCAGTTTTAATCATGATGTGATTATAGTTACTTTTGGTTTTATAGTTCAATTGTTTATAAAAATTTTCCATAGTATTTTTTAAATTATTCATAATTTGACACACAAAAGATCATATTTAAATCTAAAGCATTTTCCTAACCTTTTAAAAGTCTTATTTTATCTAAGTGCAAATCATCTAATTAAAACTGCAGTCATTGACTTGTACATAAAATCATCCGAGTACAGGAAATTATTTAGCAAGTTGGAGATTCCTTTGAATACGCTGAACAATGTTTGCCTTGACTAGTTTGCTAACACCTGTATGGAAACCATCTCTTCATCTAGTCCTAAGTGCTCTTTGCCAGGGCTCAGCAAGATGCAGCTTTTAAAGTAAATGTTTTTGTAAATAACGACCTTGGGAACACAGATGTTCACATTGATTGACTGATTGGTGCCTGCTTTCATGTTTCAACCCTGACAGCAGGGTCAGCAAAGCTGAAAGTGTTTGTATTGACCCCTTCACAGAACACAAGCTTGGCAATCTCTTATTACTATGATAGGAGAATAAGGAAAAAATACATCTTTTCCCCACAAACCTTATGTCTTGATAAAAATAGAGTATAACTTTTTGATTCAGTTTTGAGAGCTTAAAAGATTCTCCCTATGCTTGTGGGTGAAAGAGCCCGAAGTTTTGCATGTATACAATGGGCAAGTACGTTCCCACTGAGCTATATCCCCTGCCCTTATATCTAAAACTTTTAAGCTACTGTCCTGGAGTTGCTAATCCCACCCAGAGTCCTGCACACATTGGGAAATTGAAAGCTTGGATTCAGTCTCAGTGGGGCACTGTTCCTGAGGATATACACATCCTGAATCAATGTATCTTTGTTTCTTTTGCTCTGAGCTCATTTCTGTAAAAAGGGATGCTCTGAGCTCATTTCTGTAGCTTATGTTATAGCTTCTGACCATATGGAAAGGGATTTACCTTTGACATATTTGTATTTGTAGATTCCTAACAAATGTTTGCCGGTTAGACTAACAGAAGAATATCACTTTCCTCCTCAAATAATCAAATTAGTTAAAAGTACATCATGAAAATGCATCACATACCTATAGTATTATCACTAATTTTATCATTTATTTTGTTAGGCTGTGATGGAATCCAGACTTTTTCAATTTATTTTTAATATCTAGGTGTAATAATTTTTCAGTTCTAGGCCCTTCCCCTCATATTGGGTGTCAGTGAGGATGAGCTCATGTTTTTAGACTTGAGGGTACAATCATACCAGTCAGAGCGTTGATAAGGATGATAATTGCTTAAAAGATCTAGATAATTAAAATTTCCTTTCTTACTTCCGGTGAACATTTTTGTTAGTTTCTTATTCTCTTTATTTTATAGTTTTTTTTCTTTTAAAAAAGCATGTCACACATTGTCAAGGACTTCATTTAGGAGACAATAGAAAGAAACACACATGAGGGAAGGTACTGTGTTAGAAATGTTGGGATGGAGGTGAAGGCATCTATGAGATATGAGCTTCACTTTCTTTCTTGTTTTAAGATTTGCCTGAATTATGTGTACATGTGTATGTCTGTGGATGTGTGCTCATGAGTGCAAATACCTGAAATTTTCAGATGTATAGGTTAAATCCCTTGGAGCTGACATGGATTTATAGTTGTGGGTGCTGGGAACTGAATAAAAGGTCTCTGTAGGAGCAGTATGTGTGTTTAACCTCTGAACCATCTTTCCAGTCCTTCAGTTTTCTTTCTTTAGAATATCTGAAGGGAAGAAAAAACAAACATCTGAATAATAGTGTATTTGTGTGAGGGCCACACACATATGTTTATCTTTGTTATTTTACATTGTAATTGATATGGTTCTGCACAAACCTAGTAGTTTCACCTCTACTGAGTTAAAGATATTTTAAGATCCAAGTGCCCATGCTGGAGAGCACACACATTGTACCTTAGTGAGTAAATGTTTTCAATCCTGTTTTCTCAGACCAATGACTTCATCTTTTCCTGTAAGTGATGCCACCATAACTAGTTCCTCAAGAGACTATCAGGGCATTTTCCACTACATCTGTCTAAATCCCAATTGGTTCATGTTAAACATCATAGAATGCCGTGCAAACTCACTTGTTTTCTTATTCACATTTAACTAAATGGCATATAACAAAGTTCACAAATAACAAAGTTCACATGAGATGTCCTAGATTTTTCTCTTTGAACCACAAAGAACAATGCATTAGATCTCAACATTACAAATGAAAATGAAATCTCTAATGTTTCCTGAAGGGATATGAAGGAAAAAAAAAAAAAGATTAGGTCATCTTGCACTAAAGTGCACTGTACTTTCCAGGGTCTTTTGTAAAGTTATTGGAAGAGCACAGATTGCATGGTCTATGTTTGATGGAAAATATGTGACTTGCCAAGGCAAGAGAAAGGTTTTATTTTTAACATAAGAAACAAAGTAACCGACTGGTCCTGACAAAAGCATAATTCAAAAAGTGGAAATTAGAACCTGGCTCCATAGGCATGAGTGTCGGGGAAAGCCCGCTCTCTACCTAGCAGCTCAGATGCTTCAAGAGTAGCATTACTGAATCCAACCTTTACCTTGCTTCACTAGCTGCAACCATGGCAGCCCATTTTCTAACAGGTCATCTTGAAAAGGATTGTTTTTTTTTCTGAAAGGAACCCAGGAACACCTGATGAGATGAATATGGTTTCTAGCATGGTGGCATGTTGTTTCTGTTCATGGTTGTGTGAATATGGTTTCTATGTGGTTGCTCAGGAGGAGTTGGAGGATGTATGCCTGTGTTCTTAGGGAATGCTTATAGTAATGGGTCTCAATCTTCCTAATGCTGTGACCCTTTAATATAGTTCCTCATATTGTGGTCACCTCCTAACCATAAAACTATTTTTGTTGCTGCTTCATAACTGTAATTTTGCCACTGTTCTGAATCATAATGTAAATATCTGTGTTTTTCAATGGTCTTTGGTGACCCCTGTGAAAGGGCCATTTACTTTCAAAGAGCTCATGACCCACAAGTTGAGAACCACTGGTTTATGGTACCCATGTTTATTAAAGTTAGCTGTAGCCTATTTTCCTTTATAAAAACTAGTTTTGACCTTTACATCATGATGTTTAATGAAAGCACCCAGATACAAAAATCCATCTGTATCCTCCACTTATTTAAAATGTCTAGACTAAGCCAGTGTATAGAGAAAGAAAACAAGCAGTGATTGCCAGGGATTGGAAAGGGAAGAGTGGAAGGTGACTTTTAAGAGGAAAAGGGAATGTTTTTGAAGTGATAAAATGTTCTGGATTCATGCACAGATGATCACAATGCTGAATGTTTTTGGAACTCTGTGTGTATACTGAAGAACAGAACTGAACTGCACATGTAAAAATAAGTTTTGAGGGTGTATATTATGCTTACTTTTTTTGCTATCATCTGAAGAACATGATTTTAGCCCCTTTGCATTAGACATGATTAGTACTGTGGTATTTTAGATATGAGTGACTTGGTTGTGTAAAAGGAAACAATTGTATTGCATGAATAAATTAATATCATACAGAACAATATGGAAACCTGTGATGTTCTTGCTATAGCAGGGTTTCAGGTAAGTTTTATCATTTTAAATTGAGCTTCTAGAAATTTGCGGAGATTTTTATTTCAATAAGAGTAAATTTCTTCATTTACATTTTTAAATTAAAAGGTAGTCTCATTGTGATTATTCTCTGTGTTAACAGGGCACCTAATGTGAATTTTAAAGTAAGTTTTCTGTTGTCAATGGTAGTTCTGGAGACCAGTGGGAACTGCACTTTGTCATGTTTAAAGAGGAGTCAGTTTCTTTTTGCATATACAGATCAAAAATTATTCAAAAGATCTCTTAGGTAATATACATTTCACAAATGAATAACAAGGAATAACAAGGGTACAGGCCAGTATTTTTTTTTTCCTGTAAAGACTCGTAGTGAATTTTTGTACCATTTCATTCTGTAATAACAACATCATTTTAGCCACCTGCCCCATTTAAACAAAAACACAGGCAAAGGTTTTATATAGACAAATAGATGTGATTGTTATCATTAATGCGTGCTTGAAGAACAGACTGGAGTTTAGTGTTGTGGTTGCCCAGACCAGATCAGAGCAACCTTGAAGATTGAGCAGTGAATCATGGCTAGGATATGATGCCAAAGGAATGGGAAGTAGAGTGCAGTCTACTACATGCACACACCGAGGCCCATGGCTGCATGTGCACAGTTATCTATGAATATGGTACAACATTAAATCATCGTGATGGTGGTTAGAATGAGAAATGTCTCCCATAGACTCAGGCAGTTGAACATTTCCACTTGGCATGCTTGTCAGAAGTCATTTGGTCTTGGGTTTCTTGAGTGCAGAGGAAAGTGACCAGCACGAACCCATTGTTGCTACTTCCAAGTCTTCCTTGACATCATAGAATGATGCTTCTTACACTGCTATCTAGCAAAAACCCATCATACCTTAAAAATCACATGCTAGAATTGGTCTCAAGAATTGATCTCTATTGTGTTCTGTGTGTCTATATATCTCTATGTTTATGGTGGTACTGACTCTTGATTATTCTAGCATTGGGGAAGAGTGAAATGAGTGTGTCTTCCATGTTTTTTTTTTCCAAGATTGCTGTGTGTATTTTATAGTACCCTTGTGATATGCTGTTAGGGTAGGCCTTTCAAGTCTACAAAATGAATTCATTGGTATTTTGAGAGGGTCATATCCAATTTCTAAAAAAGCTTTGGGTAGAATTGGAATTTTTAACAATATTAAATATAGTAATCTATGAACATAGGATGTTTCTACTTATTTTTATATGAACTTTTTCAGCAATATTTTACAGATTAACTTGTACAAGCTATTGAAGTTTTTGGTTAATTCCTAAGTAGGTTTTTTTAATTTCACTTATTGATGATTGATTGATTTGTGTTTATATATCTGCATCTGTATGCCGTTGTGTATATGTAGAGTCAGAGGAGAGCTAGCAGGAATTGGCTCTCTCCTGTTTACCTGTAGGTTCTGGGTATTGAACTCAGGTCCTCAGGCATATCAACAAGTGCCTTTACCTACTGAGCCATCTCACTGACCCAACTCCCAAGTATTATTTTATTATTGTCAGTGCTGTTATTGATGGCATTGTTTATATTCCCTTTTCCTACCATCCATTGTTTGTGTGTAGAAATGCATCTGGCTGGGCGGTGGTGGAGCATGCCTTTAATCCCAGCACTTGGGAGGCAGAGACAGGTGGATCTCTGTGAGTTAGAGGCCAGCCTGGGCTACCAAGTGAGTTCCAGGAAAAAGGTGCAAAGCTACACAGAGAAACCCTGTCTTGAAAAACTGAAAAAAAAAAATGCATATGATTATAGTATGTTGACTTTGTATCCTATGCTTTGCTAAATTTCTTTCTTGCTTGCTTATCTATTATTGTATCTATTATTTATGTGTATGTGTATGCACCTACACATACTTATGTGCACCACAGGCATGCAGATGACCATCAAGACCCCAGAGTGGGTGTCAGATACCCTGGAACTGGAGTAATAGACAATTGTGAGCTTTCATGTGGTTGTTGGAAGTTAAACCCAGGTCCTCGCAAAAGCAGTCAGTGATCTCAACCCCTGAGCCATCTCTCTGGCCCATGGCTCTGGTAGTTTTATATGAGATATTTAGAATTTTTGGCATGTATGATCAGGTCATATATAGGAAAAATTTGACTTTTTTCTTTCCAGTCTGTAAATTTGTCTTTTCCTTGTCTCATTGTTTCGGCTGAATCCCAGCTTGGAGATGAGTGGAAATGGTAAAAATGTCACCTTTATTGTGTTTCTGATTTTAGTGGAAGTACTCTCAATTTTTCAGCTTTGAGTATGACATTAACCGAAGACATTTCGTGCATGAATTGTATTGGTTTAGGGGTAAATTGGCCTTATCACAAGCAAATAGTCCTTTCAATACATTGATGAATAGGCTTGGCCATGTTCTGTTGAAGACTGTATCAGTGTTCCTTCATAATGGTTAACATTCCATAGTCCTCTTGTGGAAATGCTAGACACATTCATCAAATGAGAAAACAGGATTGATGCTAACTCAGTTGATATTCTGCAGAATTCAATGGGCCTCATATTCCCAAGATGTTGCCTTTCTGATTCAATTTCTCAGGAGTTTTAGGCCTATTTAGATTTTCTAATTATTTTAGCAGTTTATTTGTCCTTCATGTGTTTGAAATTTTTAGAAATCTGTCTATTACATCTTCTTCACTTAAATTCTTACTGTCCAATTATTTATTGTAGTCTCTCACAATTCTAATTACTGTAGAGTAAATATTAATGGTCTAATTTTTATTTCCTGTTTTATTAACTTGACTCTGTGCTCTATTTTCCATTCTGTCTAACCCCAGGCTCTTTTCTCATTATCTGGAGGCCAGATATCCAGTAATGATTACTTTCTTCTGTATTCTCTCTCTCCCTTGAAATAGGTTATATTTTGGTCAGGACTTTCTATCATGTCATCTCTATGTGTAGACTGTGTGTTTGCGTGTTCTGATTTTATTGTCAGGAGACCAGTCCAAATTGATTAGAACCTTAATAATCTCATTTTAAACAAGTCACTTTTTTACTCTTCTCTCATATATTACATCCTGACCTCAATTTCCCCTCCATCCCCTCCCAAAATAACTTAAATCATGAACAAGGTAAGTCTATCCAGTCTCTCCATATCTATTAAATATAGTACTTGAAGTTCAAGCTGGAGCAATAAGACATCAAATGTAGATCAAGGGGATACAAATTGGAAAGGAAGAAATCAAACTTTTGCTATTTGTAGATGATATAGTAGTATACATAAGCAACCCCAAATATTCTACCTGGGAATTCCTACAGCTGATAAACACCTTCACTGAAATGGCTGGATAGAAGATTAACCAAAAACAAACAAACAAACAAACAAAACAAAACAAAACAAAAAGCAGTAGACTTCCTACACACAAATGACAATTAGGCTGAGAAAGAAATCAGGGAAACAGCACTATTCACAGTTGCCACAAATATTAGAAAATATCTTGGGGTAAGTCTAACCAAGCAAGTGAAGGATCTGTATGATAAAAATTTCAAGTCTTTGAAGAGGAAGTTGAAGATATCAGAAAATGGAAAGAATTCCCATGCTCATGGATCAGTATTATTAACATAGTAAAAATGGACATCTTACCATCTACAGATTCAGTGCAACTCCCATCAAAATTCCAACACAAATTCTTTACACACTTTGAAAGAACAATACTCAACTTCATATGGAAAAACAACAAACCCAGGATAGCCAAAACAATTCTGTGCAATAAATAAATCACTTCTTTCAAGACCCTACATTCAATGCAATCACGTTGTGTAGTCCTGGAGCTTAAGGCTTCATCACATGTGTTTTGAGCATGCACTCTCCAGCCTGTAACACATCTGAATACTTATTCCAGTGCAAAGCTTTATTGCACTGAATTAAACTAGTTCAGACTCTTTGGAATCCTGTGTGGACTCTTATAAAGTGTCACTCTTGTCCTTTACTCCTAGAGTTTTAATTCTTACAGACTACTTTCCTCCATATTAGTGACAATCTGGTGTTCAGCTGCTCATGTTACATGTCACTGAGCAATTACATGTAAGTTGAATGTTTATGAAAATCCTTCTATTTGACCTGTGAAATATTCTTTGGAAACAATTCCATTCCTATTGGTGTTTTTAGATGTTATCTTATACCTTTATAACATGGGCAAATGTAGTGGATAGCCATCCCAGCATTGGCCTGGAAGTTCCAACCCCCATTGAGGCTTCAGTAATGATCACGCCCACAAGGCGGGGCAGAGGACGGAGCGGAAGACCGAGGATCAAGAGGAGGTCGCTCTCTTGGTTCGGGGACGCTGGACGCAGGAGGTGGACCGAGCAGAGTTCTCCAGAGAACACCGCCGGACTGTGCTATGCCTTTGCCAGACCCTGCAACCTACCCCTTCATTTGTAAGTTACCCCACAAAATAAACCTCCCTTTTAACTACGTGGAGTGGCCTTAATAATTTCACCAATAGGCAAAAGTCACCTCTTTTGTAATGATTGCTTCTAATCTGGCATTTTCTCAACTATGTTTCATTTCGGCCAAGGGAACTATCAGAACTCAACACCTACAAGTGGAGATTTTTTTTTCAGTGCAGGTTTATTGGTGTCTCTGTTAATTTTCCAATGATAGATGTTTCTTCAAATACTAGGTATTTGAAGGCTGTCTACCTTTAGCTCTTAGTAGATTTGAGAATAGCTAATGAATTCTTTCAATTTAATTATATATGTACATATCAGAACTTAGATAAGTGAAAAGCATTGTATTGACCAGACACCAGGCTAGTAAATACTATCAAACAGCAATGATGACATGGGTCCTTATAACACAGACACATTTTATCAGTATACTTCACTATGTGTCCAACTGGACATTGAACACGAAAAAAGAAGGTCAGCATGACACATTTTTTAAGAAAATCTATTATATATTTAAAAGCACCATGTAGAACACCCATTTCATGAATCAAAACTCCAATTAATGTGTATGGCACACAATTAATTTGCATAATTTCAAAGTCCCTTGGTTTATGTTTTTTCATTTGTTTACAAATCAGAGAATAATGATTAAAAATCAAGTGGATTCTCCTCAGTGTGGCCCTTTTATATGCCCATCTGCAAACGTGCACACACTTTACAAAGAAACTCAATGCAGGTTGCAGTCCATATCAGATCTAGGAAAGCAGTAATACCTCATGTCATTCTCAGAAGCCAACTGGATGGCCAGTGATATGATGACTGAACATGGGATGCCTATGTCATCTTACGGTGCTGTGAAGAAGAGTGAACAAGGATGCAACTGTGAGGGGTATAGCACATTGACCTCAAAGGAATACCACTATAATATTATTAAAATAATTTTGCTTTATTCTGATTGTGACTGCTTGGCTGTGTGTGAGCTGATGTATAGTACATACTAGATCTATTCAGTAATGTAATCAACATTCTAAAAATAGACAAGATGCTTGAAAGTAAAGGTTATTATAAGGTTTGAGTGTGGAAGTTAAATAGCACGAAATGTCAATTGGATTTTGAGATTTGTCTAAAAAGTCATCAAGCAATGGGAGTCCTGCCTGCTTTGCCATTTGTGCTTATATTGATTAATTGCAAGATTAATAAATTGTAAGCTTTTAAAATCTAGAAAGGAAAACACGGTTAACCTCACACAGGCTGAATTTTATAAAGTTATTTCTAAGTATGCTAATCTTGCTGATATTAAAAAGTAATAACCATTTGGCTCACATCCACTATAGCATGTTCAGTGTTATGCAGATGGATCTGACAGCCAAGTGATAAGGAACAGTGGGTAGGTGTGCAGTGCCCTCCCCAAGTGATGGAATGATTGTATAAAAATGTATAGAAGAACTAAAGCATTGTTTTTTAGGTTGTTCCCTCCAGAGCCTTGGCCTGTGAATTATGTTAAATGTCCATGATCTGTTGTTTGTAATGTAGTGGTTCATCACCCTCATTAATGTACACACTGGGTAAACCTATGATTTCCTGTCCTTATGAAGAGTGTATTTGGCATTGTGAATAAGGACAAAGAAAATGAATATTTTGGGTAAAAGGCACAAACAGAAAGTCAAAGGGAGCCCTAAGGATGTTGGGGATTTTGCAAGGATAGAGACTTCTAGGACAATAGTAAATAGACAGGGTGATTATAAATAATTTGGATCATGGTGTTGGAGGCTGGAATGTTGAAGTTGAGGGAGCTGTGGTGGGAGTGAGGGACAATAATTGCTGCCTCAGGTAACCCCTGACAGAAGATGGAGTGGAGAAAGGAAGAGAGTATATACTAGATGGAGCAAGTAGGTCCAATTCACTTTCATATCAACCTACTCTTTAAATGCTATCAGCCTGAGGTCAATTCAATTAGCCAATCATGAGGTTAGAACCCTTCTGATATCATCTCACCTTAAAGGTCAACTTTTTAATATAAATGTACTGGGCTAACACTTCCAACACATGAACTCCAGGGAACATTTAGATCATATGGAAAAGCTGAAGTAGGTAGTAGACAATACTTACATACTTTCTTATTCATATTTTCAGTCATTAGATGCAGAAAACATTCTTACAACATAATCATGGGTCCTGAAAGGAAAAATGGACATATCTTTGGTGACAAGCTGGTGTTCAAAGGATATATTAAATCATGCTTTGCAGTTTGTTCCCATTCTGCTCTAAGATCCTTTTGAATAGGTGATAAGTGTCATTCTCTGTGTGGCAGTGAGATCATGTCACTCAATGTACCAAAATATATCACACTGGGCTGGAGAGATGGCTCAGCCGTTAAAGACTAGGCTCACAACCAAAATATCACACTGTTGGGCTTCATAGGTTGGCTAGATCCAAGTCAGAAGAGAGGTGTTCCTTTCAAGGCTTGGAAGTCATCAGCAAGGAGCCAAGGAAAGGCCACATCTCTCTTTCAGAAAGTTTAAAATCTTAAAGAGTATCTTGTTCTAATAGCAAATGGACAATGGAATATTGGGAGTGACCTAGGAGGATTATAGCTTCTGGATTCCATGTAGCAATCGCTCTTACTGCTGAGCAGTCTCTCTAGTTCCTTTGCCTGACTAAATGAAATAGCTGTCTTATTCTTATTCTGGTTTTTTTTTTTTTTTTTTTTTTTTTTTTTTTTTTTTTTTTGGTTTTGTTTTGTTTTAGTGTTTCAAGATAGGGTTTCTCTGTGTAACAGTCCTGGCTGTCCTGGAACTCACTTTGTAGACCAGGCTGGCCTCAAACATACTGAGATCCAACTTCCTCTGTCTACCAAGTGCTGGGATTAAAGGCATGCGCCGCCGCCGCCGCCGCCGCCGCCGCCGCCACCACCCAGCTGTCTTATTCTTTTGTTGTAGTTTTTCTTCATAAATTTTGGAATTGCTTATGTAGATCTCATCCATTTCTCTGTCACTGGGCAATCCCTGTGTCTTTCTTAGGGTCCTGTTTTTTAGGTAGCCTCTCTGGGATTGTGTAGCAGTCTAGTCATCTTTGTTTTACATCTAGTATCCTACTATGAGTGGACCTGCCTGTACTGAATCTACCAGGTTGTGCTGAAGTCTTGGCCCTGGAGGAGATGGGAATAGAGGGGAGGGGCTGGGGGAAGGTGGGGGCGAGGACAGGAGGAGGGAGGACAGGGGAACCCATGGCTGATATGTAAAATTAAAACACAAATATAATAAAAAAATTTGGAATTGTTTCTGTGCATATCTCTCAAAAACATTTTCTACTTATTTGTCTCATGATTTTAATTTTCTGAATTAGTTACCTCCTGAACATTTAAAAATGAATAGATGGAGGACTTAAAGGATTGGTAAGAATGGAATTCAAAATTTACAAAAACTTACAATATTGGACTTGAGTCTTAGTTGGTAAATAGAGATTGTGAATGCCAAAGTAGAAAAATAAAATAAAGTCAGACAGATGGAGAGGGAGGGAGGAAGAGAGAGAGATAGATAGAGAGAGAATACTTTAATATACTTACTACCATAAAATAGAAATTAATTGTCCTTGATGCTATGGATATCACTCTGTATAAATAAAATGCTGATTGGCCAGTAGCCAGGCAGGAAGTATAGGCAGGACAAGCAGAGAAGGGAATTCTGGGAACAGGAAGTCTGAGTCAGGAGACATCAGCCCACTGTCCAGAGAGCAGCATGTAAAGGCAACAGGTAAAGCCATGGAACACATGGTGACATATAGATTAACAGAAATGGGTTGAGTTTAAGGGTAAGAGCTAGTCAGTGGTAGGCCTGAGCTAATGGCCAAGTGGTTTAATTAATATAAGCTTCCGAGTGATTATTTTATAAGTGGTTGCAGGGTCCATGAGGCTGGGAAGGATTGGAGAAAACTTCAGCTACACCTTGATATTTAGGGAAAAGCATGCTTGTTCACATTATTCTTCATAATTGCTTTATTAATGATGTAATGTTAATAGTACTCAGTTATAACCAAAATCTATCAGTCAATAACCAAAACTAATTGCTTACATTACACATGTGAACAGAGGGTATTACTACCAGTTTTAAGTGATCCCTAGGATGAAGGGCATGCCAAGATAAAGGCACACAGTCTCATCCTAAGAGCTACCTCATCATCTGCATCCCTTTATTATCAGTTCTTAGATGCTAGCATCTCTCTCATGATATGTACTCATTATAGTGACATGGGCCACTTTTTTGTATATGTAAATTCAGATATCTTATTTAATAAAATATTATTAATTATATAAATGTAATTATATAAATTATAAAATATTCAGCACATTTCCATATTTTTTAAGATTAATTATTTTAATTTTCTCTATCTGTGTGCATGTGTGGATGTGTGTACATATATATGGTGTCCAGAAGAATTTAGAGATATTGGATACTCTGGGGCTGGAGTCACAGGCAATTGTGAGCTACCTGATGTGGGTGCTGGGAACTGAACGCAGGTCCTTTTCCAGAACAGTGTTCACTCTTACCCACTGAGCCATCTCTCCAGCTCCTTTGCCTAACTAAATAAAATAGCTGTCTTATTCTTTTATTGTAGTTTTTCTTTATACATTTTAGATTTGCTTCTATGCATGTATCTCAAAAACATTTTTCTACTGATTTGTCTCCTGATTTTAATTTTCTGAATGGTGTTTTTCAAAGAGATTTAAAAAAAATACAAAGTCTTAGAGCTTGTTTTTATTTCTGGTTTTGAGAAATTGCTGGCCCCAAGAACACCTAATTCCTTCTTGTGTTTCGTAATCTCAGGCTTTGTGCTTCAGTCTACGGTCCATTTTGGGTTTTTGTTTCCCAGGAGGACATTCAGTGGTAGTCATCTTCTGCTTTAGATCACGAGACTCTGATTCCTGAACTGTCCTTTGGTATCACACAGCGTTTCTAAGTCCTAAGTAGCATATAGTAGATTGCCTACCTTTGCTCAGAGACAAGAATCAACTTCATCTTCTAACATGGTTGTCTGCACAGTGTTCCTTAAAAACATCCTAGAAGAATGTGCCCTAGGTCACAATATGCAGGATGGTGCCACATTGGAGAATCATCTCTTTTTTTTTTTAATCTTCTTTTCTTGTGTTTTTTAAGAATGCTTTCAGTTTCTTGATCCCCTTGATCTGAACTTACTAATTCCTTTATAGAATTAGTAATTTTTGAATTCCCCCCCATTACCTTTACCTTCTCTTCCTGTTTTCTGTCACAAGCTGTGCTTGGATACTGTAGGTCATGAGAATTTCCCCATGACTCACTCTGCTTTAATGTTTTCTAGAATTTATTTGAGTTCTATTTGTATATTTCTTATTGAAATGTCCTGAATTGAAATGTCCATAATATTTCTTCTCAGTGTGGAAAAAAAATGGGAATCTATGTAAAACATATTTTAAAAGATGTAATGTTGGTTCAGTTGGTGCAGCTCTATATTGTAGAAAAGTTTCAGGACATTGAAATGACAAAGGGGCTTTGAGAGTAGCCACCTAAACTCATGACATGAAAATGCAAGAGAAAGAAAGCAACATACAGAAACTGGATTCCATCAAACTGAAAAGCTTTGGAGCAGCAAAGGGAACAGTGCCAGAGGTAACAAGAAAACCCACAGAATGGAGGAAACATTATACACTCTATTTGTGACAAGGGTTTGATGTCCAGAATATAAGGGAAACTTAAAAAAAAAAATCTCAATAGCAATGCCTTACTAAATAATCCCATTAAAATGGGTTATAGATATAAGTAGACATATTCTCAGGAACATGTACAAATGATGAGCTGGTAATTGCTGAATATGCTCAAGATCACTAATTACCAGAACATAAAAATCAGAACCCAAATGAGATCTCACCTTGTTCCAGTAAGAGTGCCTATGAACACTAAGTAAGTTCTGGTGAAGATGTAGAAAAAAGGGATCTCTTATGTACTGTGTGAAGGAATGTAAGTTAGTATGGCCATTGTGGACTGCCTCAGGAGTTAAAGCAGAACTAGTATATGATTAGCAGTCTTGACTGAGCATATAAACAAATGATATCACCACTTGAAAGAGGCATCTGCAGCATCATGTTTATTGTAGCCCCAGTCACAATTGCCGAGACACTGAGTGAACTAAATGTCCATTAATTGATGAGCGAAAAGAAAGGATGTGGGCCAGATGCAAAGTGGATCATTTTCAACTAGAATAGGAATGGAATCTTGGACCCAACTGGAGATCATTACACCAAGTGAGATAAGTAAGGTATTTAAAGACAACCACATTGTTCTTTCTCCTTTGTGCCATTAGGAAAAGGTATCTCATGGAATCTCAGTGTGTGATGTGGAGAGTCAAGGAGAAGGGAAGGTTGGTGAATGGTACCTAAGGACTATATAGTTGTGAAGTGAGATAGATGTCCTGGTGTGTTGTTGTGCACTAGGGTTATGCTGGAAAATGATAATGGAATTTTTTATACCAAAATCTTCAGAAGAAATTATAATTTTCCTACAAAGAAATGATGAGTATTTGATAAGTTATCCCCAAGTAAACATTACTTAATCTTTACATGTATCAAAATGCCATATGCTATGCCATGAATGTGTGCAATATATAATCAGTTTAATTTAAACTTACTTATTTCAAGTTTAAAAATTAAAAAAATATATTTCAAAAAATCTGGAATCTAGCTCCAAATAACTCAAGTAGCATTTCTTATAGGTTTAAAAATGCCTTTTTTTCCAAATGTATAATGCTAGAATAGCAGCTTTAAAAAGAAATTCTAAAAATTCTATTGTTTCTCAATATTGAGGTTGAGAAGATAATATCAAAACCCCAGGCAAAGACTTTGGTCTTCAGAAAAGTTACTCTGTCTTCAAGGTGTCTCATTTTGACAACCATCTTGCCTCACTGCGCTCAGCAGGGCATACACACCCCATTTCAATCTGTTTCTGAGGAGGTGCTTTCCTGGCCTGGCCTGGGTTTGGAATGACTTCTGAAAAATGCATTATGCCCCATGTTGAGAATTCATGCATGTGCTGTTTCATATGCTTACTTCCCTTTTAAACTCACTCTAACATAATTAAACCATTGTATTTTGATCTTCCTCCCCCCAAAAGCCATGGTATTTGAACAAATATTTTTAGCATTAGGAGAAACCTGACCATGAATGAGTGTGTCCCACTGTGGGCTCACAAATTGTTCAGCCTTGCAGATCACTGGACTTGTCCAGCGGGCAGGTGTGGCTGGGGTGCCACTGGACGGCTGTCACATAGTCACAAAATGTCACCAGAGATGGAAAACCTTCAGATTTACTTACCCCACAGGAGTTGTTTGAATGAGAAATGTCCACTATAGGTTTAGGTATTTCAACGGGTTATCTTCAGTTAGTGATGCTGCTTGGGGATGTGGTAGAGCCACTAGGAAATGGAAAACCTTGAAAGCTCACCTCTTTCATAGTCTGGATTTTTCTGTTAATGGTGTCTAGTCATGTCCATTGTCTTGCAAATGTTATGACTGAATTTTCTTTACAGCTGAGTAAGAGTCTGTTGTGTGTGTACTGCATTTTCTTTACTCTTCATCTCTTGTTGGGCATCTACATGGTCCCTTTTCCTGCCTATGGTAAAGAATGAGGCCATATACATGGATGTATAGGTTTCACTGTAGTGCCCTGCCTTTGAGTACTTCCTGTGTGTAATTGGGGTCAGTGTAGCTGAGTCCCAGGTTCATTTTTAAGTTATTTGGAGAAACTGATGGTTGCAGAAATTTACATGTTAAACATTAAGAAAGTAAATTGGCATTCCATTTCCAGACATTTTTTCAAAAGGTTTACATATTATAAACATTTTGATGTAGTCTTTTAATACACACACACACACACACACACACACACACACACATATATATATCTTCATTTATATCTATGTCCATGTATCTGAATCTATCTTATCTATATCTATATCTGATTAAAAACTAAGAAATTCCAAAGTGATTAATTCTACGTGAAACACTCCACACCTGCAGTATGGCAGACACTTAAGAAAAACAATCACTGCAAACAAATGAACTGATAACCAAAACCTGCTGAGAGCCACTAAATATAGTTTTACAATTTAATGAAGTTTACAAACGTGATTGTATTTGCAAGAGGCAGGATGAATGGAAGAACACAGAAGTAGATATTGAATGTGACTCAGTCCCTACCTCATCCCTGTTCAGGGCTGAGCTCTGAAATGAAAATTTAATTATTATCTGAAGACAAAAATGTGTCGATTATGTAGATTTTACTCTTAATTTTTGAAAATTAATTTCAAAATTAATTAAGCTGTTTTATTTATTTTCTGATGAGATAAAGTATTTTCTCCTATCTTTTAGCAGTTTCCATGGTGATGCTTTATAAATGAAGTGTGACCTAAGCACAGTACACTCACGCTGCAGGGGCAGGATAGCCAGCTGGTAACATTCAGAATTCAAGACCACCAAAACTCAAAATAATTACATCTTGTTCTTTATAGAAAAAAGTTTCCACTTTCATTATACTTTATCTTGAAATTAATCATTTTGAAAACTCAACACAGTGGCAATAAAGAAGCCCAATCAACTCCATACCATCAGGTGATGCGAAACTATTATTAAGATACCTACATATGTTTGACATGTTTGTCGAATCTGTTTACTCCTAAAATGATGGTTTCATGGAGTTGCTGTTTCTAAGCAGAGGCTCGAGGGACTTGGTGAAGAACTAGCCTCACATGCAGAAGCCAGGGCTTCTCAACCTTTCATCTTCACATTAGATATTTAAAGGAATATGACAGGGGCTGAGAAATGTCACCATCCTAAAATTGTCTGATGCTCCAATTTGGACACTGTTTAAAGAACATCACTTAAGGCAGAGAACTCCCCAGTCTTTCCTTTTTTCCTTCTTCTGAAATTTCTCTTTTGCTCTGAGTCCCGCTATAATAAAAAAAGACAGAAACCTTCCACTATGTAAAGCACAGATTTCTTTGTGATTATCCATGTCTTCATGCTCTCCAGAAACTAAAGGGCCTTGTGGACAATGCAGACTGAATTAGTACATTGCAGATAAAAGCCTGGACCTTAAGCTCCTAGTTAAAAGGCAGACGATTTTCCCAGTTCCAAGGAGCTACTTTCCCTTCGCCATGGTCTGAACATTGCTATTGATTTTTCCAAAGAGGGCTTTAAGAACTGTGATCATCTACAATGTAGCTTGCCAGTTTTCTTAAAAAACTGAATTTCCTTTCCTTTCCATTCTATAGAATTCTGCTTGATTGATTTCCTATTTTGCTTTCACCTTTTCCTTAAAGAAGACCTGACCCACTTTGGTAAAATGTGTAAAGTAACCAGCATCTGACATCAAGCTGAGCCTCTTGTCTCCTTGATCTTGTCTCCTCACACTTTTTCCGACACACCAGCCCACAGACGTCCCCTGTCGTCCTCACCTTCCTGCTTTTCCACATTCCATCCTTGCAAATCTTCCTTATAGACGAACTGTCACCACACACTCTCCCTGTACAATATTCCCACACTTGTTCCACACTGCTGTCTCCACATTGCCTCCTCCTTAGTACTCCATCCCCTCATGTAACAAAGGCCACCAGGAGAGTATTGGCTTTATTTTCCTGTTAAGTTTGTTTTGGAATTGACAGGCAAAGTGGGGCCGTTGTATCTACAAAACAGCTTGATAATTAAGAATGGACATACCTACCTGATACCAAAACAAAATTTCAGCATGCTTTCCTTCTGACCAAAATATTGCTTCTGTCCCATGTGAATTCTTTCTTGGCCCATCCCAGAAATCTACTTCAAATTGTGTGAGGCTCATCTCTCTCATCTTGATTACAAACTGATACTTGGATATTAGGAGTTACAATTGTGATCTTTCACCCACATGGTACCTTGTAAAGACTGCAGGGATGATGTCCATTCTCACATCAAAGTGGAAATTATATCGAACAAATTTAGCTTTTAAAAAAATGATTAATTTTTTAATTTGTGTGTGTGTGTGTGTGTGTGTGTGTGTGTGTGTGTGTGTACATGTGCCTGTGGGCTTATACACATGTGAATACAGTCCTGAGTTCTGATGTGGTAGAGGCTCTGAGAGTGGTTATATCTCATCAAAAGCTGGAATTCACTAAGAGAGAAAAGAAAAACCTTCAGCATCTCTCACAGGGCAACAACTATGATGCAGACAGGGAAAATCCAGCACTCAGATGAAAGCTACCTTTGGAGGAAGGAACCCACAGCATGAATGTTGTACCTGTTCAGTCAAGATCAACTAACAGCAGAGCTCAGAGTCCAGGGGACCTGAAAAAGCTTCAGATATCATTGAACTGGGCAAAAAACCAAGAGCCAATTGACACAGTGCAGGAGTTTTTGTTGAAATGTTTCCTCAGGATCCAGGAAGCTGCTGACTTGGGAAGATGAATCATTAGCTCGAATGAAGGAGAAAAATATTCCCTCAATGATAATTTCAGGTTTTATTTCTCCATCATATTTGTAATACATAATCATTTCATTCACTATCTCTAAGAGAAACTAAATCATGTATGGTTATTTTACTCATGAGAATCTTTGTATTCAAGTTCTCTCTCTCTCTCTCTCTCTCTCTCTCTCTGTCTCTCTCTCTCTCCCTACCTCTCTTACTTTATTAGTTATTTCAAGATTTGTATAGCATGCATGCTTCATCATATCCACCTGCCTCCAAGTCTCAGATTCACTCCTCCTTCCCTCCCACTCATCTTTCTATCCTTGAAAATAAATACTTCAAGACTAATTTGTACTGCTCAAATATTCCATGTGAGCATATAAGATTTACAAGGGACGACACTCATAGAGAAAAACTGATTCTTCCTTACCTAGCAGCTAACAGTTGCCAATAGCTCTACTAGTAGGAGTGGAATTACGTGCTCAATTTCCCTCTCCGTGCTAAGGTTTGGTGTTGGGTGGTCTTGCACGACCCTAAAACAGGACATGTATCCTGCACCCTCTCACTATACACCCACAGTCAAGGTTTGTCACAGAAGAATGGTTTGGAATGAGTGTAAGAATCTGTGGGGCGTGAATACAATGAAATTTCTTTTGGACACAGGAAGGCAGCTGCACATATGAACTCATAGTGACTATGACGAATCATGCTCAAAACCTATTAAAGTCTTTAAGAAATTGACTGCAGACATATTAAAGTATCTGTTTCTTAGATAATATTCTTTCCCTTTACAAAGACCCATGATACAAAAGCTTTGTTTACCAGATGAAAAGCTGGCTCTTTGTTCAACTCTCTTGTATAGGAAATTGTCTAGTTATTGGCAAAGTTAGTTGTAAAATGGGGGACAAATCACCTTTTCAATGAATGCATTCCTAGTCTCACTCCATTGGAGCCCCTCCTAAAGAGACCTGTGAACCGGATATTGCTAACTTCCATTTAACCAGGTCCCTAGGTCAAATGATTAGCACATGGCTGTGATTAATTAGCCTTGCTGTGTATTTTGTACTATTGAAGATGAATAGTTCATCTGCTATCCAAAATATACATGGGATGACCTTTTACTAATTAAAAATGTAACAATGATTATTTCAAATTATTTAGTGTTGACTGTTTTTGAATGAAAGACTTTCTATATAGCCCAAGCTGACCTGGAAGTCTCTATGAAGTTGCAGTTCCTCTGGCCCACGTTTCCAAGTACGGGGATAGCAGGACGGGAAGAGCCCACCAGACAATTATATCACATTTGCTCATCATGGAGGTTATGGATATCAGAAAGACAAAGAGTTTGATCAAATTCATAGGTAAAATGCGGGTAAAGTGACCGAAGTTTGACTGTCAGAGTGTATGTTATTTTCTCCTCTATCTTTGTCAATTAGTCAATTACCTAATTTGATTAATACTGGGATAAAGCTCTGCAAACAAATTCATTGATCCACTTCATGCTGACTTCAAACATAAATTTTTCTATTTAAATTTCTGTTACTTGTTGCTCATCTGCACAGAAGTTAAACAGTCATGCACTGTGCCATCTTGTTGTCCTTTTTTTCTCCTGTTCCTCTGGTTCATCTCCATTCTCTTCTTTCCTTCTCTTGCCTGTGATGCATCTTTGAGGTTTTCCACCAAGAAAGTCACACCATCTCAGTTCCAGTATCTATCCCTTTTGTCTTCTTGTCTCACTAGCTAGGCCCCCAGGATGATGTTAAATGGAAATTATGAAAGAATTTATCATCGCATTGTCCATGATTATCCAGGGTTTGTGTATGTACTTCATTGAAAATGACTTTAATTTGGTAAAAACTTTTATTAATGTGGGTGTTGAATTTTATTGCCAAATGATCTGATGGCCTGGGGCTTCGTAAACCTGAACCTTTTAAGCTGTAGTGAACAATGACCTCACAATGTGGGATAAATCCCATTTGGATGGGGTGCCTACTATTTTTATATATCAGATTCTATTTGATAATTCCATATTGAAGTGATTATGCAATTACATTAAGAGAGATAGTTTTGTCACTTTGGCTTTCTTGTAAATTCTCTGTTGACTTGGATGTTAGCTGTTGTGGTGGACCCATGGGATGGATTCCCTTTAATTCTCTTTTGTCCATGACATCATAAAGAATTGGTACCATTTTCTGTCCTGGCATTTGATACAATTCATCTGTATCTTAACTGTGCAGCTGGTGCCTCTCCTGCTCCTCTCCCTTCTGCTTCTCTTTGTCCCCCTCTTCCTCCTCCTCTTCCTCTTGATCCAGCTCCTGCTCCTTTTCTTCTTTGAGTTGGGATTATTGATTTTTAGTCATTTTCATTACCTAACATATAGGTTTATTGCTATACATTTTCTTTCTTTCTTTCTTTCTTTTTTTTTTTTTCCGAGACAGGGTTTCTCTGTAGCTCTGGAGCCTGTCCCGGACTATAGTGATATTTTATTTGTACTGAAATGTGATTTTATTTGTATGTTAATAAAGTTGCCTTGAGGTCAGAGCAAGCCAGAGCAGAAGCTGGGTGGTAGTAGTGCATGCCTTTAATCCCAGCACTTGGGAGGCAGAGCTAGGTAGATCTCTGTGTGTTCCAGGACACAGACAACATGGCAGACACACGCTTTTAATCTCAATACCAACCATAGAAGACCTGGAGGACTGTACAAACAGGCAGTGATGAGGAGGTCTGTGGCTGGGTTTACAACCAATGAGAAAACAGAACAGAAAGTCTATAAATAGACAGGACACACAGAAGTAGCTCTCTTTTGGAGAGGAAGGACAGCAGAAGAAGTGAAGCGTATGTTGATCGGGCTGGCAAGAGATCTTCGAGGGATTGCCTTTGCACTGAACACAAAGACCAGCTACACCATGCTGTTTGACTGGATATCCTTTTAAAAAAACTTGTGAAAATAGATGCTGTGAAATTCATGCTAAAAAAACCACACAAGTGAGCACTTCCCATTTCTTGGCATCAGTGATACTTACAGTCTCAGTGATTTGAGGTGCCGAACAACCTTCTACACAGCCCTCACTCGACTTCTGATGGTAGATCTAGGTGAAGATGAGGATGAATTTGAGAATTTTATGCTGCCTCTCACAGTCTCTTTTGAAACAGTTTTGCAAATGTTCAACAACAACTTTAAACAAGAAGTTAAAACTGTGTAGCCCATGCTGGTAGGATTTACTGAAGAAGGCAGAGGCAGGAAGATCCCAAGTTGAGGCTGGCAGCCTAGGAAGCTTGCTAAAGAGAAGCTTCAACCTGGACTGAGCCACAAACAGTGGTGGAACTATGGAGGCAGTGACTGCTGCTCCGAGTTGCAGGCTTCTTCTCATCGTGTTGGTGACTTTGGTGATGCTGCTACCTGGGACAAAGTGTTTACTGATGCTTGCTCAGAGAAGAATTGCCAGGACCAGCATGTTACAAGAAAGCATCGGCAAAGGTCAGTTTGGAAACGTTTGGCAAGACAAATGGTGGGGAGAAATTGTTGTGAAGATATTCTCTTCTAGGAACGAATACTCATGGTTCTGAAAGACAGACAGACATGAGACTGTGATTGCTCCAAACCACAGAGGACACACACACACACACCAAAAAAAAAAAAAAAAAAAAAAATCTAAAGAGAACCATGATCATGCCTAACAGTGACTTTGAAATCTTCAAAAAGATGACAGGATCCCACAATAATGATTCCACATGACACCACATGGACTATGATGTAGCCATTAAGCCGATTAACACCACAGAAAGATTGACTTTGGACTACAAACTGGTCAGGACAATTCGAGATGACTGGCTGAGATGATCCAGCCTGACAGACTACTTGAACAAGGACATGAAACAAGCCCTGTACTTTCTCATTATGCAGCGGCTGGACAAAGATACAGGGCTTGACAATTAACCCAAAAATAGAGTTGAGGTTTAAAAAAAAAAAAGAAAGAAGGAAAAGGAGAATATAGATATGAGGTAGATCACTGAATCTACTCTGAGAAAAAAGATAAATAATAGGATAAATGGGTAGATCATTGAATCTACTCTAAAAAGAGAAAGATGACAAAAGGTAGATTATTGAATCTTTATGAAAAGAAAAGAGAGAGAATATGGATATGATAAGATAAAAAGGGAGATTATGGAATCTACTTTTAAAAAGGAAGTACTTGTTTTACATAGGATAAGTACTGAATTTTTTTTTTTTGTCTGAGTTTATCAAATGTTACTGGACTGGACATTGTTAATGTAATTCTTGACTGTATATTATATATATACTTATTGGATAGTTTTTCTTGTATTAGTTATAACCTTTTTAAAATTTTAGACAAAAACAGGGGAAATGTGGTGGGTATTGTGTTCCCTGAAATATTGTGTGTACCCCGAAATAAACTTATCTGGGGTCAGAGAACAGACAGCCAGTAGAACAAAGCCAAAAATGGTGGCTAGAAAATGGGTCAGAACAAGCCAAAGCAGAAGCTGGGTGGTGGTGGTGCACGACTTTAATCCCAGCACTTGGAAGGCAGAGCTAGTGGATCTGTGAGTTCAAGGCCACTTTAGAAACAGCTGAGCATGGTGACCCATGCCTTTAATCCCAGAAACCCAACCTTTAATCCCAGGGAGTGGGCGCAGAAAGAGAAAGGTATATAAGGTGTGAGGACCAGGAACTAAAGAGTAAAGCATGTAGTTAGTTAAGCATTTGGTTGGTTAAGCATTCAGGCTTTGGAGCAGCACAGTTCAGCTGAGAGCCATTGGGATGAGGACTCAGAAGCTTGCAGTCTGAGGAAACAAGATCACCTGAGGAATTAGCAAGGTGAGATAGCCGTGGCTTGTTCTGCTTCTCTGATCTTCCAGAATTCACCCCAATAATTGGCCTCAGGTTTGTTTTTATTAATAAGAACACTTAAAATTCCTACTACATCGGACTATCTCTGTAGACCAGGTTGGCCTCGAACTCACAGAGATCCACCTGCCTCTGCCTCCCAAGTGCTGGGATTACAGGCATGCACCACCACTGTCCAGCATATACATTTTCTTTTTAGCACATTGTATTCTACACATTTTGATAAGTTGCATTTTTTTTTAAATGAGAATAACTTTAACAATTCTCTGGAGCCTTTGTGTGTCTATGCAGTCAGAGCAAGTTGACTAGTGTTGATATTCTTCTCAACGATTTTATTGCACTGGTAGAACCCGATGGCCTAAAGTTGCTCTAATGTCCTCTTTCTGGTCTCCTCTGTTGCCTTTGCACAGTTTCAATCCTATTCAGAAAGGACCTGTCTGTAGCTACGCAGGTTGTCATCCACTCCTTGGTGTAGTAGTAAGATTTGGTTTTGGGAGGTCTCTGTGGTCCTGTAGTGGCCTATCAGTCCATGGGCAGGTCTATGTCCCAGCACTGTGACATTTGCAAAAGTTTCTTTGTTGGTTTAACTCCAGTTATCTCCTCAGGTGATGTAAGAGTAGTAGCAATGCCCCCTTTAAATTTGTGATGACCCTTTGTGAAGCTCTTTCCCTAGAGATGGAGGTTTTCATGGATAGTGCTCTGGGCACATGTGCCAGGATTACTCTGTAAGATGTCTTTTGGACCTTCACCATATTGCCCTCTTGGGTCTCCTAAAGGAAAAGCCTTATGTGTTAGATGTTTCTCATACTGCCACATCTAGCCTCCTGCTGAGTATCAAAATGATGCTTCAGTGTAACTCCTAATTTATTTCCCCAGTGACTGCTCCTTTTGGTAATTGATTTTGTGTGACTTTCTGGATTTATTGGCATCTCAGGTTGGTCCCGAAATTTTACTCATGTAGGATGCCTGACACAAAAGTGTAGACACCACACAAAAGTTTGCTAAAGATCTTTTTCCAGAGACAACAGTGATGGTTTCTTGTCCCTTTGAATGTTAGAACAGAAATAAAAGTCACACACAAAAAAGAGGCGACTGCTTTTAGCTGTTCTTGCTAGGATCTGTATAGCAGGCTTTTTTGGCTTGAAGGAATATGAAAGAAGATAATTGAACTTCCAAGGAGAGTGATAATGGAGGAGAAACTGGGAAAACCACAGTGTTCAAGATGTTTAAGAAATTAATGGAAGTATCTTACATACTCATGAAGAATGGCGAGACATTTCAATAACACATACGGTAATGAGATCAGAAGGATCGGCATATCCATCACCTTAGAAAATTTTGCATTTAATTTTTAAAATTCAAAATGGTCTCTTACTAGCAATTAAAAAATATGTAGCTGATATTAACCTTAGTTATCTTACTGAGTCCTAAATGTTATTCCTTCTATTCAGTCGTACCTCCGTAGCCATTCACCATCCTCCCTCTGTTCCTCTTCCATCCTTGAGGTTTATTGCCAGCTCCAGGCATACTGAATCTGGGTATCATAGGGGATAAAAATCTCCAGCAGGTCTATACAAGTGAGGCATAGTAGGTGCTGGGTGAACACATCATTTCCAATGTCAGGTGGGAGCCAGGTGGACAGAGAACCATACTCAGTGCAGTATTCAGTACGTCAGCTCCGAGTTCCTGAGATCTACACAGAAGTCATACTTGATGGTTCAGGTGCAATTCAGCAGCATGAACCATTTACTCTCTTATAATGTAGGTCCTGGGGATCAAACTCAGGTTGTCATGTTTGGCAGCAAGCACCTTGACCTAAAGAGCCATCTCATTGTTCTCTGTCTTTAGCTTTTATGAGGATAAAAACTGCTTTCTTCTTGATTATAAGATTAAATGGGACACACACAAAAAAACTTCCCTTAGAACAATACTCACAGAAAATTTATATGCTAGTATTTTTATATTTATATATAAATAGAAACATATGCCTTAAATGTGCCAATATTTTGCATAACTGAACTTTGTGAGCTCTTTCTCTTTCCTTTAGAATCTTGGAGGCCTGCATTTTCTGTCATTTAATGTTCTTGGCTCCATATATAAGAGTGAGAAGGAAGCAAAGGGAATCTGGAACATTCCCCCAGTGACAGGTAGTGGCAGGATACAGAATATTACCTCTCATGATGGGTGATTTTTGTCTCTTGTGGAGCATTGGACAGTGGTTGGAGAAAAAGGGAGAAGTATCAGGTGGAGATATTCTACAAACATTGGGCTGTGCAAAGAATAGCATTCCACCGCAAAAAAAGTAAACAGAGCCATGATGAGCATTCCTGGTAGAAAACGATTTCAGAGTACCAACAGAAAGAAAATCAAAGCCATGTCCTTACCAATCTTCAAATATTGGCCAAGACAGGCAATACATTACAGACAATAAAAAACCCTGAAGTTGATAAGTGCTAAAGAGAAAAAAGAGAGAAGCTTTAGAGAATTCCTGGTTGCTGGAGGAGGAAGATACAGACAAGGTTACATTAGGAAAAGAGATGGAATCAAGATAGGAAGGAACTTCAAGAATTGCTCTCTTTGGGGCAAGAGAAAACCTGGTGTACTCAGCAAATAGACCTGTTTGGCTGAAGCCAACTTAACACACACAGAAAACTAGGATAGAAAGCTGAATGTCAAGCTAGGATCAGAATTTATGGTAGGTCACAGACCTGGGTAAGAACTGGGTTGTTTGATGGGAACCTGTTGTGGAATTTTCAAAAGCAGAATGGCTTGATTATTGATTTGAAAAATAAATTTTGCTCTTAATGTAGAGAATGTCCTACAGAAGAGGAAAAGGGAGGGATGTGACACTCCTCTAAAAGCTGCTGCATCTGTCCGGGTCTGGGGTGACCAGACATCTGTCACTGGCAAAGGAAGAGTGGCAAAATGATCAGATTTGGGATTTATTTTGAAGACGAAGCCAAAATGACTTGATGATTAACATGTGAGATGAAAGACAAGAGCTCAGGGACTCTCTAGGTTTACCAGCTGTATGGAGCTTGCTCTGGACCATTGGAATCAGCAGGGTGAAAGAAAAGTCCAGGAAGGGCTGCTGAGCTCCTATTCATTTGAGATGCCTACTGGACACTTTGGTGAAAATGCACAGGGTTGTTGTGAGAATGAAACCAAAATAATAGGAAAGGAGAGAGATGTTAACTGTGAATCCATATAGCATCTGAAGAATGGGGGGAGGGAGAAAAACATGCCAAAAATATAGAAAAATGTCAGAATAAATTGAACCTCCTCTCTTAAAATAATAGTGCTGATAATTGTAATAATATAAATCATTTCATGGAGATAGGAGAACATACTTAGGATGTGAAAGATCTTAGAAATGAGAAAATGGGGAGTTACAGAGTACACTATGACTTGGTGCTGGGTGAAGGATTTTAGGAAGAACTTCACAGCCTTTGGTGAGTATATGCCCTCTAACTTGTGTGAAGAACATATCCCATAGAAGATCAGTTCCACTCTATTATATCAAACAGTAGAAAGGAAGATGCAGGACTTGGAAAGCTCTTTAGAAAAGACATATAAAGTGGATAAACTTTAAAAAATATTTATTTATTTATTATGTATATAATGTTCTGCCTGCATATATGCCTGCACGATAGAAGAGGGCACCAGATCTCATTACAGATGGTTGTGAGCCACTATGTGGTTGCTGGGAATTGAATTCAGGACCTCTCGAAGAGCAGCCAGTGCTCTTAACCTCTGAGCCATCTCTCCAGCCCAAGAATCTTTTAATATTAAGGGAACAATTAGCTTCTGTGGACTAAGGTTTATTCTATAATTTTCATTTTTACCACCCACACAGCAGAAGTGACCTACTCTAAAAGGTTAGGAAATGAAGGAAAATATAGCCTCAAGAGTGCTGGTTTATCTATTGAAACCAGGAGAGGAAACGCCAGGATATGTACAAAGGGGAACTTTATATTCATTTTTCATATGCTGTTCTTTTGCTATGTATTGCTAGGATGTAACTTTCTCAAGGGTACTTTGGCTAAGTGAACATCTTGGAATGATACATAAAGTAATGTGAAGTTCTGGGAAGTGCCATTTGCTATGGTTTCTGACTTAGTTCCTTGA